>NW_027438256.1:300000-600000 GCF_000715075.1 Nicotiana tabacum
ATGATGGCGAGGCGGTTACTATGGTTCCTTAGGTCGTATTTGACGGCCCGGAAAAATTTTAGGCGATCGGGGTCCGGGGGTCCCGAAACCACTTGCAAAGGTGGGCAATAGCACACAAAAATATTGTAATCGGGCGAAGTTCTAGTTTTTTGGCCGAAAAATGCAACAAATGAGGAATGATCATGGCTGGGCGGTCACTATGGTTCCTTAGGCCGTATTTGATAGTCCGGAAAAATTTTAGGCGATAGGGGTCCGGAGGTCCCGGGACCACTCGAAAGGTGTGGGCTATAACACACAAAAATGTGGGAATCGCGCGTAATTCTAGTTGTTTGGCTGAAAAATGCAAAAAATAAGGAACGATCATGGCAGGGCGGATACTATGGTTCCTTAGGTCGTATTTGATTGCCCGGAAAAATTTTAGGCGATCGGGGTCCGCGGCTCTTGGGACCACTCGGAATGCGTGGGTATAGCACACGAAAATATGGGAATCGGGCGAAATTCTAGGTCTTTTTCAGTAACATGCAAAAAATGTGGAAAGATCTTGGCAGGGCGGTGACTATGGTTCCTTTGTTCTAATTTGATAGTCCGGAAAAATCTTAGGCGATAGGGTTCCGGAGGTCCCGAGACCACTCGGAAGGCGTGGGCTATAACACACAAAAATATGGGAATCGCACGGAATTCTTGTTGTTTGGCCGAAAAACGCAAGCAATGAGGAACGATCATGGCAGGGCGGATACTATGGTTCCTTAGGTCGTATTTGATAGTCCGGAAAAATTTTAGGAGATAGGGGATAGGAGGTCCCGGGACCAATCTGAAGGCGTGGACTATAACACACAAAAATATGGGATCGCGCGGAATTCTAGTTGTTTGGCCGAAAAACGCAAAAAATGAGGAACGATCATGGCGGGGCGGATACTATGGTTCCTTAGGTCGTATTTGATAGTTCGGAAAAATTTTAGGCGATAGGGGTCAGGAGGTCCCGGGACCACTCGGAAGGCGTGGGCTATAACACACAAAAATATGAGAATCGCGCGGAATTCTAGTTGTTTGGCCGAAAAACGCAAAAAATGCGGAACGATCATGGCGGGGTGGTTACTATGGTTCCTTAGGTCATATTTGATTTCCCAGAAAATTTTTAGGCGATCGGGGTTCGGGGTTCCCGGGACCCCTTGGAAGGCGTGGGCTAAAGCACACGAAAATATGGAAATCGCGTGGAATTAAAGTTTTTTGGCTGAAAAACGCAAAAGACTAGGAACGATCATGGCGAGGCGCTGAATATGGTTCCTTAGGTCCTAATTGATGGCCCGAAAATTTTTTAGGCGATCCGAGTCCGGCAGCCCGGCCCACTCGGAAGGCGTGGGCGCACACAAAAATATGGTAATCGAGCGGAATTCTAGTTTTTTGGCCGAAAAACGCAATAAATGAGGAACGATCATGGCGGGGCGGTGACTATGGTTCCTTAGGTCGTATTTGATGGCCCGGAAAATTTTAGGCGATCGGGGTCCACGGCTCCCGAGACCACTCGGAAGGCGTAAGCTATAGCACACTAAAATATGCAAATCGCGCGGAGTTCTAGTTTTTTGGCCGAAAAATGCAAAGCATTTGGAACGATCATGGTGGGGCGGTGACTATGGTACCTTAGGTCGTATTTGATAGTCCGGAAAAATTTTAGGCGATCGGGGTCCGCGGCTCCCCGGACCACTTGGAAGGCGTGGGTATAGCACACGAAAATATGGGAATCGGGCGTAATTCTAGTTTTTTGGCCGAAAAATGCAAAAAATGAGAAACGATGATGGCAGGGTGGTTACTATGGTTCCTTAGGTCGTATTTGACGGCCCGGAAAAATTTTAGGCGATCGGGGTCCGGGGGTCCTGGTACCACTTGGAAGGGTGGGCAATAGCACACAAAAATATTGTAATCGGGCGGAATTCTAGTTTTTTGGTCGAAAAACGCAACAAATGAGGAATGATCATGGCTGGGCGGTGACTATGGTTCCTTAGGTCGTATTTGATAGTCCGAAAAAATTTTAGGCGATAGGGATCCGGAGGTCCCGGGACCAATCGGAACGTGTGGGCTATAACACACAAAAATGTGGGAATCGCGCGTAATTCTAGTTGTTTGGCCATAAAACGCAAAAAATAAGGAACGATCATGGCGGGGCGGATACTATGGTTCCTTAGGTCGTATTTGATTGCCCGGAAAAATTTTAGGCGATCGGGGTCCGCGGCTCTTGGGACCACTCGGAATGCGTGGGTATAGCACACGAAAATATGGGAATCGGGCGAAATTCTACGTCTTTTTCAGTAACATGCAAAAAATGTGGAAAGATCTTGGCAGGGCGGTGACTATGGTTCCTTTGGTCTTATTTGATAGTCCGGAAAAATCTTAGGCGATAGGGGTCCGGAGGTCCCGGGACCACTCGGAAGGCGTGGGCTATAACACACAAAAATATGGGAATCGCGCGGAATTCTAGTTGTTTGGCCGAAAAACGCAAACAATGAGGAACGATCATGGCGGGGCGGATACTATGGTTCCTTAGGTCGTATTTGATAGTCCGGAAAAATTTTAGGCGATAGGGGTTAGGAGGACCCGGGACCACTCGGAAGGCGTGGGCTATAACACACAAAAATATGGGATCGCGCGGAATTCTAGTTGTTTGGCCGAAAAATGCAAAAAATGAGGAACGATCATGGCGGGGCGGATACTATGGTTCCTTAGGTCGTATTTGATAGTCCGGAAAAATTTTAGGCGATAGGGGTCAGGAGGTCCCGGGACCACTCGGAAGGCGTGGGCTATAACACACAAAAATATGGGAATCGCGCGGAATTCTAGTTGTTTGGCCGAAAAACGCAAAAAATGAGGAACGATCATGGTGGGGTGGTTATATGGTTCCTTAGGTCATATTTGATTTCCCGGAAAATTTTTAGGCGATCGAGGTTCGGGGTTCCCGGGACCCCTTGGAAGGCGTGGGCTAAAGCACACGAAAATATGGAAATCGCGTGGAATTATAGTTTTTTGGCTGAAAAACGCAAAAGACTAGGAACGATCATGGCGAGGCGCTGAATATGGTTCCTT
This sequence comes from Nicotiana tabacum, assembly GCF_000715075.1. NCBI lineage: Eukaryota > Viridiplantae > Streptophyta > Magnoliopsida > Solanales > Solanaceae > Nicotiana > Nicotiana tabacum. The sequence continues at coordinate 303,076 of NW_027438256.1, forward strand.
AGGTCCTAATTGATGGCCCGAAAATTTTTTAGGCGATCCGAGTCCGGCGGCCCGGCCCACTCGGAAGGCGTGGGCGCACACAAAAATATGGTAATCGAGCGGAATTCTAGTTTTTTGGCCGAAAAACGCAATAAATGAGGAACGATCATGGCGGGGCGGTGACTATGGTTCCTTAGATCGTATTTGATGGCCTGGAAAATTTTAGGCGATCGGGGTCCACGGCTCCCGAGACCACTCGGAAGGCGTAAGCTTTAGCACACTAAAATATGCAAATCGCGCAGAGTTCTAGTTTTTTGGCCGAAAAATGCAAAGCATTTGGAACGATCATGGTGGGGCGGTGACTATGGTACCTTAGGTCGTATTTGATAGTCCGGAAAAATTTTAGGCGATCGGGGTCCGCGGCTCCCCGGACCACTTGGAAGGCGTGGGTATAGCACACGAAAATATGGGAATCGGGCGTAATTCTAGTTTTTTTGCCGAAAAATGCAAAAAATGAGAAACGATGATGGCGGGGTGGTTACTATGGTTCCTTAGGTCGTATTTGACGGCCCGGAAAAATTTTAGGCGATCGGGGTCCGGGGGTCCCGGAACCACTTAGAAGGGTGGGCAATAGCACACAAAAATATTGTAATCGGGCGGAATTCTAGTTTTTTGGTCGAAAAACGCAACAAATGAGGAATGATCATGGCTGGGCGGTGACTATGGTTCCTTAGGTCGTATTTGATAGTCCGAAAAAAATTTAGGCGATAGGGGTCCGGAGGTCCCGGGACCACTCGGAACGTGTGGGCTATAACACACAAAAATATGGGAATCGCGCGGAATTCTAGTTGTTTGGCCGAAAAATGCAAAAAATGAGGAACGATCCTGGCGGGGCGGATACTATGGTTCCTTAGGTGGTATTTGATAGTCCGGAAAAATACTTGGCGATAGGGGTCAGGAGGTCCCGGGACCACTCGGAAGGCGTGGGCTATAACAAACAAAAATATGGGAATCGCGCGGAATTCTAGTTGTTTGGCCGAAAAACGCAAAAAATGAGGAACGATCATGGCGGGGCGGATACTATGGTTCCTTAGGTCGTATTTGATAGTCCGAAAAAATATTAGGCGATAGGGGTTAGGAGGTCCCGGGACCACTCGGAAGTCGTGGGCTATAACACACAAAAATATGGGAATCGCGCGGAATTCTAGTTGTTTGGCCGAAAAACGAAAAAAATGAGGAACGATCATGGAGGGGAGGATACTATGGTTCCTTAGGTCATATTTGATAGTCCGCAAAAATTTTAGGCGATAGGGGTCCGGAGGTCCCGGGACCACTCGGAAGGTGTGGGCTATAACACACATAAATATGGGAATCGCGCGGAATTCTAGTTGTTTGGCCGAAAAACGCAAAAAATGAGGAACGATCATGGCGCGGCGGATACTATGGTTCCTTAGGTCATATTTGATAGTCCGGAAAAATTTTAGGCGATAGGGGTCCGGAGGTCCCGGGACCACTCGGAAGGTGTGGGCTATAACACACAAAAATATGGGAATCGCGCGGAATTCTAGTTGTTTGGCCGAAAAACGCAAAAAATGAGGAACGATCCTGGCGGGGCGGATACTATGGTTCCTTAGGTCGTATTTGATAGTCCAGAAAAATACTTGGCGATAGGGGTCAGGAGGTCCCGGGACCACTCGGAAGGCGTGGGCTATAACAAACAAAAATATGGGAATCGCGCGGAATTCTAGTTGTTTGGCCGAAAAACGCAAAAAATGAGGAACGATCATGGCGGGGCGGATACTATGGTTCCTTAGGTCATATTGGATAGTCCGAAAAAATATTAGGCGATAGGGGTCAGGAGGTCCCGGGACCACTTGGAAGGCGTGGGCTATAACACACGAAAATATGGGAATCGCGCGGAATGCTAGTTACTTGGCCGAAAAACGCAAAAAATGAGGAACGATCATGGCGGGGTGGTTACTATGGTTCCTTAGGTCGTATTTGATTCCCCGGAAAATTTTTAGGCGATCGGGGTTCGGGACTCCCGGGACCACTCGGAAGGCGTAAGCTATAGCACACTAAAATATGCAAATCGCGCGGAGTTCTAATTTTTTGGCCGAAAAATGCAAAGCATTTGGAACGATCATGGTGGGGCGGTGACTATGGTTTCTTAGGTCGTATTTGATAGTCCGGAAAAATTTTAGGCGATCGGGGTCCGCGGCTCCCCGGACCACTTGGAAGGCGTGGGTATAGCACACGAAAATATGGGAATCGGGCGTAATTCTAATTTTTTGCCGAAAAATGCAAAAAATGAGAAACGATGATGGCGGGGTGGTTACTATGGTTCCTTAGGTCGTATTTGATGGCCCGGAAAATTTTTAGGCGATCGGGGTCCGGGGGTCCCGGAACCACTTGGAAGGGTGGGCAATAGCACACAAAAATATTGTAATCGGGCGGAATTCTAGTTTTTGGTCGAAAAACGCAACAAATGAGGAATGATCATGGCTGGGCGGTGACTATGGTTTCTTAGGTCGTATTTGTTAGTCCGGAAAAATTTTAGGCGATAGGGGTCCGGAGTTCCCGGGTTCACTTCAAAGGAGTGGGCTATAGGACACGAAAATATGTGAATCGCGCGAAATTCTAGTTTTTTGGCCGAAAAATAGAAAAAACTAGGAACGATCATGGCTGGGCGGTGACTATGATTCCTTAGGTCTTATTTGATAGTCCGGAAAAATTTTAGGCGATAGGGGTCCGGAGACCCGGGACCACTCGGAAGGTGTGGGCTATAACACACAAAAATATGGGATAGAGCGGAATTCTAGTTGTTTGGCCGAAAAACGCAAAAAATGAGGAACGATCATGGCGGGGCGGATACTATGGTTCCTTAGGTCATATTTGATAGTCCGGAAAAATTTTAGGCGATAGGGGTCCGGAGGTCCCGGGACCACTCGGAACGTGTGGGCTATAACACATAAAAATATGGGAATCGCGCGGAATTCTAGTTGTTTGGCCGAAAAACGCAAAAAATGAGGAACGATCATGGCGGGGCGGATACTATGGTTCCTTAGGTCATATTTGATACTCCGGAAAAATTTTAGGCGATAGGGGTCCGGAGGTCCCGGGACCACTCGGAAGGTGTCGGCTATAACACACAAAAATATGGGAATCGCGCGGAATTCTAGTTGTTTGGCCGAAAAACACAAAAAATGAGGAACGATCATGGCGGGGCGGATACTATGGTTCCTTAGGTCATATTTGATAGTCCGGAAAAATTTTAGGCGATAGGGGTCCGGATGGCCCGGGACCACTCGGAAGGTGTGGGCTATAACACACAAAAATATGGGAATCGCGCGGAATTCTAGTTGTTTGGCCGAAAAACGCAAAAAATGAGGAACGATCCTGGCGGGGCGGATACTATGGTTCCTTAGGTCGTATTTGATAGTCCAGAAAAATACTTGGCGATAGGGGTCAGGAGGTCCCGGGACCACTCGGAAGGCGTGGGCTATAACAAACAAAAATATGGGAATCGCGCGGAATTCTAGTTGTTTGGCCGAAAAACGCAAATAATGAGGAACGATCATGGCGGGGTGGTTACTATGGTTCCTTAGGTCGTATTTGATGGCCCGGAAAATTTTTAGGCGATCGGGGTTTGGGGTTCCCGGGACCCCTTGGAAGGCGTCAGCAAAATTTAGCACACGAAAATATAGAAATCGCGCGGAATTCTAGTTTTTTGGCTGAAAAACGCAAAAGACTAGGAACGATCATGGCGGGGCGGTGACTATGGTTCCTTTGGTCGTATTTGATAGTCCGGAAAATTTTTAGGCGATCCGGCTCCGGGGGGCCCGACCCACTCGGAAGGCGTGGGCTATAACACACAAAAATATGGGAATCGCGCGGAATTCTAGTTGTTTGGCCGAATAATGCAAAAAATGTGGAACGATCATGGCGAGGCGGTGACTATGGTTCATCAGGTCCTAATTGATGGCCCGAAAATTTTTTAGGCCATCCGAGTCCGACGGCCCGGCCCACTCGGAAGGCGTGGGCAATAGCACACAAAAATATGGGAATCGCGCGGAATTCTAGTTGTTTGGCCGAAAAACGCAAAAAATGAGGAACGATCATGGCGGGGAGGTTACTATGGTTCCTTAGGTCGTATTTGATGGCCCGGAAAATTTTTAGGCGATCGGGGTTCGGGATTCCCGGGACCCCTTGGAAGGCGTGGGCTAAAGCACACGAAAATATGGAAATCGCGCGGAATTCTAGTTGTTTGGCCGAAAAACGCAAAAAATGAGGAACGATCATGGCGGGGCGGATACTATGGTTCCTTAGGTCGTATTTGATAGTCCGGAAAAATATTTGGCGATAGGGGTCAGGAGGTCCCGGGACCACTCGGAAGGCGTGGGCTATAACAAACAAAAATATGGGAATCGCGCGGAATTCTAGTTGTTTGGCCGAAAAACGAAAAAAATGAGGAAGGATCATGGCGGGGTTGTTACTATGGTTCCTTAAGTCATATTTGATGGCCCGGAAAATTTTTAGGCGATCGGGGTTCCCGGGACCCCTTGGAAGGCGTGGGCTAAAGCACACGAAAATATGGAAATCGTGCGGAATTCTAGTTTTTTGGCTGAAAAACGCAAAAGACTAGGAACGATCATGGCGGGGCGGTGACTATGGTTCCTTAGGTCGTATTTGATAGTCCGGAAAATTTTTAGGCGATCCGGCTCCGGGGGGCCCGACCCACTCGGAAGGCGTGGGCAATAGCACACAAAAATATGGGAATCGCGCGGAATTCTAGTTGTTTGGCCGAAAAACGCAAACAATGAGGAACGATCATGGCGGGGAGGTTACTATAGTTCCTTAGATCGTATTTGATGGCCCAGAAAATTTTTAGGCGATTGGGGTTCGGGATTCCCGGGACCCCTTGGAAGGCGTGGGCTAAAGCACACGAAAATATGGAAATCGCGCGGAATTCTAGTTGTTTGGCCGAAAAACGGAAAAAATGAGGAACGATCACGGCGGGGCGGATACTATGGTTCCTTAGGTCGTATTTGATAGTCCGTAAAAATATTTGGCGATAGGGGTCAGGAGGTCCCAGGACCACTCGGAAGGCGTGGGCTATAACAAACAAAAATATGGGAATCGCGCGGAATTCTAGTTGTTTGGCCGAAAAACGCAAAAAATGAGGAACGATCATGGTGGGGTGGTTACTATGGTTCCTTAAGTCGTATTTAATGACCCGGAAAATTTTTAGGCGATCGGGGTTCGGGGTTCCCGGGACCCCTTGGAAGGCGTGGGCTAAAGCACACGAAAATATGGAAATCGCGCGGAATTCTAGTTTTTTGGCTGAAAAACGCAAAAGACTAGGAACGATCATGGCGGGCCGGTGACAATGGTTCCTTAGGTCGTATTTGATAGTCCGGAAAATTTTTAGGTGATCCGGCTCCGGGGGGCCCGACCAACTCGGAAGGCGTGGGCGATAGCATACAAAAATATGGGAATCGGGCGGAATTCTTTTTTTGGCCAAAAAATGCAAAAAATGAGGAAGGATCATGGCGAGGCGGTGACTATTGTTCATTAGGTCCTAATTGATGGCCCGAAAAAATTTTAAGCGATCCGAGTCTGGCGGCCCGGCCCACTCGGAATGCGTGGGCGCACACAAAAATATGGTAATCGAGCGAAATTCTAGTTTTTTGGCCGAAAAATGCAATAAATGAGGAACGATCATATCGGGGCGGTGACTATGGTTCCTTAGGTCGTATTTGATGGCCCGAAAAACTTTAGGCAATCGGGGTCCACGGCTCCCGGGACCACTCGGAAGGCGTAAGCTATAGCACACTAAAATATGCAAATCGCGCGAAGTTCTAGTTTTTGGCCGAAAAATGCAAAGCATTTGGAACGATCATGGTGGGGCGGTGACTATGGTACCTTAGGTCTTACTTGATAGTCCGGAAAAAGTTTAGGCGATAGGGGTCTGCGGCTCCCCGGACCACTTGGAAGACGTGGGTATAGCACACGAAAATATGGGAATCGGGCGTAATTCTAGTTTTTTGGCCGAAAAATGCAAAAAATGAGAAATGATGATGGCGGGGCGGTTACTATGGTTCCTTAGTTGTATTTGACGGCCCGGAAAAATTTTAGGCGATCGGGGTCCGGGGGTCCCGGAACCACTTGGAAGGGTGGGCTGCACACAAAAATATTGTAATCGGGCGGAATTCTAGTTTTTTGGCCGAAAAACGCAACAAATGAGGAATGATCATGGCTGGGCGGTGACTATGGTTCCTTAGGTCGTATTTGATAGTCCGGAAATATTTTAGGCGATAGGGGTCCGGAGTTCCCGGGTTCACTTGGAAGGCGTGGGCTATAGGACACGAAAATATGGGAATAGCGCGGAATGCTAGTTGTTTGGCCGAAAAACGCAAAAAATGAGGAACGATCATGGCGGGGAGGATACTATGGTTCCTTAGGTTGTATTTGATAGTCCGGAAAAATATGAGGCGATCGGGGTCAGGAGGTCCCGGGACCACTCGGAAGGCGTGGGCTATAACACACAAAAATATGGGAATCACGCGGAATTCTAGTTGTTTAGCCGAAAAATGCAAAAAATGAGGAACAATCATGGCGGGGTTGTTACTATGGTTCATTAAGTCGTATTTGATGGCCCGGAAAATTTTTAGGCGATCGGGGTTCGGGGTTCCCGGGACCCCTTGGAAGGCGTGGGCTAAAGCACACGAAAATATGGAAATCGCGCGGAATTCTAGTTTTTTGGCTGAAAAACACAAAAGACTAGGAACGATCATGGTGGGGCGGTGACTATGGTTCCTTAGGTCGTATTTGATAGTCCGGAAAATTTTTAGGCGATCCGGCTCCGGGGAGCCCGACCCACTCGGAAGGCGTGGGCGATAGCATACAAAAATATGGGAATCGGGCGGAATTCTAGTTTTTTGGCCAAAAAATGCAAAAAATGAGGAAGGATCATGGCGAGGCGGTGACTATGGTTCATTAGGTCCTAATTAATGGCCCGAAAAATTTTTAAGCGATCCGAGTCCGGCGGACCGGCCCACTCGGAATGCGTGGGCGCACACAAAAATATGGTAATCGAGCGAAATTCTAGTTTTTTGGCCGAAAAACGCAATAAATGAGGAACAATCATATCGGGGCGGTGACTATGGTTCCTTAGGTCGTATTTGATGGCCCGGAAATTTTAAGCAATCGGGGTCCACGACTCCCGGGACCACTCGGAAGGCGTAAGCTATAGCACACTAAAATATGCAAATCGCGCGAAGTTCTAGTTTTTGGCCGAAAACTGCAAAGCATTTGGAACGATCATGGTGGGGCGGTGTCTATGGTACCTTAGGTCGTATTTGATAGTCCGGAAAAATTTTAGGCGATCGGGGTCTGCGGCTCCCCGGACCACTTGGAAGGCGTGGATATAGCACACGAAAATATGGGAATCGGGCGTAATTCTAGTTTTTTGGCCGAAAAATGCAAAAAATGTGAAACGATGATGGCGGGGCGGTTACTATGGTTCCTTAGTTGTATTTGACGGCCCGGAAAAATTTTAGGCGATCGGGGTCCGGGGGTCCCGGAACCACTTGGAAGGGTGGGCTGCACACAAAAATATTGTAATCGGGCGGAATTCTAGTTTTTTGGCCGAAAAATGCAACAAATGAGGAATGATCATGGCTGGGCGGTGACTATGGTTCCTTAGGTCGTATTTGATAGTCCGGAAAAATTTTAGGCGATAGGGGTCCGGAGTTCCCGGGTTCACTTGGAAGGCGTGGGCTATAGGACACGAAAATATGGGAATCGCGTGGAATGCTAGTTGTTTGGCCGAAAAACGCAAAAAATTAGGAACGATCATGGCGGGGCGGATACTATGGTTCCTTAGGTCGTATTTGATAGTCCGGAAAAATATTAGCCAATAGGGGTCAGGAGGTCCCGGGACCACTCGGAAGGCGTGGGCTATAACACACAAAAATATGGGAATCGCGCGGAATTCTAGTTGTTTGGCCGAAAAACGCAAAAAATGAGGAACGATCATGGCGGGGAGGTTACTATGGTTCCTTAGGTCATATTTGATGGCCCGGAAAATTTTTAGGCGATCGGGGATCGGGGTTCCCGGTACCCCTTGGAAGGCGTGGGCTAAAGCACATGAAAATATGGAAATCGCGCGGAATTCTAGTTTTTTGGCTGAAAAACGTAAAAGACTAGGAACGATCATGGCAGGGCGGTGTCTATGGTTCCTTAGGTCATATTTGACGGCCCGGAAAATTTTAGGCGATCCGGCTCCGGGGGGCCCAACCCACTCGGAAGGCGTGGGCGATAGCACACATGGGAATCGGGCAGAATTCTAGTTTTTTGGCCAAAAAATGAAAAAAATGAGGAACGATCATGGCGAGGCGGTGACTATGGTTCCTTAGGTCCTAATTGATGGCCCGAAAAGTTTTTAGGCGATCCGAGTCCGGTGGCCCGGCCCACTCGGAAGGCGTGGGCAATAGCACATAAAAATATGGTAATCGAGCGGAATTCTAGTTTTTTGGCCGAAAAATGCCATAAATGAGGAACGATCATGGCGGGGCGGTGACTATGGTTCCTTAGGTCGTATTTGATGGCCCATAAAATTTTAGGCGATCGGGGTCCACGGCTCCCGGGACCACTCGGAAGGCGTAAGCTATAGCACACGAAAATATGCAAATCGCGCGGACTTCTAGTTTTTTGGCCGAAAAATGCAAAGCATTTGGAACGATCATGGTGGGGCGGTGACTATGGTACCTTAGGTCGTATTTGATAGTACGGAAATATTTTAGGCGATCGGGGTCCGCGGCTCCCCGGACCACTTGGAAGGCGTGGGTATAGCACACGAAAATATGGGAATCGGGCGTAATTCTAGTTTTTTGGCCGAAAAATGCAAAAAATGAGAAACGATGATGGCGGGCGGTTACTATGGTTCCTTAGTTGTATTTGACGGCCCGGAAAAATTTTAGGCGATCGGGGTCCGGGGGTCCCGGAACCACTTGGAAGGGTGGGCTGCACACAAAAATATTGTAATCGGGCGGAATTCTAGTTTTTTGGCCGAATAATGCAACAAATGAGGAATGATCATGGCTGGGCGGTGACTATGGTTCCTTAGGTCGTACTTGATAGTCCGGAAAAATTTTAGGCGATAGGGGTCCGGAGTTCCCGGGTTCACTTCCAAGGCGTGGGCTATAGGACGCGAAAATATGGGAATCGCGCGGAATGCTATTTGTTTGGCCGAAAAACGCAAAAAATGAGGAACGATCATGGCGGGGCGGATACTATGGTTCCTTAGGTCGTATTTGATAGTCCGGAAAAATATTAGCCAATAGGGGTCAGGAGGTCCCGGGACCACTCGGAAGGCGTGGGCTATAACACACAAAAATATGGGAATCGCGCGGAATTCTAGTTGTTTGGCCGAAAAATGCAAAAAATGAGGAACGATCATGGCGGGGAGGTTACTATGGTTCCTTAGGTCGTATTTGATGGCCCGGAAAATTTTTAGGCGATCGGGGATCGGCGTTCCCAGTACCCCTTGGAAGGCGGGGGCTAAAGCACACGTAAATATGGAAATCGCGCGAAATTCTAGTTTTTTGGCTGAAAAACGTAAAAGACTAGGAACGATCATGGCAGGGCGGTGACTATGGTTCCTTAGGTCATATTTGACGGCCCGGAAAATTTTAGGCGATCCGGCTCCGGGGGGCCCGACCTACTCGGAAGGCGTGGGCGATAGCACACATGAGAATCAGGCAGAATTCTAGTTTTTTGGCAAAAAAATGCAAAAAATGAGGAACGATCATGGCGAGGGGGTGACTATGGTTCCTTAGGTCCTAATTTATGGCCCGAAAATTTTTTAGGCGATCCGAGTCCGGCTGCCCGGCCCACTCGGAAGGCGTGGGCAATAGCACACAAAAATATGGTAATCGAGCTGAATTCTAGTTTTTTGGCCGAAAAATGCAAAGCATTTGGAACGATCATGGTGGGGCGGTGACTATGGTACCTTAGGCCGTATTTGATAGTCCGGAAAAATTTTAGGTGATCGGGGTCCGCGACTCCCTAGACCACTTGGAAGGCGTGGTATAGCACACGAAAATATGGGAATCGGGCGTAATTCTAGTTTTTTGGCCGAAAAATGCAAAAAATGAGAAACGATGATGGCGGGGCGGTTACTATGGTTTCTTAGGTCGTATTTGACGGCCGGGAAAACTTTTAGACGATCGGGGGGTCCGGGGGTCCCGGAACCACTTGGAAGGGTGGGCAATAGCACACAAAAATATTGTAATCGGGTGGAATTCTAGTTTTTTGGCCGTAAAGCGCAACAAATGAGGAATGATCATGGCTGGGCGGTGACTATGGTTCATTTGGTCGTATTTGATAGTCCGGAAAAATTTTAGGCGATAGGGGTCTGGAGTTCCCGGGTTCACTTCTAAGGCGTAGGCTATAGGACACGAAAATATCGGAATCGCGCGGAATTCTAGTTTTTTGGCCGAAAAACGGAAACAACTAGGAACGATCATGGCTGGGCGGTGACTATGGTTCCTTAGGTCTTATTTGATAGTCCGGAAAAATTTTAGGCGATAGGGGTCCGGAGACCCGGGACCACTCGAAAGGCGTGGGCTATAACACACAAAAATATGGGATAGCGCGAAATTCTAGTTGTTTGGCCGAAAAACGCAAAAAGTGAGGAACGATCATGGCGGTGCGGATACTATGGTTCCTTAGGTCGTATTTGATAGTGCGGAAAAATTTTAGGCGATAGGGGTCCGGAGGTCCCGGGACCACTCGGAAGGTGTGTGCTATAACACACAAAAATATGGGAATCGCGCGGAATTCTAGTTGTTTGGCCGAAAACGCAAAAAATGAGGAACGATCATGGCGGGGTGGTTACTATGGTTCCTTAGGTCATATTTGATAGTCCGGAAAAATCTTAGGCGATAGGGGTCAGGAGGTCCTGGGACCACTCGGAAGGCGTGGGCTATAACACACAAAAATATGGGAATCGCGCGGAATTCTAGTTGTTTGGCCGAAAAATGCAAAAAATGAGGAACGATCATGGCGGGGTGGTTACTATGGTTCCTTAGGTCGTATTTGATGGCCCAGAAAACTTTTAGGCGATCGGGGTTCGGGGTTCTCGGGACCCCTTGGAAGGCGTGGGCTAAAGCACACGAAAATATGGAAATCGCGCGGAATTCTTGTTTTTTGGCTGAAAAATGCAAAAGACTAGGAACGATCATGGCAGGGCGGTGACTATGGTTCCTTAGGTCGTATTTGATAGTCCGGCAAATTTTTAGGCGATCCGGCTCCAGGGGGCCCGACCCACTCGGAAGGTGTGGGCGATAGCACACAAAAATATGGGAATCAGGCGGAATTCTAGTTTTTTGGCCAAAAATGCAAAAAATGAGGAACGATCATGGCGAGGCGATGACTATGGTTCATTAGGTCCTAATTGATGGCCCGAAAAATTTTTAGGCGATCCGAGTCCGGCGGCCCCGCCCACTCGGAAGGCGTGGGCAATAGAACACAAAAATATGGTAATCGAGCGGAATTCTAGTTTTTTGGCCGAAAAACACAATAAATGAGGAAAGATCATGGCGAGGCGGTGACTATGGTTCCTTAGGTCGTATTTGATGGCCCGGAAAATTTTAGGCGATCGGGGTCCACGGCTCCCGGGACCACTCGGAAGGCGTAAGCTATAGCACACTAAAATATGCAAATCGCGCGGAGTTCTAGTTTTTTGGCCGAAAAATGCAAAGAATTTGGAACGATCATGGTGGGGCGGTGACTATGGTACCTTAGGTCATATTTAATAGTCCGGAAAAATTTTAGGCGATTGGGGTCCGTGGCTCCCCGGACCACTTGGAAGGCGTGGGTATAGCACACAAAAATATGGGAATCGGGCGTAATTCCATTTTTTGGCCGAAAAATGCAAAAAATGAGAAACGATGCTGGCGGGGCGGTTACTATGGTTCCTTAGGTCGTATTTGATGGCCCGGAAAAATTTTAGGCGATCGGGGTCCGGGGGTCCCGGAACCACTTGGAAGGGTGGGCAATAGCACACAAAAATTTTGTAATCGGGCGGAATTCTAGTTGTATGGCCGAAAAATGCAAAAAATGAAGAACGATCATGGTGTGGCGGATACTATGGTTCCTTAGGTCGTATTTGATAGTCCGGAAAAATATTACGCGATAGGGGTCCGGAGGTCCCGGGACCACTAGGAAGGCGTGGGCTATGACACACAAAAATATGGGAATCGCGCGGAATTCTAGTTTTTTGGCCGAAAAATGCAAAAACTAAGGAACGATCATGGCGGGGCGGATACTATGGTTCCTTAGGTCGTATTTGATAGTTCGGAAAAGTTTTAGGCAATAGGGGTCAGGAGGTCCTGGGACCACTCGGAAGGCGTGGGCTATAACACACAAAAATATGGGAATCGCGCGGAATTCTAGTTGTTTGGCCGAAAAACACAAAAAATGAGGAACGATCTTGGCGGGGTGGTTACTATGGTTCCTTAGGTCGTATTTAATGGCCCGGAAAATTTTTAGGCGATCGGGGTTCGGGGTTCCCGGGACCCCTTGGAAGACGTGGGCTAAAGCACACGAAAATATGGAAATCGCGCGAAATTCTAGTTTTTTGGCTGAAAAATGCAAAAGACTAGGAACGATCATGGCGGGCCAGTGACTATGGTTCCTTAGGTGGTATTTGATAGTCCGGAAAATTTTTAGGCGATCCGGCTCTGGGGGGCCCGACCCACTCGGAAGGCGTGGGCGATAGCACACAAAAATATGGGAATCGGGCGGAATTCTAGTTTTTTGGCCAAAATATGCTAAAAATGAGGAACGATCATGGCGAGGTGGTGACTATGGTTCCTTAGGTCCTAATTGATGGCCCGAAAATGTTTTAGGCAATCCGAGTCCGGCGGCCCGGCCCACTCGGAAGGCGTGGGCAATAGCACACAAAAATATGGTAATCGAGCGGAATTCTAGTTTTTTGGCCGAAAAACGCAATAAATGAGGAACGATCATGGCGGGGCGGTGACTATGATTCCTTAGGTCGTATTTGATGGCCCGGACAATTTTAGGCAATCGGGGTCCACGGCTCCCGGGACCACTCGGAAGGCGTAAGCATAGCACACTAAAATATGTAAATCGCGCGGAGTTCTAGTTTTTTTGCCGAAATATGCAAAGCATTTGGAACGATCATGGTGGGGCGGTGACTATGGTACCTTAGGTCGTATTTGATAGTCCGGAAAAATTTTAGGCGATCGGGGTCCGCGGCTCCCCGGACCACTTGGAAGGCGTGGGTATAGCACACGAAAATATGGGAATCAGGCGTAATTCTAGTTTTTTGGCCGAAAAAATGCAAAATATGAGAAACGATGATGGCGGGGCGGTTAATATGCTTCCTTAGGTCGTATTTGACGGCCCGGAAAAATTTTAGGCGATCGAGGTCCGGGGGTCCCGGAACCACTTGGAAGGGTGGGCAATAGCACACAAAAATATTGTAATCGGGCGAAATTCTAGTTTTTTGGCCGAAAAACGCAACAAATGAGGAATGATCATGGCTGGGCGGTGACTATGGTTCCTTAGGTCATATTTGATAGTCCGGAAAAATTTTAGGCGATAGGGGTCCGGAGTTCCCGGGTTCACTTGGAAGGCGTGGGCTATAGGACACGAAAATATGGGAATCGCGCGGAATTCTAGTTTTTTAGCCGAAAAACGGAAAAAACTAGGAACGATCATGGCTGGGCGGTGACTTAGGTTCCTTAGGTCTTATTTGATAGTCCGGAAAAGTTTTAGGCGATAGGGGTCCGGAGACCCGGGACCACTCGGAAGGCGTGGGCTATAATACACAAAAATATGGGATAGCGCGAAATTCTAGTTGTTTGGCCGAAAAATGCAAAAAATGAGGAACGATCATGGCGGGGCGGATACTATGGTTCCTTAGGTCGTATTTGATAGTCCGGAAAAATTTTAGGCAATAGGGGTCAGGAAGTCCCGGGACCACTCGGAAGGCGTGGGTTATAACACACAAAAATATGGGAATCGCGCGGAATTCTAGTTGTTTGGCCGAAAAATGCAAAATATGAGGAACGATCATGGCGGGGTGGTTACTATGGTTCCTTAGGTCGTATTTGATGGCCCGGAAAATTTTTAGGCGATCGGGGTTCGGGGTTCCCGAGACCCCTTGGAAGGCGTGGGTTAAAGCACACGAAAATATGGAAATCGCGCGGAATTCTAGTTGTTTGGCCGAAAAACACAAAAAATGAGGAACGATCATGGCGGGGCGGATACTATGGTTCCTTAGGTCGTATTTGATAGTCCGGAAAAATTTTAGGCAATAGGGGTCAGGAGGTCCCGGGACCACTCGGAAGGCGTGGGCTATAACACACAAAAATATAGGAATCGCGCGGAATTCTAGTTGTTTGGCCAAAAAATGCAAAAAATGAGGAACGATCTTGGCAGGGTGGTTACTATGGATCCTTATGTCGTATTTAATGGCCCGGAAAATTTTTAGGCGATCGGGGTTCGGGGTTCCCGTGACCCCTTGGAAGGCGTGGGATAAAGCACACGAAAATATGGAAATCGCGCGGAATTCTAGTTTTTTGGCTAAAAAACGGAAAAGACTAGGAACGATCATGGCGGGGCGGTGACTATGGTTCCTTAGGTCGTATTTGATAGTCTGGAATAATTTTAGGCGATCCGGCTCCGGGGTGCCCGACCCACTCGGAAGGCGTGGGCGATAGCACACAAAAATATGGGAATCGGGCGAAATTCCAGTTTTTTGTCAAAAAATGCAAGAAATGAGGAACGATCATGGCGAGGGGGTGACTATGGTTCATTAGGTCCTAATTGATGGCCCGAATTTTTTTTAGGCCATCCGAGTCCGGCGGCCCGGCCCACTCGGAAGGCGTGGGCAATAGCACACAAAAATATGGGAATCGCGCGGAATTCTAGTTGTTTGGCTTAAAAACGCAAAAGACTAGGAACGATCATGGCGGGGCGGTGACTATGGTTCCTTAGGTCGTATTTGATGGCCCAGAAAATTTTTAGGCGATCGGGGTCAGGAGGTCCTGGGACCACTCGGAAGGCGTGGGCTATAACACAAGAAAATATGGAAATCGCGCGGAATTCTTGTTTTTTGGCTGAAAAATGCAAAAGACTAGGAACGATCATAGCGGGGCGGTGACTATGGTTCCTTAGGTCGTATTTGATAGTCCGGTAAATTTTTAGGCGATCCGGCTCCGGGGGGCCCGACCCACTCGGAAGGCGTGGGCGATAGCACACAAAAATATGGGAATCGGGCAGAATTCTAGTTTTTTGGCCAAAAAATGCAAAAAATGAGGAACGATCATGGTGAGGCGATGACTATGGTTCATTAGGTCCTAATTGATGGCCCGAAAACTTTTTAGGCGATCCGATTCCGGCGGCCCGGCCCACTCGGAAGGCGTGGGCAATAACACACAAAAATATGGTAATCGAGCGGAATTCTAGTTTTTTGGCCGAAAAACGCAATAAATGTGGAACGATCATGGCAGGGTGGTGACTATGGTTCCTTAGGTCGTATTTGATGGCCCAGAAAATTTTAGGCGATCGGGGTCCACGGCTCCCGGGACCACTCGGAAGGCGTAAGCTATAGCACACTAAAATATGCAAATCGCGCGGAGTTCTAGTTTTTTGGCCGAAAAATGCAAAGCATTTGGAACGATCATGGTGGGGCGGTGACTATGGCACCTTAGGTCGTATTTGATAGTCCGGAAAAATTTTAGGCGATCGGGGTCCGCGGCTCCCCGGACCACTTGGAAGGCGTGGGTATAGCACACAAAAATATGGGAATCGGGCGTAATTCTAGTTTTTTGGCCGAAAAATGCAAAAAATGAGAAACGATGATGGAGGGGCGGTTACTATGGTACCTTAGGTCGTATTTGACGACCCGGAAAAATTTTAGGCGATCGGGGTCCGGGGGCCCCGGAACCACTTGGAAGGGTGGGCAATAGCACACAAAAATATTGTAATCGGGCGGAAGTCTAGTTTTTTGCCCGAAAAACGCAACAAATGAGGAATGATCATGGCTGGGCGGTGACTATGGTTCCTTAGATCGTATTTTATAGTCCGGAAAAATTTTAGGCGATAGGGGTCCGTATTTCCCGGGTTCACTTGGAAGGCGTGGGCTATAGGACACGAAAATATGGGAATCGCGCGGAATTCTAGTTTTTTGGCCGAAAAACAGAAAAAACTAGGAACGATCATGGCTGGGCGGTGACTATGGTTCCTTAGGTCCTATTTGATAGTCCGGAAAAGTTTTAGGCGATCGGGGTCCGGAGACCCGGGACCACTCGGAAGGCGTGGGCTATAACACACGAAAATATGGGATAGCGCGGAATTCTAGTTGTTTGGCCGAAAAATGCAAAAATGAGGAACGCTCATGGCGGGGAGGATACTATGGTTCCTTAGGTCGTATTTGGTAGTCCGGAAAAATTTTAGGCGATAGGGGTCCGGAGGTTTCGGAACCACTCGGAAGGTGTGGGCTATAATACACAAAAATATGGGAATCGCGCGGAATTCTAGTTGTTTGGCCGAAAAACGCAAAAAATGAGGAACGATCATGGCGGGGCGGATACTATGGTTCCTTAGGTCGTATTTGATAGTCCCGAAAAATATTAGGCGATAGGGGTCCGGAGACCCGATCCACTCGGAAGGCGTGGGCTATAAATAACACACAAAAATATGGGATTCGCGCGGAATTCTAGTTGTTTGGCCGAAAAACGCAAAAAATGAGGAACGATCATGGCGGGGCGGATACTATGGTTCCTTAGGTCGTATTTGATAGTCCGGAAAAATTTTAGGCGATAGGGGTCCGGAGGTCCCGGGACCACTCGGAAGGCGTGGGCTATAACACACAAAAATATAGGATCGCGCGGAATTCTAGTTGTTTGGCCAAAAAACGCAAAAAATGAGGAACGATCATGGCGGGGAGATACTATAGTTCCTTAGGTCATATTTGATAGTCCGGAAAAATTTTAGGTGGTAGGGGTCCGGAGGTCACGGGACCACTCGGAAGGTGTGGGCTATAACACACAAAAATATGGGAATCGCGCGGAAGTCTTTTTCAGTAACTTGCAAAAAATGTGGAAAGATCTTGGCAGGGCGGTGACTATGGTTCCTTTGGTCTTATTTGATAGTCCGGAAAAATATTAGGCGATAGGGGTCCGGAGGTCCCGCGACCACTCGGAAGGCGTGGGCTATAACACACAAAAATATGGGAATCGCGCGGAATTCTAGTTGTTTGGCCGAAAAATGCAAAAAATGAGGAACGATCATGGCGGGGCGGATACTATGGTTCCTTAGGTCGTATTTGATAGTCCGGAAAAATTTTAGGTGATAGGGGTCAGGAGGTCCCGGGACCACTCGGAAGGCATGGGCTATAACACACAAAAATATGGGAATCGCGCGGAATTCTAGTCTTTTGGCCGAAAAACGCAAAAAATGAGGAACGATCATGGCGGGGCGGATACTATGGTTCCTTAGGTCGTATTTGATAGTCCGGAAAAATTTTAGGCGATAGGGGTCCGGAGGTCCCGGGACCACTCGGAAGGCGTGGGCTATAACACACAAAAATATAGGAATCGCGCGGAATTCTAGTTGTTTGGCCAAAAAAAGCAAAAAATGAGGAACGATCATGGCGGGGCGGATACTATGGTTCCTTAGGTCATATTTGATAGTCCGGAAAAATTTTAGGCGATAGGGGTCAGGAGGTCCCGGGACCACTCGGAAGGTCTGGGCTATAACACACAAATATATGGGAATCGCGCGGAAGTCTTTTTCAGTAACTTGCAAAAAATGTGGAAAGATCGTGGCATGGCGGTGACTATGGTTCCTTTGGTCTTATTTGATAGTCCTGAAAAATATTAGGCGATAGAGGTCCGGAGATCCCGCGACCACTCGGAAGGCGTGGGCTATAACACACAAAAATATGGGAATCGCGCGGAATTCTAGTTTTTTGGCTGATAAATGCAAAAAATGAGGAACGATCATGGCGGGGCGGATACTATGGTTCCTTAGGTCGTATTTGATAGTCCGGAAAAATTTTAGGTGATAGGGGTCAGGAGGTCCCGGGACCACTTGGAAGGCATGGGCTAAAGCACACAAAAATGTGGGAATCGCGCGAAATTCTAGTCTTTTGGCCGAAAAACGCAAAACATGAGGAACGATCATGGCGGGGTGGTTACTATGGTTCCTTAGGTCGTATTTGATAGTCCGAAAAATTTTTAGGCGATCCGGCTCCGGGGGCCCGACCCACTCGGAAGGCGTGGGCGATAGCACACAAAAATATGGGAATCGGGCGTAATTCTAGTTTTTTGGCCGAAAAATGCAAAAAATGAGGAACGATCATGGCGAGGTGGTGACTATGGTTCCTTAGGTCCTAATTGATTGCCCGAAAATTTTTTAGGCGATCCGAGTCCGGCAGCCCGGCCCACTCTGAAGGCGTGGGCAATAGCACACAAAAATATGGTAATCGGGCGGAATTCTAGTTTTTTACCCGAAAAACGCAACAAATGAGGAATGATCATGGCTGGGCGGTGACTATGGTTCCTTAGGTCGTATTTTATAGTCCGGAAAAATTTTAGGCGATAGGGGTCCGGATTTCCCGGGTTCACTTGGAAGGAGTGGGCTATAAGACACGAAAATATGGGAATCGCGCGGAATTCTCGTTTTTTGGCCGAAAAACAGAAAAAACTAGGAACGATCATGGCTGGGCGATGACTATGGTTCCTTAGGTCTTATTTGATAGTCCGGAAAAATTTTAGGCGATCGGGGTCCGGAGACCCGGGACCACTCGGAAGGCGTGGGCTATAACACACGAAAATATGGGATAGCGCGGAAATCTAGTTGTTTGGCCGAAAAACGCAAAAAATGAGGAACGATCATGGCGGGGCGGATACTATGGTTCCTTAGGTCGTATTTGGTCGTCCGGAAAAAATTTAGGCGATAGGGGTCCGGAGGTCCCGGAACCACTCGGAAGGTGTGGGCTATAATACACAAAAATATGGGAATCGCGCGGAATTCTAGTTGTTTGGCCGAAAAATGCAAAAAATGAGGAACGATCATGGCGGGGCGGATACTATGGTTCCTTAGGTCGTATTTGATAGTCCGGAAAAATATTAGGCGATAGGGGTCCGGAGACCCGGGACCACTCGGAAGGCGTGGGCTATAACACACAAAAATATGGGATCGCGCGGAATTCTAGTTGTTTGGCCGAAAAACGCAAAAAATGAGGAACGATCATGGCGGGGCGGATACTATGGTTCCTTAGGTCGTATTTGATAGTCCGGAAAAATTTTAGGCGATAGGGGTCCGGAGGTCCCGGGACCACTCGGAAGGCGTGGGCTATAACACACAAAAATATGGGAATCGCGCGGAATTCTAGTTGTTTGGCCGAAAAACGCAAAAAATGAGGAACGATCATGGCGGGGCGGATACTATGGTTCCTTAGGTCATATTTGGTAGTCCGAAAAAAAATTTTAGGCGATAGGGGTCCGGAGGTTCCGGGACCACTCGGAAGGTGTGGGCTATAACACACAAAAATATGGGAATCGCGCGGAAGTCTTTTCAGAAACTTGCAAAAAATGTGGAAAGATCTTGGCAGGGCGGTGACTATGGTTCCTTTGGTCTTATTTGATAGTCCGGAAAAATATTAGGCGATAGGGGTCCGGAGGTCCCGCGACCAGTCGGAAGGCGTGGGCTATAACACACAAAAATATGGGAATCGCGCGGAATTCTAGTTGTTTGGCCGAAAAACGCAAAAAATGAGGAACGATCATGGCGGGGCGGATACTATGGTTCCTTAGGTCGTATTTGATAGACCGGAAAAAATTTAGGCGATCGGGGTCCGCAGCTCCCCGGACCACTTGGAAGGCGTGGGTATAGCACACGAAAATATGGGAATCGGGCGTAATTCTAGTTTTTTGGCCGAAAAATGAGAAACGATGATGGCGGGGCGGTTACTAAGGTTCCTTAGGTCGTATCTGACGGCCCGGAAATTTTTTAGGCGATCGGGGTCCGGGGGTCCCGCAACCACTTGGAAGGGTGGGCAATAGCACACAAAAATATTGTAATCGGGCGGAATTCTAGTTTTTTGGCCGAAAAATGCAACAAATGAGGAATGATCATGGCTGGGCGGTGACTATGGTTCCTTAGGTCGTATTTGATAGTCCGGAAAAATTTTAGGCGATAGGGGTCCGGATTTCCCGGGTTCACTTGGAAGGCGTGGGCTATAGGACACGAAAATATGGGAATCGCGCGGAATTCTAGTTTTTTGGCCGAAAAAATGAAAAAACTAGGAACGATCATGGCTGGGCGGTGACTATGGTTCCTTAGGTCTTATTTGATAGTCCGGAAAAATTTTAGGCGATCGGGGTCCGGAGACCCGGGACCACTCGGAAGGCGTGGGCTATAACACACGAAAATATGGGATAGCGCGAAATTCTAGTTGTTTGGCCGAAAAACGCAAAAAATGAGGAACGATCATGGCGGGGCGGATACTATGGTTTCTTCGGTCGTATTTGGTAGTCCGGAAAAATTTTAGGCGATAGGAGTCCGGAGGTCCCGGAACCACTCGGAAGGTTTGGGCTATAATACACAAAAATATGGGAATCGCGCGGAATTCTAGTTGTTTGGCCGAAAAATGCAAAAAATGAGGAACGATCATGGCGGGGCGGATACTATGGTTCCTTAGGTCGTATTTGTATTTGATAGTCCGGAAAAATATTAGGCGATAGGGGTCCGGAGACCTGGGACCACTCGGAAGGCGTGGGCTATAACACACGAAAATATGGGATAGCGCGGAATTCTAGTTGTTTGGCCGAAAAACGCAAAAAATGAGGAACGATCATGGCGGGGCGGATACTATGGTTCCTTAGGTCATATTTGGTAGTCCGGAAAAATTTTAGGCGATAGGGGTCCGGAGGTCCCGGAACCACTCGGAAGGTGTGGGCTATAATACACAAAAATATGGGAATCGCGCGGAATTCTAGTTGTTTGGCCGAAAAACGCAAAAAATGAGGAACGATCATGGCGGGGCGGATACTATGGTTCCTTAGGTCGTATTTGATAGTCCGCATAAATATTAGGCGATAGGGGTCCGGAGACCCGGGACCACTCGGAAGGCGTGGGCTATAATACACAAAAATATGGGAATCGCGCGGAATTCTAGTTGTTTGGCCGAAAAACGCAAAAAATGAGGAACGATCATGGCAGGGCGGATACTATGGTTCCTTGGGTCGTATTTGATAGTCCGGAAAAATATTAGGCGATAGGGGTCCGGAGACCCGGGACCACTCGGAAGGCGTGGGCTATAACACTCAAAAATATAGGATCGCGCGAAATTCTAGTTGTTTGGCCGAAAAATGCAAAAAATGAGGAACGATCATGGCGGGGCGGATACTATGGTTACTTAGGTCGTATTTGATAGTCCGGAAAAATTTTAGGCGATAGGGGTCCGGATTTCCCGGGTTCACTTGGAAGGCGTGGGCTATAGGACACGAAAATATGGGAATCGCGCGGAATTCTAGTTTTTTGGCCGAAAAAATGAAAAAACTAGGAACGATCATGGCTGGGCGGTGACTATGGTTCCTTAGGTCTTATTTGATAGTCCGGAAAAATTTTAGGCGATCGGGGTCCGGAGACCCGGGACCACTCGGAAGGCGTGGGCTATAACACACGAAAATATGGGATAGCGCGAAATTCTAGTTGTTTGGCCGAAAAACGCAAAAAATGAGGAACGATCATGGCGGGGAGGATACTATGGTTTCTTCGGTCGTATTTGGTAGTCCGGAAAAATTTTAGGCGATAGGAGTCCGGAGGTCCCGGAACCACTCGGAAGGTGTGGGCTATAATACACAAAAATATGGGAATCGCGCGGAATTCTAGTTGTTTGGCCGAAAAACGCAAAAAATGAGGAACGATCATGGCGGGGCGGATACTATGGTTCCTTAGGTCGTAATTGATAGTCCGGAGAAATATTAGGCGATAGGGGTCCGGAGACCTGGGACCACTCGGAAGGCGTGGGCTATAACACACGAAAATATGGGATAGCGCGGAATTCTAGTTGTTTGGCCGAAAAACGCAAAAAATGAGGAACGATCATGGCGGGGCGGATACTATGGTTCCTTAGGTCATATTTGGTAGTCCGGAAAAATTTTAGGCGATAGGGGTCCGGGGGTCCCGGAACCACTCGGAAGGTGTGGGCTATAATACACAAAAATATGGGAATCGCGCAGAATTCTAGTTGTTTGGCCGAAAAACGCAAAAAATGAGGAACGATCATGGCGGGGCGGATACTATGGTTCCTTAGGTCGTATTTGATAGTCCGCATAAATATTAGGCGATAGGGGTCCGGAGACCCGGAACCACTCGGAAGGCGTGGGCTATAATACACAAAAATATGGGAATCGCGCGGAATTCTAGTTGTTTGGCCGAAAAACGCAAAAAATGAGGAACGATCATGGCGGGGCGGATACTATGGTTCCTTGGGTCGTATTTGATAGTCCGGAAAAATATTAGGCGATAGGGGTCCGGAGACCCGGGACCACTCGGAAGGCGTGGGCTATAACACACAAAAATATGGGATCGCGCGGAATTCTAGTTGTTTGGCCGAAAAATGCAAAAAATGAGGAACGATCATGGCGGGGCGGATACTATGGTTACTTAGGTCGTATTTGATAGTCCGGAAAAATTTTAGGCGATAGGGGTCCGGAGGTCCCGGGACCACTCGAAAGGCATGGGCTACAACACACAAAAATATAGGATCGCGCGGAATTCTAATTGTTTGGCCAAAAAACGCAAAAAATGAGGAACGATCATGGCGGGGCGGATACTATGGTTCCTTAGGTCATATTTGATAGTCCGGAAAAATTTTAGGCAATAGGGGTCCGGAGGTCCCGGGACCACTCGGAAGGTGTGGGCTATAACACACAAAAATATGGGAATCGCGCGAAAGTCTTTTTCAGTAACTTGCAAAAAATGTGGAAAGATCTTGGCAGGGCGGTGACTATGGTTCCTTTGGTCTTATTTGATAGTCCGGAAAAATATTAGGCGATAGGGGTCCAGAGGTCCCGCGACCACTCGGAAGGCGTGGGCTATAACACATAAAAATATGGGAATCGCGCGGAATTCTAGTTGTTTGGCCGAAAAACGCAAAAAATGAGGAACGATCATGGCGGGGCGGATACTATGGTTCCTTAGGTCATATTTGATAGTCCGGAAAAATTTTAGGCGATAGGGGTCCGGAGGTCCCGGGACCACTCGGAAGGTGTGGGCTATAACACACAAAAATATGGGAATCGCGCGGAAGTCTTTTTCAGTAACTTGCAAAAAATGTGGAAAGATCTTGGCAGGGCGGTGACTATGGTTCCTTTGGTTTTATTTGATAGTCCGGAAAAATATTAGGCGATAGGGGTCCGGAGGTCCCGCGACCACTCGGAAGGCGTGGGCTATAACACACAAAAATATGGGAATCGCGCGGAAGTCTTTTCAGAAACTTGCAAAAAATGTGGAAAGATCTTGGCAGGGCGGTGACTATGGTTCCTTTGGTCTTATTTGATAGTCCGGAAAAATATTAGGCGATAGGGGTCCGGAGGTCCCGCGACCACTCGGAAGGCGTGGGCTATAACACACAAAAATATGGGAATCGCGCGAAATTCTAGTTGTTTGGCCGAAAAACGCAAAAAATGAGGAACGATCATGGCGGGGCGTATACTATGGTTCCTTAGGTCGTATTTGATAGTCCGGAAAAAATTTAGGCGATCGGGGTCCGCGGCTCCCCGAACCACTTGGAAGGCGTGGGTATAGCACACGAAAATATGGGAATCGGGCGTAATTATAGTTTTTTGGCCGAAAAATGAGAAACGATGATGGCGGGGCGGTTACTATGCTTCCTTAGGTCGTATTTGACGGCCCGGAAAATTTTTAGGCGATCGGGGTCCGGGGGTCCCGCAACCACTTGGAAGGGTGGGCAATAGCACACAAAAATATTCTAATCGGGCGGAATTCTAGTTTTTTGGCCGAAAAACGCAACAAATGAGGAATGATCATGGCTTGGTGGTGACTATAGTTCCTTAGGTCGTATTTGATAGTCCGGAAAAATTTTAGGCGATAGGGGTCCGGATTTCTCGGATTCACTTGGAAGGCGTGGGCTATAGGACATGAAAATATGGGAATCGCGCGGAATTCTAGTTTTTTGGAAGAAAAAATGAAAAAACTAGGAACGATCATGGCTGGGCGGTGACTATGGTTCCTTAGGTCTTATTTGATAGTCCGGAAAAATTTTAGGCGATCGGGGTCCGGGGACCCGGGACCACTCGGAAGGCGTGTGCTATAACACACGAAAATATGGGATAGCGCGGAATTCTAGTTGTTTGGCCGAAAAACGCAAAATATGAGGAACGATCATGGCGGGGCGGATACTATGATTTCTTAGGTCGTATTTGGTAGTCTGAAAAAATTTTAGGCGATAGGGGTCCGGAGGTCCCGGAACCACTCGGAAGGTGTGGGCTATAATACACAAAAATATTGGAATCGCGCGGAATTCTAGTTGTTTGGCCGAAAAACGCAAAAAATGAGGAACGATCTTGGCGGGGCGGATACTATGGTTCCTTAGGTCGTATTTGATAGTCCGGAAAAAATTTAGGCGATCGGGGTCCGCGGCTCCCCGGACCACTTGGAAGGCGTGGGTATAGCACACGAAAATATGGGAATCGGGCGTAATTCTAGTTTTTTGGCCGAAAAATGAGAAACGATGATGGCGGGGCGGTTACTATGGTTCCTTAGGTCGTATTTGACGGCCCAGAAAATTTTTAGGCGATCGGGGTCCGGTGGTCCCCCAACCACTTGGAAGGGTGGGCAATAGCACACAAAAATATTGTAATCGGGCGGAATTCTAGTTTTTTGGCCGAAAAACGCAACAAATGAGGAATGATCATGGCTGGGCGGTGACTATGGTTCCTTAGGTCGTATTTGATAGTCCGGAAAAATTTTAGGCGAGAGGGGTCCGGATTTCCCGGGTTCACTTGGAAGGCGTGGGCTATAGGACACGAAAATATGGGAATCGCGCGGAATTCTAGTTTTTTGGCCGAAAAAATGAAAAAACTAGGAACGATCATGGCTGGGCGGTGACTATGGTTCCTTAGGTCTTATTTGATAGTCCGGAAAAATTTTAGGCGATCGGGGTCCGGAGACCCGGGACCACTCGGAAGGCGTGGGCTATAACACACGAAAATATGGGATAGCGCGGAATTCTAGTTGTTTGGCCAAAAAACGCAAAAAATGAGGAACGATCATGGAGGGGCGGATACTATGATTTCTTAGGTCGTATTTGGTAGTCCGAAAAAATTTTAGGCGATAGGGGTCCGGAGGTCCCGGAACCACTCGGAAGGTGTGGGCTATAATACACAAAAATATGGGAATCGCGCGGAATTCTAGTTGTTTGGCCGAAAAACGCAAAAAATGAGGAACGATCATGGCGGGGCGGATACTATGGTTCCTTAGGTCGTATTGGATAGTCCGGATAAATATTAGGCGATAGGGGTCCGGAGACCCGGGACCACTCGGAAGGCGTGGGCTATAATACACAAAAATATGGGAATCGCGCGAAATTCTAGTTGTTTGGCCGAAAAACGCAAAAAATGAGGAACGATCATGGCGGGGCGGATACTATGGTTCCTTAGGTCATATTTGATAGTCCGGAAAAATATTAGGCGATAGGGGTCCGGAGGTCCCGCGACCACTCGGAAGGCGTGGGCTATAACACACAAAAATATGGGAATCGCGCGGAATTCTAGTTGTTTGGCCGAAAAACGCAAAAAATGAGGAACGATCATGGCGGGGCGTATACTATGGTTCCTTAGGTCGTATTTGATAGTCCGGAAAAAATTTAGGCGATCGGGGTCCGCGGCTCCCCGAACCACTTGGAAGGCGTGGGTATAGCACACGAAAATATGGGAATCGGGCGTAATTATAGTTTTTTGGCCGAAAAATGAGAAACGATGATGGCGGGGCGGTTACTATGCTTCCTTAGGTCGTATTTGACGGCCCAGAAAATTTTTAGGCGATCGGGGTCCGGGGGTCCCGCAACCACTTGGAAGGGTGGGCAATAGCACACAAAAATATTCTAATCGGGCGGAATTCTAGTTTTTTGGCCGAAAAATGCAACAAATGAGGAATGATCATGGCTTGGTGGTGACTATGGTTCCTTAGGTCGTATTTGATAGTCCGGAAAAATTTTAGGCGATAGGGGTCCGGATTTCTCGGGTTCACTTGGAAGGCGTGGGCTATAGGACATGAAAATATGGGAATCGCGCGGAATTCTAGTTTTTTGGAAGAAAAAATGAAAAAACTAGGAACGATCATGGCTGGGCGGTGACTATGGTTCCTTAGGTCTTATTTGATAGTCCGGAAAAATTTTAGGCGATCGGGGTCCGGGGACCCGGGACCACTCGGAAGGCGTGTGCTATAACACACGAAAATATGGGATAGCGCGGAATTCTAGTTGTTTGGCCGAAAAACGCAAAAAATGAGGAACGATCATGGCGGGGCGGATACTATGATTTCTTAGGTCGTATTTGGTAGTCCGAAAAAATTTTAGGCGATAGGGGTCCGGAGGTCCCGGAACCACTCGGAAGGTGTGGGCTATAATACACAAAAATATGGGAATCGCGCGGAATTCTAGTTGTTTGGCCGAAAAACGCAAAAAATGAGGAACGATCATGGCGGGGCGGATACTATGGTTCCTTAGGTCGTATTTGATAGTCCGGAAAAAATTTAGGCGATCAGGGTCCGCGGCTCCCCGGACCACTTGGAAGGCGTGGGTATAGCACACGAAAATATGGGAATCGGGCGTAATTCTAGTTTTTTGGCCGAAAAATGAGAAACGATGATGGCGGGGCGGTTACTATGGTTCCTTAGGTCGTATTTGACGGCCCAGAAAATTTTTAGGCGATCGGGGTCCGGTGGTCCCCCAACCACTTGGAAGGGTGGGCAATAGCACACAAAAATATTGTAATCGGGCGGAATTCTAGTTTTTTGGCCGAAAAACGCAACAAATGAGGAATGATCATGGCTGGGCGGTGACTATGGTTCCTTAGGTCGTATTTGATAGTCCGGAAAAATTTTAGGCGAGAGGGGTCCGGATTTCCCGGGTTCACTTGGAAGGCGTGGGCTATAGGACACGAAAATATGGGAATCGCGCGGAATTCTAGTTTTTTGGCCGAAAAAATGAAAAAACTAGGAACGATCATGGCTGGGCGGTGACTATGGTTCCTTAGGTCTTATTTGATAGTCCGGAAAAATTTTAGGCGATCGGGGTCCGGAGACCCGGGACCACTCGGAAGGCGTGGGCTATAACACACGAAAATATGGGATAGCGCGGAATTCTAGTTGTTTGGCCAAAAAACGCAAAAAATGAGGAACGATCATGGAGGGGCGGATACTATGATTTCTTAGGTCGTATTTGGTAGTCCGAAAAAATTTTAGGCGATAGGGGTCCGGAGGTCCCGGAACCACTCGGAAGGTGTGGGCTATAATACACAAAAATATGGGAATCGCGCGGAATTCTAGTTGTTTGGCCGAAAAATGCAAAAAATGAGGAACGATCATGGCGGGGCGGATACTATGGTTCCTTAGGTCGTATTTGATAGTCCGAAAAAATATTAGGCGATAGGGGTCCGGAGACTCGGGACCACTCGGAAAGCGTGGGCTATAACACACAAAAATATGGGATAGCGCGGAATTCTACTTTTTTGGCCGAAAAACGCAAAAAATGAGGAACGATCATGGCGGGGCGGATACTATGGTTCCTTAGGTCGTATTTGGTAGTCCGGAAAAATTTTAGGCGATAGGGGTCCGGAGGTCCCGGAACCACTCGGAAGGTGTGGGCTATAATACACAAAAATATGGGAATCGCGCGGAATTCTAGTTGTTTGGCCGAAAAACGCAAAAAATGAGGAACGATCATGGCGGGGCGGATACTATGGTTCCTTAGGTCGTATTTGATAGTCCGGATAAATATTAGGCGATAGGGGTCCGGAGACCCGGGACCACTCGGAAGGCGTGGGCTATAATACACAAAAATATGGGAATCGCGCGAAATTCTAGTTGTTTGGCCGAAAAACGCAAAAAAAGAAGAACGATCATGGCGGGGCGGATGACTATGGTTCCTTTGGTCTTATTTGATAGTCCGGAAAAATATTAGGCGATAGGGGTCCGGAGGTCCCGGGACCACTCGGAAGGTGTGGGCTATAACACACAAAAATATGGGAATCGCGCGGAAGTCTTTTTCAGTAACTAGTAAAAAATGTGAAAAGATCTTGGCAGGGCGGTGACTATGGTTCCTTTGGTCTTATTTGATAGTCCGGAAAAATATTAGGCGATATGGGTCCGGAGGTCCCGCGACCACACAAAAATATGGGAATCGCGCGGAATTCTAGTTGTTTGGCCGAAAAACGCAAAAAATGAGGAACGATCATGGCGGGGAGGATACTATGGTTCCTTAGGTCGTATTTGATAGTCCGGAAAAATTTTAGGCGATAGGGGTCCGGAGTTCACGGGTTCACTTGGAAGGCGTGGGCTATAGGACACGAAAATATGGGCGGTGACTATGGTTCCTTAGGTCTTATTTGATAGTCCGGAAAATTTTTAGGCGATAGGGGTCCGGAGACCCGGGACCACTCGGAAGGCGTGGGCTATATAACACACAAAAATATGGGATCGCGCGGTATTCTAGTTGTTTGGCCGAAAAAGGCAAAAAATGAGGAACGATCATTTCAGGGCGGATACTATGGTTCCTTAGGTCGTATTTGATAGTCCGGAAAAATTTTAGGCAATAGGGGTCCGGAGGTCCCGGGACCACTCGGAAGGTGTGGGCTATAACACACAAAAATTTGGGAATCGCGCGGAATTCTAGTTGTTTGGCCGAAAAAGGCAAAAATGAGGAACGATCATGGCGGGGCGGATACTATGGGTTCCTTAGGTCGTATTTGATAGTCCGGGAAAATTTTAGGCGATAGGGATCAGGAGGTCCCGGGACCACTCGGAAGGCATGGGGTATAACACACAAAAATATGGGAATCGCGCGGAATTCTAGTCTTTTGGCCGAAAAACGCAAAAAATGAGGAACGATCATGGCGGGGTGGTTACTATGGTTCCTTAGGTCGTATTTGATGGCCCGGAAAATTTTTAGGCGATCGGGGTTCGGGGTTCCCGGGACCCCTTGGAAGGCGTGGGCTATAATACACAAAAATATGGGAATCGCGCGGAATTCTAGTTGTTTGGCCGAAAAACGCAAAAAATGAGGAACGATCATGGCGGGGCGGATACTATGGTTCCTTAGGTCGTATTTGATAGTCCGGATAAATATTAGGCGATAGGGGTCCGGAGACCCGGGACCACTCGGAAGGCGTGGGCTATAATACACAAAAATATGGGAATCGCGCGGAATTCTAGTTGTTTGGCCGAAAAACGCAAAAAATGAGGAACGATCATGGCGGGGCGGATACTATGGTTCCTTAGGTCGTATTTGATAGTCCGAAAAAATATTAGGCGATAGGGGTCCGGAGACCCGGGACCACTCGGAAGGCGTGGGCTATAACACACAAAAATATGGGATCGCGCGGAATTCTAGTTGTTTGGCCGAAAAATGCAAAAAATGAGGAACGATCATGGCGGGGCGGATACTATGGTTACTTAGGTCGTATTTGATAGTCCGGAAAAATTTTAGGCGATAGGGGTCCGGAGGTCCCGGGACCACTCGAAAGGCGTGGGCTATAACACACAAAAATATAGGATCGCGCGGAATTCTAATTGTTTGGCCAAAAAACACAAAAAATGAGGAACGATCATGGCAGGGCGGATACTATGGTTCCTTAGGTCATATTTGATAGTCCGGAAAAATTTTAGGCGATAGGGGTCCGGAGGTCCCGGGACCACTCGGAAGGTGTGGGCTATAACACACAAAAATATGGGAATCGCGCGGAAGTCTTTTTCAGTAACTTGCAAAAAATGTGGAAAGATCTTGGCAGGGCGGTGACTATGGTTCCTTTGGTCTTATTTGATAGTCCGGAAAAATATTAGGCGATAGGGGTCCGGAGGTCCCGCGACCACTCGGAAGGCGTGGGCTATAACACACAAAAATATGGGAATCGCGCGGAAGTCTTTTCAGAAACTTGCAAAAAATGTGGAAAGATCTTGGCAGGGCGGTGACTATGGTTCCTTTGGTCTTATTTGATAGTCCGGAAAAATATTAGGCGATAGGGGTCCGGAGGTCCCGCGACCACTCGGAAGGCGTGGGCTATAACACACAAAAATATGGGAATCGCGCGGAATTCTAGTTGTTTGGCCGAAAAATGCAAAAAATGAGGAACGATCATGGCGGGGCGGATACTATGGTTCCTTAGGTCGTATTAGATAGTCCGGAAAAAATTTAGGCGATCGGGGTCCGCGGCTCCCCGAACCACTTGGAAGGCGTGGGTATAGCACACGAAAATATGGGAATCGGGCGTAATTCTAGTTTTTTGGCCGAAAAATGAGAAACGATGATGGCGGGGCGGTTACTATGGTTCCTTAGGTCGTATTTGACGGCCCGGAAAATTTTTAGGCGATCGGGGTCCGGGGGTCCCGCAACCACTTGGAAGGGTGGGCAATAGCACACAAAAATATTCTAATCGGGCGGAATTCTAGTTTTTTGGCCGAAAAACGCAACAAATGAGGAATGATCATGGCTGGGCGGTGACTATGGTTCCTTAGGTCGTATTTGATAGTCCGGAAAAATTTTAGGCGATAGGGGTCCGGATTTCTCGGGTTCACTTGGAAGGCGTGGGCTATAGGACACGAAAATATGGGAATCGCGCGGAATTC
This sequence comes from Nicotiana tabacum, assembly GCF_000715075.1. Classification (NCBI taxonomy): domain Eukaryota; kingdom Viridiplantae; phylum Streptophyta; class Magnoliopsida; order Solanales; family Solanaceae; genus Nicotiana; species Nicotiana tabacum. Next base: position 333,973 of record NW_027438256.1, read on the forward strand.
TAGTTTTTTGGAAGAAAAAATGAAAAAACTAGGAACGATCATGGCTGGGCGGTGACTATGGTTCCTTAGGTCTTATTTGATAGTCCGGAAAAATTTTAGGCGATCGGGGTCCGGGGACCCGGGACCACTCGGAAGGCGTGGGCTATAACACACGAAAATATGGGATAGCGCGGAATTCTAGTTGTTTGGCCGAAAAACGCAAAAAATGAGGAACGATCATGGCGGGGCGGATACTATGATTTCTTAGGTCGTATTTGGTAGTCCGAAAAAATTTTAGGCGATAGGGGTCCGGAGGTCCCGGAACCACTCAGAAGGTGTGGGCTATAATACACAAAAATATGGGAATCGCGCGGAATTCTAGTTGTTTGGCCGAAAAACGCAAAAAATGAGGAACGATCATGGCGGGGCGGATACTATGGTTCCTTAGGTCGTATTTGATAGTCCGGAAAACATTTAGGCGATCGGGGTCCGCGGCTCCCCGGACCACTTGGAAGGCGTGGGTATAGCACACGAAAATATGGGAATCGGGCGTAATTCTAGTTTTTTGGCCGAAAAATGAGAAACGATGATGGCGGGGCGGTTACTATGGTTCCTTAGGTCGTATTTGACGGCCCGGAAAATTTTTAGGCGATCGGGGTCCGGTTGTCCTGCAACCACTTGGAAGGGTGGGCAATAGTACACAAAAATATTGTAATCGGGCGGAATTCTAGTTTTTTGGCCGAAAAACGCAACAAATGAGGAATGATCATGGCTGGGCGGTGACTATGGTTCCTTAGGTCGTATATGATAGTCCGGAAAAATTTTAGGCGAGAGGGGTCCGGATTTCCCGGGTTCACTTGGAAGGCGTGGGCTATAGGACACGAAAATATGGGAATCGCGCGGAATTCTAGTTTTTTGGCCGAAAAAATGAAAAAACTAGGAACGATCATGGCTGGGCGGTGACTATGGTTCCTTAGGTCTTATTTGATAGTCCGGAAAAATTTTAGGCGATCGGGGTCCGGAGACCCGGGACCACTCGGAAGGCGTGGGCTATAACACACGAAAATATGGGATAGCGCGGAATTCTAGTTGTTTGGCCGAAAAATGCAAAAAATGAGGAATGATCATGGAGGGGCGGATACTATGATTTCTTAGGTCGTATTTGGTAGTCCGGAAAAATTTTAGGCGATAGGGGTCCGGAGGTCCCGGAACCACTCGGAAGGTGTGGGCTATAATACACAAAAATATGGGAATCGCGCGGAATTCTAGTTGTTTGGCCGAAAAACGCAAAAAATGAGGAACGATCATGGCGGGGCGGATACTATGGTTCCTTAGGTCGTATTTGATAGTCCGGAAAAATATTAGGCGATAGGGGTCCGGAGACCCGGGACCACTCGGAAGGCGTGGGCTATAACACACGAAAATATGGGATAGCGCGGAATTCTAGTAGTTTGGCCGAAAAACGCAAAAAATGAGGAACGATCATGGCGGGGCAGATACTATAGTTCCTTAGGTCGTATTTGGTAGTCCGGAAAAATTTTAGGCGATAGGGGTCCGGAGGTCCCGGAACCACTCGGAAGGTGTGGGCTATAATACACAAAAATATGGGAATCGCGCGGAATTCTAGTTGTTTGGCCGAAAAACTTAAAAAATGAGGAACGATCATGGCGGGGCGGATACTATGGTTCCTTAGGTCGTATTTGATAGTCCGGATAAATATTAGGCGATAGGGGTCCGGAGACCCGGGACCACTCGGAAGGCGTGGGCTATAATACACAAAAATATGGGAATCGCGCGGAATTTTAGTTTTTTGGCCGAAAAACGCAAAAAATGAGGAACGATCATGGCGGGGCGGATACAATGGTTCCTTAGGTCGTATTTGATAGTCCGGAAAAATATTAGGCAATAGGGGTCCGGAGACCCGGGACCACTCGGAAGGCGTGGGCTATAACACCCAAAAATATGGGATCGCGCGGAATTCTAGTTGTTTGGCCGAAAAACGCAAAAAATGAGGAACGATCATGGCGGGGCGGATACTATGGTTACTTAGGTCGTATTTGATAGTCCGGAAAAATTTTAGGCGATAGGGGTCCGGAGGTCCCGGGACCACTCGAAAGGCGTGGGCTATAACACACAAAAATATAGGATCGCGCGGAATTCTAATTGTCTGGCCAAAAAACGCAAAAAATGAGGAACGATCATGGCGGGGTGGATACTATGGTTCCTTAGGTCATATTTGATAGTCCGGAAAAATTTTAGGCGATAGGGGTCCGGAGGTCCCGGGACCACTCGGAAGGTGTGGGCTATAACACACAAAAATATGGAAATCGCGCGGAAGTCTTTTTAAGTAACTTGCAAAAAATGTGGAAAGATCATGGCAGGGCGGTGACTATGGTTCCTTTGGTCTTATTTGATAGTCCGGAAAAATATTAGGCGATATGGGTCCGGAGGTCCCGTGACCACACAAAAATATGGGAATCGCGCGGAATTCTAGTTGTTTGGCCGAAAAACGCAAAAAATGAGGAACGATCATGGCGGGGAGGATACTATGGTTCCTTAGGTCGTATTTGATAGTCCGGAAAAATTTTAGGCGATAGGGGTCCGGAGTTCACGGGTTCACTTGGAAGGCGTGGGCTATAGGACACGAAAATATGGGAATCGCGCGGAATTCTAGTTTTTCGGCCGAAAAAACAAAAAAAAATAGGAACGATCATGGCTGGGCGGTGACTATGGTTCCTTAGGTCTTATTTGATTTTCCGGAAAAATTTTAGGCGATAGGGGTCCGGAGACCCGGGACCACTCGGAAGGCGTGGGCTATAACACACAAAAATATGGGATCGCGCGGTATTCTAGTTGTTTGGCCGAAAAAGGCAAAAAATGAGGAACGATCATTTCAGGGCGGATACTATGGTTCCTTAGGTCGTATTTGATAGTCCGGAAAAATTTTAGGCAATAGGGGTCCAGAGGTCCCGGGACCACTCGGAAGGTGTGGGCTATAACACACAAAAATTTGGGAATCGCGCGGAATTCTAGTTTTTTGGCCGAAAAAGGCAAAAATGAGGAACGATCATGGCGGGGCGGATACTATGGTTCCTTAGGTCGTATTTGATTGTCCGGGAAAATTTTAGGCGATAGGGATCAGGAGGTCCCGGGACCACTCGGAAGGCATGGGGTATAACACACAAAAATATGGGAATCGCGCGGAATTCTAGTCTTTTGGCCGAAAAACGCAAAAAATGAGGAACGATCATGGCGGGGTGGTTACTATGGTTCCTTAGGTCGTATTTGATGGCCCGGAAAAGTTTTAGGCGATCGGGGTTCGGGGTTCCCGGGACCCCTTGGAAGGCGTGAGCTAAATTTAGCACACGAAAATATGAAAATCGCGCGGAATTCTAGTTTTTTTGCTGAAAAACGCAAAAGACTAGGAACGATCATGGCGGGGCGGTGACTATGGTTCCTTAGGTCGTATTTGATAGTCCGAAAAATTTTTAGGCGATCCGGCTCCGGGGGGCCCGACCCACTCGGAAGGCGTGGGCGATAGCACACAAAAATATGGAAATCAGGCGGAATTCTAGTTTTTTGGCCAAAAAATGCAAAAAATGAGGAATGATCATGGCGAGGTGGTGACTATGGTTCCTAAGGTCCTAATTGATGGCCCAAAAATTTTTTAGGCGATCCGAGTCCGGCGGCCCGGCCCACTCGGAAGGCGTGGGCAATAGCATACAAAAATATGGTAATCGAGCGGAATTCTAGTTTTTTGGCCGAAAAACGCAATAAATGAGGAACGATCGTGGCGGGGCGGTGACTATGGTTCCTTAGGTCGTATTTGATAGTCCGGAAAAATTTTAGGCGATAGGGGTCCGGAGTTCCCGGGTTCACTTGGAAGGCGTGGGCTATAGGACATGAAAATATGGGAATCGCGCGGAATTCTAGTTTTTTGGCCGAAAAACGGAAAAAACTAGGAACGATCATGGCTGGGCGGTGACTATGGTTCCTTAGGTCTTATTTGATAGTCCGGAAAATTTTTAGGCGATAGGGGTCCGGAGACCCGGGACCACTCGGAAGGCGTGGGCTATAACACTCAAAAATATGGGATCGCGCGGTATGCTAGTTGTTTTGCCGAAAAACGCAAAAAATGAGGAACGATCATTTTGGGGCGGATACTATGTTTACTTAGGTCGTATTTGATATTCCGGAAAAATTTTAGGCGATAGGGGTCCGGATGTCCCGGGACCACTCGGAAGGTGTGGGCTATAACACACAAAAATTTGGGAATCGCGCGGAATTCTAGTTGTTTGGCCGAAAAAGGCAAAAATGAGGAACGATCATGGCGGGGCGGATACTATGGTTCCTTAGGTCGTATTTGATAGTCCGGGAAAATTTTAGGCGATAGGGGTCAGGAGGTCCCGGGACCACTCGGAAGGCATGGGGTATAACACACAAAATTATTGGAATCGCGCGGAATTCTAGTCTTTTGGCCGAAAAACGCAAAACATGAGGAACGATCATGGCGGGGTGGTTACTATGGTTCCTTAGGTCGTATTTGATGGCCCAAAAAAGTTTTAGGCGATCGGGGTTCGGGGTTCCCGGGACCCCTTGGAAGGCGTGAGCTAGCTATAGGACACGAAAATATGGGAATCGCGCGGAATTCTAGTTTTTTGGCTTAAAAACGCAAAAGACTAGGAACGATCATGGCGGGGCGGTGACTATGGTTCCTTAGGTCGTATTTGATAGTCCGAAAAATTTTTAGGCGATCCGGCTCCGGGGGGCCCGACCCACTCGGAAGGCGTGGGCGATAGCACACAAAAATATGGAAATCAGGCGGAATTCTAGTTTTTTGGCCAAAAAATGCAAAAAATGAGGAATGATCATGGCGAGGTGGTGACTATGGTTCCTAAGGTCCTAATTGATGGCCCGAAAATTTTTTAGGCGATCCGAGTCCGGCGGCCCGGCCCACTCGGAAGGCGTGGGCAATAGCATACAAAAATATGGTAATCGAGTGGAATTCTAGTTTTTTGGCCGAAAAACGCAATAAATGAGGAACGATCGTGGCGGGGCGGTGACTATGGTTCCTTAGGTCGTATTTGATAGTCCGGAAAAATTTTAGGCGATAGGGGTCCGGAGTTCCCGGGTTCACTTGGAAGGCGTGGGCTATAGGACATGAAAATATGGGAATCGCGCGGAATTCTAGTTTTTTGGCCGAAAAACGGAAAAAACTAGGAACGATCATGGCTGGGCGGTGACTATGGTTCCTTAGGTCTTATTTGATAGTCCGGAAAATTTTTAGGCGATAGGGGTCCGGAGACCCGGGACCACTCGGAAGGCGTGGGCTATAACACTCAAAAATATGGGATCGCGCGGTATGCTAGTTGTTTTGCCGAAAAACGCAAAAAATGAGGAACGATCATTTTGGGGCGGATACTATGTTTACTTAGGTCGTATTTGATATTCCGGAAAAATTTTAGGCGATAGGGGTCCGGATGTCCCGGGACCACTCGGAAGGTGTGGGCTATAACACACAAAAATTTGGGAATCGCGCGGAATTCTAGTTGTTTGGCCGAAAAAGGCAAAAATGAGGAACGATCATGGCGGGGCGGATACTATGGTTCCTTAGGTCGTATTTGATAGTCCGGGAAAATTTTAGGCGATAGGGGTCAGGAGGTCCCGGGACCACTCGGAAGGCATGGGGTATAACACACAAAATTATTGGAATCGCGCGGAATTCTAGTCTTTTGGCCGAAAAACGCAAAAAATGAGGAACGATCATGGTGGGGTGGTTACTATGGTTCCTTAGGTCGTATTTGATGGCCCGGAAAATTTTTAGGCGATCCGGCTCCGGGGGGCCCGACCCACTCGGAAGGCGTGGGCGATAGCACACAAAAATATGGGAATCGGGCGGAATTCTAGTTTTTTGGCCAAAAAATGCAAAAAATGAGGAACGATCATGGCGAGGTGGTGACTATGGTTCCTTAGGTCCTAATTGATGGCCCAAAATTTTTTTAGGCGATCCGAGTCCGGCGGCCCGGCCCACTCGGAAGGCGTGGGCAATAGCACACAAAAATATGGTAATCGAGCGGAATTCTAGTTTTTTGGCCGAAAAATGCAATAAATGAGGAACGATCATGGTGGGGCGGTGACTATGGTTCCTTAGGTCGTATTTGATAGTCCGGAAAAAAATTAGGCGATAGGGGTCCGGAGTTCCCGGGTTCAATTGGAAGGCGTGGGCTATAGGACACGAAAATATGGGAATCGCGCGGAATTCTAGTTTTTTGGCCGAAAAACGGAAAAAACTAGGAACGATCATGGCTGGGCGGTGACTATGGTTCCTTAGGTCTTATTTGATAGTCCGGAAAATTTTTAGGCGATAGGGGTCCGGAGACCCGGGACCACTCGGAAGGTGTGGGCTATAACACACAAAAATATGGGATAGCGCAGAATTCTAGTTGTTTGGCCGAAAAATGCGAAAAATGAGGAACGATGATGGCGGGGCGGATACTATGGTTCCTTAGGTCGTATTTGATAGTCCGGAAAAATTTTAGGCGATAGGGGTCCGGAGGCCCCGGGACCACTCGGAAGGCGTGGGCTATAACACACAAAAATTTGGGAATCGCGCGGAATTCTAGTTGTTTGGCCGAAAAAGGCAAAAATGAGGAACGATCATGGCGGGGCGGATACTATGGTTACTTAGGTCGTATTTGATAGTCCGGGAAAATTTTAGGCGATAGGGGTCAGGAGGTCCCGGGACCACTCGGAAGGCATGGGCTATAACACACAAAAATATGGGAATCGCGCGGAATTCTAGTCTTTTGGCCGAAAAACGCAAAAAATGAGGAACGATCATGGCGGGGTGGTTACTATGGTTCCTTAGGTCGTATTTGATGGCCCGAAAATTTTTTAGGCGATCGGGGTTCGGGGTTCCCGGGACCCCTTGGAAGGCGTGGACTTTAGCACACAAAAATATGGATATCGCGCGGAATTCTAGTTTTTTGGCTGAAAAACGCAAAAGACTAGGAACGATCATGGCGGAGCGGTGACTATGGTTCCTTAGGTCGTATTTGATAGTCCGGAAAATTTTTAGGCGATCCGGCTCCGGGGGGCCCGACCCACTCGGAAGGCGTGGGCGATAGCATACAAAAATATGGGAATCGGGCGGAATTCTAGTTTTTTGGCCAAAAAATGCAAAAAATGAGGAACGATCATGGCGAGGCGGTGACTATGGTTCCTTAGGTCCTAATTGATGGCCCGAAATTTTTTTAGGCGATCCGAGTCCGGCGGCCCGGCCCACTCGGAAGGCGTGGGCAATAGCATACAAAAATATGGTAATCGAGCAGAATTCTAGTTTTTTGGCCGAAAAACGCAATAAATGAGGAACGATCATGGCGGGGCGGTGACTATAGTTCCGGAGGTCGTATTTGACAGTCCGTAAAAATTTTAGGCGATAGGGGTCCGGAGTTCCCGAGTTCACTTGGAAGGCGTGGGCTATAGGACACAAAAATATGGGAATCGCGCGGAATTCTAGTTGTTTGGCCGGAAAATGCAAAAAATGAGGAACGATCATGGCGGGGCGGTGACTATGGTTCCTTAGGTCTTATTTGATAGTCCGGAAAATTTTTAGGCGATAGGGGTCCGGAAACCCGGGACCACTCGGAAGGTGTGGGCTATAACACACAAAAATATGGGATAGCGCAGAATTCTAGTTGTTTGGCCGAAAAACACAAAAAATGAGGAATGATAATGGCGGGGTGGATACTATGGTTCCTTAGGTCGTATTTGATAGTCCGGAAAAAATTTAGGCGATAGGGGTCAGGAGGTCCCGGGACCACTCGGAAGGCGTGGGCTACACACAAAAATATGGGAATCGCGCGGAATTCTAGTTGTTTGGCCGAAAAATGCAAAAAATGAGGAACGATCATGGCGGGGTGGTTACTATGGTTCCTTAGGTCGTATTTGATGGCCCGGAAAATTTTTAGGCGATCGGGGTTCGGGGTTCCCGGGACCCCTTGGAAGGCGTGGGCTAAAGCACACGAAAATATGGAAATCACGCGGAATTCTAGTTTTTTGGCTGAAAAACACAAAAGATTAGGAACGATCATGGCGGGGCGGTAACTATGTTTCCTTAGGTCCTAATTGATGGCCCGGAAATTTTTTAGGCGATCCGAGTCCGGCGGCCCGGCCCACTCGGAAGGCGTGGGCAATAGTACACAAAAATATGGTAATCGAGCGGAATTCTAGTTTTTTGGCCGAAAAACGCAATAAATGAGGAACGATCATGGCGGGGCGGTGACTATGGTTCCTTAGGTCGTATTTGATTGCCCGGAAAATTTTAGGCGATCGGGGTCCACGGCTCCCGGGACCACTCGGAAGGGGTAAGCTATAGGACACGAAAATATGCAAATCGCGCGGAGTTCTAGTTTTTTGGCCGAAAAATGCAAAGCATTTGGAACGATCATGGTGGGGCGGTGACTATGGTACCTTAGGTCGTATTTGATAATCCGGAAAATTTTTAGGCGATAGGGGTCCGGAGTTCCCGGGTTCACTTCGAAGGCGTGGGCTATAGGACACGAAAATATGGGAATCGCGCGGAATTCTAGTTTTTTGGCTTAAAAACGCAAAAGACTAGGAACGATCATGGCGGGGCGGTGACTATGGTTCCTTAGGTCGTATTTGATAGTCCGAAAAATTTTTAGGCGATCCGGCTCCGGGGGGCCCGACCCACTCGGAAGGCGTGGGCGATAGCACACAAAAATATGGAAATCAGGCGGAATTCTAGTTTTTTGGCCAAAAAATGCAAAAAATGAGGAATGATCATGGCGAGGTGGTGACTATGGTTCCTAAGGTCCTAATTGATGGCCCGAAAATTTTTTAGGCGATCCGAGTCCGGCGGCCCGGCCCACTCGGAAGGCGTGGGCAATAGCATACAAAAATATGGTAATCGAGTGGAATTCTAGTTTTTTGGCCGAAAAACGCAATAAATGAGGAACGATCGTGGCGGGGCGGTGACTATGGTTCCTTAGGTCGTATTTGATAGTCCGGAAAAATTTTAGGCGATAGGGGTCCGGAGTTCCCGGGTTCACTTGGAAGGCGTGGGCTATAGGACATGAAAATATGGGAATCGCGCGGAATTCTAGTTTTTTGGCCGAAAAACGGAAAAAACTAGGAACGATCATGGCTGGGCGGTGACTATGGTTCCTTAGGTCTTATTTGATAGTCCGGAAAATTTTTAGGCGATAGGGGTCCGGAGACCCGGGACCACTCGGAAGGCGTGGGCTATAACACTCAAAAATATGGGATCGCGCGGTATGCTAGTTGTTTTGCCGAAAAACGCAAAAAATGAGGAACGATCATTTTGGGGCGGATACTATGTTTACTTAGGTCGTATTTGATATTCCGGAAAAATTTTAGGCGATAGGGGTCCGGATGTCCCGGGACCACTCGGAAGGTGTGGGCTATAACACACAAAAATTTGGGAATCGCGCGGAATTCTAGTTGTTTGGCCGAAAAAGGCAAAAATGAGGAACGATCATGGCGGGGCGGATACTATGGTTCCTTAGGTCGTATTTGATAGTCCGGGAAAATTTTAGGCGATAGGGGTCAGGAGGTCCCGGGACCACTCGGAAGGCATGGGGTATAACACACAAAATTATTGGAATCGCGCGGAATTCTAGTCTTTTGGCCGAAAAACGCAAAAAATGAGGAACGATCATGGTGGGGTGGTTACTATGGTTCCTTAGGTCGTATTTGATGGCCCGGAAAATTTTTAGGCGATCCGGCTCCGGGGGGCCCGACCCACTCGGAAGGCGTGGGCGATAGCACACAAAAATATGGGAATCGGGCGGAATTCTAGTTTTTTGGCCAAAAAATGCAAAAAATGAGGAACGATCATGGCGAGGTGGTGACTATGGTTCCTTAGGTCCTAATTGATGGCCCAAAATTTTTTTAGGCGATCCGAGTCCGGCGGCCCGGCCCACTCGGAAGGCGTGGGCAATAGCACACAAAAATATGGTAATCGAGCGGAATTCTAGTTTTTTGGCCGAAAAATGCAATAAATGAGGAACGATCATGGTGGGGCGGTGACTATGGTTCCTTAGGTCGTATTTGATAGTCCGGAAAAAAATTAGGCGATAGGGGTCCGGAGTTCCCGGGTTCAATTGGAAGGCGTGGGCTATAGGACACGAAAATATGGGAATCGCGCGGAATTCTAGTTTTTTGGCCGAAAAACGGAAAAAACTAGGAACGATCATGGCTGGGCGGTGACTATGGTTCCTTAGGTCTTATTTGATAGTCCGGAAAATTTTTAGGCGATAGGGGTCCGGAGACCCGGGACCACTCGGAAGGTGTGGGCTATAACACACAAAAATATGGGATAGCGCAGAATTCTAGTTGTTTGGCCGAAAAATGCGAAAAATGAGGAACGATGATGGCGGGGCGGATACTATGGTTCCTTAGGTCGTATTTGATAGTCCGGAAAAATTTTAGGCGATAGGGGTCCGGAGGCCCCGGGACCACTCGGAAGGCGTGGGCTATAACACACAAAAATTTGGGAATCGCGCGGAATTCTAGTTGTTTGGCCGAAAAAGGCAAAAATGAGGAACGATCATGGCGGGGCGGATACTATGGTTACTTAGGTCGTATTTGATAGTCCGGGAAAATTTTAGGCGATAGGGGTCAGGAGGTCCCGGGACCACTCGGAAGGCATGGGCTATAACACACAAAAATATGGGAATCGCGCGGAATTCTAGTCTTTTGGCCGAAAAACGCAAAAAATGAGGAACGATCATGGCGGGGTGGTTACTATGGTTCCTTAGGTCGTATTTGATGGCCCGAAAATTTTTTAGGCGATCGGGGTTCGGGGTTCCCGGGACCCCTTGGAAGGCGTGGACTTTAGCACACAAAAATATGGATATCGCGCGGAATTCTAGTTTTTTGGCTGAAAAACGCAAAAGACTAGGAACGATCATGGCGGAGCGGTGACTATGGTTCCTTAGGTCGTATTTGATAGTCCGGAAAATTTTTAGGCGATCCGGCTCCGGGGGGCCCGACCCACTCGGAAGGCGTGGGCGATAGCATACAAAAATATGGGAATCGGGCGGAATTCTAGTTTTTTGGCCAAAAAATGCAAAAAATGAGGAACGATCATGGCGAGGCGGTGACTATGGTTCCTTAGGTCCTAATTGATGGCCCGAAATTTTTTTAGGCGATCCGAGTCCGGCGGCCCGGCCCACTCGGAAGGCGTGGGCAATAGCATACAAAAATATGGTAATCGAGCAGAATTCTAGTTTTTTGGCCGAAAAACGCAATAAATGAGGAACGATCATGGCGGGGCGGTGACTATAGTTCCGGAGGTCGTATTTGACAGTCCGTAAAAATTTTAGGCGATAGGGGTCCGGAGTTCCCGAGTTCACTTGGAAGGCGTGGGCTATAGGACACAAAAATATGGGAATCGCGCGGAATTCTAGTTGTTTGGCCGGAAAATGCAAAAAATGAGGAACGATCATGGCGGGGCGGTGACTATGGTTCCTTAGGTCTTATTTGATAGTCCGGAAAATTTTTAGGCGATAGGGGTCCGGAAACCCGGGACCACTCGGAAGGTGTGGGCTATAACACACAAAAATATGGGATAGCGCAGAATTCTAGTTGTTTGGCCGAAAAACACAAAAAATGAGGAATGATAATGGCGGGGTGGATACTATGGTTCCTTAGGTCGTATTTGATAGTCCGGAAAAAATTTAGGCGATAGGGGTCAGGAGGTCCCGGGACCACTCGGAAGGCGTGGGCTACACACAAAAATATGGGAATCGCGCGGAATTCTAGTTGTTTGGCCGAAAAATGCAAAAAATGAGGAACGATCATGGCGGGGTGGTTACTATGGTTCCTTAGGTCGTATTTGATGGCCCGGAAAATTTTTAGGCGATCGGGGTTCGGGGTTCCCGGGACCCCTTGGAAGGCGTGGGCTAAAGCACACGAAAATATGGAAATCACGCGGAATTCTAGTTTTTTGGCTGAAAAACACAAAAGATTAGGAACGATCATGGCGGGGCGGTAACTATGTTTCCTTAGGTCCTAATTGATGGCCCGGAAATTTTTTAGGCGATCCGAGTCCGGCGGCCCGGCCCACTCGGAAGGCGTGGGCAATAGTACACAAAAATATGGTAATCGAGCGGAATTCTAGTTTTTTGGCCGAAAAACGCAATAAATGAGGAACGATCATGGCGGGGCGGTGACTATGGTTCCTTAGGTCGTATTTGATTGCCCGGAAAATTTTAGGCGATCGGGGTCCACGGCTCCCGGGACCACTCGGAAGGGGTAAGCTATAGGACACGAAAATATGCAAATCGCGCGGAGTTCTAGTTTTTTGGCCGAAAAATGCAAAGCATTTGGAACGATCATGGTGGGGCGGTGACTATGGTACCTTAGGTCGTATTTGATAATCCGGAAAATTTTTAGGCGATAGGGGTCCGGAGTTCCCGGGTTCACTTCGAAGGCGTGGGCTATAGGACACGAAAATATGGGAATCGCGCGGAATTCTAGTTTTTTGGCCGAAAAATGGAAAAAACTATGAACGATCATGGCTGGGCGGTGACTATGGTTCCTTAGGTCTTATTTGATAGTCCGCAAAAAATTTTAGGCGATAGGGGTCCGGAGACCCGGGACCACTCGGAAGGCGTGGGCTATAACACACAAAAATATGGGATCGCGCGGAATTCTAGTTGTTTGGCCGAAAAATGCAAAAAATGAGGAACGATCATGGCGGGGCGGATACTATGGTTCCTTAGGTCGTATTTGATAGTCCGGAAAAATTTTAGGCGATAGGGGTCCGGAGGTCCCGGGACCACTCGGAAGGTGTGGGCTATAACACACAAAAATATGGGAATCGCGCGGAATTCTAGTTGTTTGGCCGAAAAACGCAAAAAATAAGGAACGATCATGGCGGGGCGGATACTATGGTTCCTTAGGTCGTATTTGATTGCCCAGAAAAATTTTAGGCGATCGGGGTCCGCGGCTCTTGGGACCACTCGGAATGCGTGGGTATAGCACACGAAAATATGGGAATTGGGCGAAATTCTAGGTCTTTTTCAGTAACATCCAAAAAATGTGGAAAGATCTTGGCAGGGCGGTGACTATGGTTCCTTTGGTCTTATTTGATAGTCTGGAAAAATATTAGACGATAGGGGTCCGGAGGTCCCGGGACCACTTGGAAGGCGTGGGCTATAACACACAAAAATATGGGAATCGCGCGGAATTCTAGTTGTTTGGCCGAAAAATGCATAAAATGAGGAACGATTATGGCGGGGCGGATACTATGGTTCCTTAGGTCGTATTTGATAGTCCGGAAAATTTTTAGGCGATAGGGGTCAGGAGGTCCCGGGACCACTCGGAAGGCGTGGGCTATAACATACAAAAATATGGGTATCGCGCGGAATTCTAGTTGTTTGGACGAAAAACGCAAAAAATGAGGAACGATCATGGCGGGGTGGTTACTATGGTTCCTTAGGTCGTATTTGATGGCCCGAAAAATTTTTAGGCGATCGGGGTTCGGGGTTCCCGGGACCCCTTGGAAGGCGTGAGCTAAATTTAGCAAACGAAAATATGGAAATCGCGCGGAATTCTAGTTTTTTGGCTAAAAACCGCAAAAGACTATGAACGATCATGGCGGGGTGGTGACTATGGTTCCTTAGGTCCTAATTGATGGTCCGAAAATTTTTTAGGCGATCCGAGTCCGGCGGCCCGGCCCACTTGGAAGGCGTGGGCAATAGCACACAAAAATATGGTAATCGAGCGAAATTCTAGTTTTTTGGCTGAAAAACGCAATAAATGAGGAACGATCATGGCTGGGCGATGACTATGGTTCCTTAGGTCGTATTTGATGGCCCGGAAATTTTTTGGCGATCGGGGTCCACTGCTCCCGGGACCACTCGGAAGGCGTGGGCTATAACACACAAAAATATGGGAATCGCACGGAATTCTAGTTGTTTGGCCGAAAAACGCAAAAAATGAGGAACGATCATGGCGGGGCGGATACTATGGTTCCTTAGGTCGTATTTGATAGTCCGGAAAAATTTTAGGCGATAGGGGTCCGGAGACCCGGGACCACTCGGAAGGCGTGGGCTATAACACACAAAAATACGGGATCGCGCGGAATTCTAGTTGTTTGGCCAAAAAATGCAAAAAATGAGGAACGATCATGGCGGGGCGGATACTATGGTTCCTTAGGTCGTATTTGATAATCCGAAAAAATTTTAGGCGATAGGGGTCCGGAGGTCCCGGGACCACTCGGAAGGTGTGGGCTATAACACACAAAAATATGGGAATCGCGCGGAATTCTATTAGTTTGGCCGAAAAACGCAAAAAATAAGGAACGATCATGGCGGGGCGGATACTATGGTTCCTTAGGTCGTATATGATTGCCCGGAAAAATTTTAGGCGATCGGGGTCCGCGGTTCTTGGGACCACTCGGAATGCGTGGGTATTGCATACGAAAATATGGGAATCGGGCGAAATTCCAGGTCTTTTTCAGTAACATGCAAAAAATGTGGAAAGATCTTGGCAGGGCGGTGACTATGGTTCCTTTGGTCTTATTTGATAGTCCGGAAAAATATAAGGCGATAGGGGTCCGGAGGTCCCGGGACCACTCGGAAGGCGTGGGCTATAACACACAAAAATATGGGAATCGCGCGGAATTCTAGTTGTTTGGCCGAAAAATGCAAAAAATGAGGAACGATCATGGCGGGGCGGATACTATGGTTCCTTAGGTCGTATTTGATAGTCCGGAAAAATTTTAGGCGATAGGGGTCAGGAGGTCCCGGGTACACTCGGAAGGCGTGGGCTATAGCACACAAAAATATGGGAATCGCGCGGAAATCTAGTTGTTTGGCCGAAAAACGCAAAAAATAAGGAACGATCATGGCGAGGCAGTGACTATGGTTCCTTAGGTCCTAATTGATGGCCCGAAAATTTTTTAGGCGATCCGAGTCCGGCGGCCCGGCCTACTCGGAAGGCGTGGGCAATAGCACACAAAAATATGGTAATCGAGCGGAATTCTAGTTTTTTGGCCGAAAAAGGAAATAAATGAGGAACGATCATGGCGGGGCGGTGACTATGGTTCCTTAGGTCGTATTTGATGTCCCGGAAAATTTTAGGAGATCGGGGTCCACGGCTCCCGGGACCACTCGGAAGGCGTAAGCTATATCACACTAAAATATGCAAATCGCGCAGAGTTCTAGTTTTTTGGCCGAAAAATGCAAAGCATTTGGAACGATCATGGTGGGGCGGTGACTATGGTACCTTAGGTCATATTTGATAGTCCGGAAAAATTTTAGGCGATCGGGGTCCGCGGCTCCCCGGACCACTTAGAAGGCGTGGGTATAGCACACGAAAATATGAGAATCGGGCGTAATTCTAGTTTTTTGGCCGAAAAATGTAAAAAATGAGAAACGATGATGGCAGGGCGGTTACTATGGTTCCTTAGGTTGTATTTGACGGCCCGGAAAAATTTTAGGCGATCGGGTTCCGGGGGTCCCGGAACCACTTGGAAGGGTGGGCAATAGCACACAAAAATATTGTAATCGGGCGGAATTCTAGTTTTTTGGCAGAAAAACGCAACAAATGAGGAATGATCATGGCTGGGCAGTGACTATGGTTCCTTAGGTCGTATTTGATAGTCCGAAAAAGTTTTAGGCGATAGGGGTTCGGGGTTCGGAGTTCCTGGGTTCACTTGGAAGGCGTGGGCTATAGGAAACGAAAATATGGGAATCGCGCGGAATTCTAGTTTTTTGGCCGAAAAACAGAAAAAACTAGGAACGATCATGGCTGGGCGGTGACTATGGTTCCTTAGGTCTTATTTGATAGTCCGTAAAATTTTTAGGTGATAGGGGTCCGGAGACCCGGGACCACTCGGAAGGCGTAGGCTATAACACAAAAAAATATGGGATAGCGCAGAATTCTAGTTGTTTGGCCGAAAAATGCAAAAAATGAGGAACGATCATGGCGGGGAGGATACAATGGTTCCTTAGGTCGTATTTGATAGTCCGGAAAAATTTTAGGCGATAGGGGTCAGGAGGTCCCGGGACCACTCGGAAGGCGTGGGCTATACACAAAAATATGGGAATTGCGCGAAATTCTAGTTGTTTGGCCGAAAAACGCAAAAAATGAGGAACGATCATGGCGGGGTGGTTACTATCGTTCCTTAGGTCGTATTTGATGGCCTGGAAAATTTTAGGCGATCGGGGTTCGGGGTTCCCGGGACCCCTTGGAAGGCGTGGGCTAAAGCACATGAAAATATGAAAATCGCGCGGAATTCTAGTTTTTTGGCTGAAAAACACAAAAGAGTAGGCACGATCATGGCGGGGCGGTAACTATGGTTCCTTAGGTCCTAATTGATGGCCCGAAAATTTTTTAGGCGATCCGAGTCCGGCGGCCTGGCCCACGCGGAAGGCGTGGGCGATAGCACACAAAAATATGAGAATCGTGCGGAATTCTAGTTTTTTGGCAAAAAAATGCAAACAATGATGAACGATCATGGCGAGGCGATGACTATGGTTCCTTAGGTCGTATTTGGTGGCCCGGAAAATTTTAGGCGATCGGGGTCCACAGCTCCCAGGACCACGGCTCCCGGGACCACTCGGAAGGCGTAAGCTATAGCACACCAAAATATGCAAATCGCGCGGAGTTCTACTTTTTTGGCCGAAAAATGCAAAGCATTTGGAACGATCATGGTGGGGTAGTGACTATGGTACCTTAGGTCGTATTTGATAGTCCGGAAAAATTTTAGGCGATCGGGGTCCGCGGCTCCCCGGACCACTTGGAAGGCGTGGGTATAACACACGAAAATATGGGAATCGGGCGTAATTCTAGTTTTTTGGCCGAAAAATGAGAAACGATGATGGCGGGGCGGTTACTATGGTTCCTTAGGTCGTATTTGATGGCCCGGAAAAATTTTAGGCGATCGGGGTCCGGGGGTCCCGGAACCACTTGGAAGGGTGGGCGATAGCACACAAAAATATTGTAATCGGGCGGAATTCTAGTTTTTTGGCCGAAAAACGCAACAAATGAGGAATGATCATGGCTGGGCGGTGACTATGGTTCCTTAGGTCGTATTTGATAGTCCGGAAAAATTTTAGGCGATAGGGGTCCGCGGCTCTTGGGACCACTCGGAATGCTTGGGTATAGCACACGAAAATATGGGAATCGGGCGAAATTCTAGGTCTTTTTCAGTAACATGCAAAAAATGTGGAAAGATCTTGGCAGGGCGGTGACTATGGTTCCTTTGGTCTTATTTGATAGTCCGGAAAAATATTAGGCGATAGGGGTCCGGAGGTCCAGGGACCACTCGGAAGGCATGGGCTATAACACACAAAAATATGGGAATCGCGCGGATTTCTAGTTGTTTGGCCGAAAAACGCAAAAAATGAGGAACGATCATGGCAGGGCGGATACTATGGTTCCTTAGGTCGTATTTGATAGTCTAGAAAAATTTTAGGCGATAGGGGTCCGGAGGTCCCGGGACCACTCGGAAGGTGTGGGCTATAACACACAAAAATATGGGAATCGCGCGGAATTCTAGTTGTTTGGCCGAAAAACGCAAAAAATAAGGAACAATCATGGTGGGGCAGATTCTATGGTTCCTTAGGTCGTATTTGATTGCCCGGAAAAATTTTAGGCGATCGGGGTCCGCGGCTCTTGGGACCACTCGGAATGCGTGGGTATAGCACACGAAAATATGGGAATCAGGCGAAATTCTAGGTCTTTTTCAGTAACATGCAAAAAATGTGGAAAGATCTTGGCAGGGCGGTGACTATGGTTCCTTTGGTCTTATTTGATTGTCCAGTAAAATATTAGGCGATGGGGGTCCGGAGGTCCCGGGACCACTCGGAAGGCGTGGGCTATAACACACAAAAATATGGGAATCGCGCGGAATTCTAGTTATTTGGACGAAAAACGCAAAAAATGAGGAACGATCATGGCGGGGCGGATACTATGGTTCCTTAGGTCGTATTTGATAGTCCGGAAAAATTTTAGGCGATAGGGGTCCGGAGTTCCCGGGTTCACTTGGAAGGTGTGGGCTATAGGACACGAAAATATGGGAATCGCGCGGAATTCTAGTTTTTTGGCCGAAAAACGGAAAAAAACTAGGAACGATCATGGTGGGGTGGTTACTATGGTTCCTTAGGTCGTATTTGATGGCCCGGAAAATTTTTAGGCGATCGGGGTTCGGGGTTCCCGGGACCCCTTGGAAGGCGTGGGCTAAAGCACACGAAAATATGGAAATCGCACGGAATTCTAGTTTTTTGGCTGAAAAACGCAAAAGACTAGGAACGATTATGGCGGGGCGGTGACTATGGTTCCTTAGGTTGTATTTGATTGTCCGGAAAATTTTTAGGCGATCCGGCTCCGGGGGCCCCGACCTACTCAGAAGGCGTGGGCGATAGCACACAAAAATATGGGAATCGGGCGGAATTCTAGTTTTTTGGCCAAAAAATGCAAAAAATGAGGAACGATCATGGCGAGGTGGTGACTATGGTTCCTTAGGTCCTAATTGATGGCCTGAAAAATTTTTAGGCGATCCGAGTCCGGCGGCCCGGCCCACTCGGAAGGCGTGGGCAATAGCACACAAAAAATGGTAATCGAGCGGAATTCTAGTTTTTTGGCCGAAAAACGCAATAAATGAGGAACTATCATGGCGGGGCGGTGACTATGGTTCCTTAGGTCGTATTTGATGGGCCGGAAAATTTTAGGCGATCGGGGTCCACGGCTCCCGGGACCACTCGGAAGGCGTAAGCTATAGCACACTAAAATATGCAAATCGCGTGGAGTTCTAGTTTTTTGGCCGAAAAATGCAAAGCATTTGGAACGATCATGGTGGGGCGGTGACTATGGTACCTTAGGTCGTATTTGATAGTCCGGAAACATTTTAGGCGATAGGGGTCCGCGGCTCCCCGGACCACTTGGAAGGCGTGGGTATAGGACACGAAAATATGGGAATCGGGCGTAACTCTAGTTTTTTGGCCGAAAAATGCAGAAAATGAGAAACGATGATGGCGGGGCGGTTACTATGGTTCCTTAGGTCGTATTTGACGGCCCAGAAAATTTTTAGGCGATCGGGGTCCGGGGGTCCCGGAACCACTTGGAAGGGTGGGCAATAGCACACAAAAATATTGTAATCGGGCGGAATTCTAGTTTTTTGGCCGAAAAACGCAACAAATGAGGAATGATCATGGCTGGGCGGTGACTATGGTTCCTTAGGTCGTATTTGATAGTCCGGAAAAATTTTAGGCGATAGGGGTTCGGGGTTCGGAGTTCCTGGGTTCACTTGGAAGGCGTGGGCTATAGGAAACGAAAATATGGGAATCGCGCGGAATTCTAGTTTTTTGGCCGAAAAACAGAAAAAACTAGGAACGATCATGGCTGGGCGGTGACTATGGTTCCTTAGGTCTTATTTGATAGTCCGTAAAATTTTTAGGTGATAGGGGTCCGGAGACCCGGGACCACTCGGAAGGCGTAGGCTATAACACAAAAAAATATGGGATAGCGCAGAATTCTAGTTGTTTGGCCGAAAAATGCAAAAAATGAGGAACGATCATGGCGGGGAGGATACAATGGTTCCTTAGGTCGTATTTGATAGTCCGGAAAAATTTTAGGCGATAGGGGTCAGGAGGTCCCGGGACCACTCGGAAGGCGTGGGCTATACACAAAAATATGGGAATTGCGCGAAATTCTAGTTGTTTGGCCGAAAAACGCAAAAAATGAGGAACGATCATGGCGGGGTGGTTACTATCGTTCCTTAGGTCGTATTTGATGGCCTGGAAAATTTTAGGCGATCGGGGTTCGGGGTTCCCGGGACCCCTTGGAAGGCGTGGGCTAAAGCACATGAAAATATGAAAATCGCGCGGAATTCTAGTTTTTTGGCTGAAAAACACAAAAGAGTAGGCACGATCATGGCGGGGCGGTAACTATGGTTCCTTAGGTCCTAATTGATGGCCCGAAAATTTTTTAGGCGATCCGAGTCCGGCGGCCTGGCCCACGCGGAAGGCGTGGGCAATAGCACACAAAAATATGGTAATCGAGCGGAATTCTAGTTTTTTGGCCGAAAAACGCAATAAATGAGGAACGATCATGGCGGGGCGGTGACTATGGTTCCTTAGGTCGTATTTGATGGCCCGAAAAATTTTAGGCGATCGTGGTCCACAGCTCCCGGGACAATCAGAAGGCGTAAGCTATAGCACACGAAAATATGCAAATCGCGCGGAGTTCTAGTTTTTTGGCCGAAAAATACAAAGCATTTTGAACGATCATGGTGGGGCGGTGACTATGGTACCTTAGGTCATATTTGATTGTCCGGAAAAATTTTAGGCGATCGGGGTCCGCGACTCCCCGGACCACT
This sequence comes from Nicotiana tabacum, assembly GCF_000715075.1. Lineage (NCBI taxonomy): Eukaryota > Viridiplantae > Streptophyta > Magnoliopsida > Solanales > Solanaceae > Nicotiana > Nicotiana tabacum. The sequence continues at coordinate 354,329 of NW_027438256.1, forward strand.
TGGAAGGCGTGGGTATAGCACACGAAAATATGGGAATCTGGCGTAATTCTAGTTTTTTGGCCGAAAAATGCAAAAAATGAGAAACGATGATGGCGGGCGGTGACTATGGTTCCTTATGTGGTATTTGATAGTCCGGAAAAATTTTAGGCGATAGGGGTCTGGAGACCCGGGACCACTCGGAAGGCGTAATAAAGAAAAATATGGGATCGCGCGGAATTCTAGTTGTTTGGCCGAAAAACGCAAAAAATGAGGAACGATCATGGCGGGGCGGATACTATGGTTCCTTAGGTCGTATTTGTTAGTCTAGAAAAATTTTAGGCGATAGGGGTCCGGAGGTCCCGGGACCACTCGGAAGGTGTGGGCTATAACACACAAAAATATGGGAATCGTGCGGAATTCTAGTTGTTTGGCCGAAAAACGCAAAAAATAAGGAACGATCATAGCGGGGCGGATATTATGGTTCCTTAGGCCGTATTTGATTGCCCGAAAAAATTTTAGGCGATCGGGGTCCGCGGCTCTTGGGACCACTCGGAATGCGTGGGTATAGCACACGAAAATATGGGAATCGGGCGAAATTCAAGGTCTTTTTCAGTAACATGCAAAAAATGTGGAAAGATCTTGGCAGGGCTGCGACTATGGTTCCTTTGGTCTTATTTGATAGTCCGGAATATCAAACACACAAAAATATGGGAATCGCGCGGAATTCTAGTTGTTTGGCCAAAATCGCAAAAATTGAGGAACGATCATGGCGGGGTGGTTACTATGGTTCCTTATGTCATATTTGATGGCCCGGAAAAGTTTTAGGTGATCGGGGTTCGGGGTTCCCGGGACCCCTTGGAAGGCGTGGGCTAAAGCACACGAAAATATGGAAATCGCGCGGAATTCTAGTTTTTTGGCTGAAAAACGCAAAAGACTTGGAACGATCATGGCGGGGCGGTGACTATGGTTCCTTAGGTCGTATTTGATAGTCCGGAAAATTTTTAGGCGATCCGGCTCCGGGGGGCCCGACCCACTCGGAAGGCGTGGGCGATAGCACACAAAAATATGGGAATCGGGCGGAATTCTTGTTTTTTGGCAAAAAAATGCAAAAACGAGGAACGATCATGGCGAGGCGGTGACTATGGTTCCTTAGGTCTTATTTGATAGTCCGGAAAAATATTAGGCGATAGGGGTCCGGAGGTCCCGGGACCACTCGGAAGGCGTGGGCTATAACACACAAAAATATGAGAATCGCGCGGAATTCTAGTTGTTTGGCCGAAAAACGCAAAAAAAGAGGAACGATCATGGCAGGGCGGATACTATGGTTCCTTAGGTCATATTTGGTAGTCCGGAAAAATTTTAGGCGATAGGGGTCAGGAGGTCCCGGGACCACTCGGAAGGCGTGGGCTACACACAAAAATATGGGAATTGCGCGGAATTCTAGTTGTTTGGCCGAAAAACAGAAAAAACTAGGAACGATCATGGCTGGGCGGTGACTATGGTTCCTTAGGTCTTATTTGATAGTCTGTAAAATTTTTAGGCAATAGGGGTCTGGAGACCCGGGACCACTCGGAAGGCGTAGGCTATAACACACAAAAATATGGGATAGCGCAGAATTCTAGTTGTTTGGCCGAAAAATGCAAAAAATGAGGAACGATCATGGCGGGGCGGATACTATGGTTCCTTAGGTCGTATTTGATAGTCCGGAAAAATTTTAGGCGATAGGGGTCAGGAGGTCCCGGGACCACTCGGAAGGCGTGGGCTACACACAAAAATATGGGAATTGCGCGGAATTCTAGTTGTTTGGCCGAAAAATGCAAAAAAATGAGGAACGATCATGGCAGGGCGGATACTATGGTTCCTTAGGTCATATTTGGTAGTCCGGAAAAATTTTAGGCGATAGGGGTCAGGAGGTCCCGGGACCACTCGGAAGGCGTGGGCTACACACAAAAATATGGGAATTGCGCGGAATTCTAGTTGTTTGGCCGAAAAACAGAAAAAACTAGGAACGATCATGGCTGGGCGGTGACTATGGTTCCTTAGGTCTTATTTGAAAGTCCGTAAAATTTTTAGGCGATAGGGGTCTGGAGACCCGGGACCACTCGGAAGGCGTGGGCTACACACAAAAATATGGGAATTGCGCGGAATTCTAGTTGTTTGGCCGAAAAACGCAAAAAATGAGGAACGATCATGGCGGGGTGGTTACTATCGTTCCTTAGGTCGTATTTGATGGCCCGGAAAATTTTAGGCGATCGGGGTTCGGGGTTCCCGGGACCCCTTGGAAGGCGTGGGCTAAAGCACATGAAAATATGGAAATCACGCGGAATTCTAGTTTATTGGCTGAAAAACACAAAAGAGTAGGCACGATCATGGCGGGGCGGTAACTATGGTTCCTTAGATCCTAATTGATGGCCCGAAAATTTTTTAGGCGATCAGAGTCCGGCGGCCCGGCCCACTCGGAAGGCGTGGGCAATAGCACACAAAAATATGGTAATCGAGCGGAATTCTAGTTTTTTGGCCGAAAAACGCAATAAATGAGGAACGATCATGGCGTGGCGGTGACTATGGTTCATTAGGTCGTATTTGATTGCCCGAAAAATTTTAGGCGATCGTGGTCCACGGCTCCCGGGACAGTCGGAAGGCGTAAGCTATAGCACACGAAAATATGCAAATCGCGCGGAGTTCTAGTTTTTTGGCCGAAAAATACAAAGCATTTTGAACGATCATGGTGGGGCGGTGACTATGGTACCTTAGGTCATATTTGATTGTCCGGAAAAATTTTAGGCGATCGGGGTCCGCGACTCCCCGGACCACTTGGAAGGCGTGGGTATAGCACACGAAAATATGGGAATCTGGCGTAATTCTAGTTTTTTGGCCGAAAAATGCAAAAAATGAGAAACGATGATGGCGGGCGGTGACTATGGTTCCTTAGGTGGTATTTGATAGTCCGGAAAAATTTTAGGCGATAGGGGTCTGGAGACCCGGGACCACTCGGAAGGCGTAATAAACAAAAATATGGGATCGCGCGGAATTCTAGTTGTTTGGCCGAAAAACGCAAAAAATGAGGAACGATCATGGCGGGGCGGATACTATGGTTCCTTAGGTCGTATTTGATAGTCTAGAAAAATTTTAGGCGATAGGGGTCCGGAGGTCCCGGGACCACTCGGAAGGTGTGGGCTATAACACACAAAAATATGGGAATCGTGCGGAATTCTAGTTGTTTGGCCGAAAAACGCAAAAAATAAGGAACGATCATGGCGGGGCGGATATTATGGTTCCTTAGGACGTATTTGATTGCCCGGAAAAATTTTAGCCGATCGGGGTCCGCGGCTCTTGGGACCACTCGGAATGCGTGGGTATAGCACACGAAAATATGGGAATCGGGCGAAATTCAAGGTCTTTTTCAGTAACATGCAAAAAATGTGGAAAGATCTTGGCAGGGCTGTGACTATGGATCCTTTGGTCTTATTTGATAGTCCGGAAACATTTTAGGCGATAGGGGTCAGGAGGTCCCGGGACCACCCGGAAGGCGTGGGCTATAACACACAAAAATATGGGAATCGCGCGGAATTCTAGTTGTTTGGCCGAAATCGCAAAAATTGAGGAACGATCATGGCGGGGTGGTTACTATGGTTCCTTATGTCATATTTGATGGCCCGGAAAAGTTTTAGGCGATCGGGGTTCGGGGTTCCCGGGACCCCTTGGAAGGCGTGGGCTAAAGCACACGAAAATATGGAAATCGCACGGAATTCTAGTTTTTTGGCTGAAAAACGCAAAAGACTTGGAACGATCATGGCGGGGCGGTGACTATGGTTCCTTAGGTCGTATTTGATAGTCCGGAAAATTTTTAGGCGATCCGGCTCCGGGCGGCCCGACCCACTCGGAAGGCGTGGGCGATAGCACACAAAAATATGGGAATCGGGCGGAATTCTAGTTTTTTGGCCAAAAAATGCAAAAACGAGGAACGATCATGGCGAGGCGGTGACTATGGTTCCTTAGGTCTTATTTGATAGTCCGGAAAAATATTAGGCGATAGGGGTCCAGAGGTCCCGGGACCACTCGGAAGGCGTGGGCTATAACACACAAAAATATGGGAATCGCGCGGAATTCTAGTTGTTTGGCCGAAAAACGCAAAAAAAGAGGAACGATCATGGCGGGGCGGATACTATGGTTCCTTAGGTCATACTTTGGTAGTCCGGAAAAATTTTAGGCGATAGGGGTCAGGAGGTCCCGGGACCACTCGGAAGGCGTGGGCTACTCACAAAAATATGGGAATTGCGCGGAATTCTAGTTGTTTGGCCGAAAAACAGAAAAAACTAGGAACGATCATGGCTGGGCGGTGACTATGGTTCCTTAGGTCTTATTTGATAGTCCGTAAAATTTTTAGGCGATAGGGGTCCGGAGACCCGGGACCACTCGGAAGGCGTAGGCTATAACACACAAAAATATGGGATAGCGCAGAATTCTAGTTGTTTGGCCGAAAAATGCAAAAAATGAGGAACGATCATGGCGGGGCGGATACTATGGTTCCTTAGGTCGTATTTGATAGTCCGGAAAAATTTTAGGCGATAGGGGTCAGGAGGTCCCGGGACCACTCGGAAGGCGTGGGCTACACACAAAAATATGGGAATTGCGCGGAATTCTAGTTGTTTGGCCGAAAAACGCAAAAAATGAGGAACGATCATGGCGGGGTGGTTACTATCGTTCCTTAGGTCGTATTTGATGGCCCGGAAAATTTTAGGCGATCGGGGTTCGGGGTTCCCGGGACCCCTTGGAAGGCGTGGGCTAAAGCACATGAAAATATGGAAATCGCGCGGAATTCTAGTTTTTTGGCTGAAAAACACAAAAGAGTAGGCACGATCATGGCGAGGCGGTGACTATGGTTCCTTAGGTCCTAATTGATGGCCCGAAAAATTTTTAGGCGATCCGAGTCCGGCGGCCCGGCCCACTCGGAAGGCGTGGGCAATAGCACACAAAAATATGGTAATCGAGCGGAATTCTAGTTTTTTGGCCGAAAAACGCAATAAATGAGGAACGATCATGGCGGGGCGGTGACTATGGTTCCTTAGGTCGTATTTGATGGCCCAGAAAATTTTAGGCGATCGTGGTCCACGTCTCCCGGGACAGTCGGAAGGCGTAAGCTATAGCACACGAAAATATGCAAATCGCGCGGAGTTCTAGTTTTTTGGCCGAAAAATACAAAGCATTTTGAACGATCATGGTGGGGCGGTGACTATGGTACCTTAGGTCATATTTGATTGTCCGGAAATATTTTAGGCGATCGGGGTCCGCGACTCCCCGGACCACTTGGAAGGCGTGGGTATAGCACACGAAAATATGGGAATCTGGCGTAATTCTAGTTTTTTGGCCGAAAAATGCAAAAAATGAGAAACGATGATGGCGGGCGGTGACTATGGTTCCTTAGGTGGTATTTGATAGTCCGGAAAAATTTTAGGCGATAGGGGTCTGGAGACCCGGGACCACTCGGAAGGCGTAATAAACAAAAATATGGGATCGCACGGAATTCTAGTTGTTTGGCCGAAAAACGCAAAAAATGAGGAACGATCATGGCGGGGCGGATACTATGGTTCCTTAGGTCGTATTTGATAGTCTAGAAAAATTTTAGGCGATAGGGGTCCGGAGGTCCCGGGACCACTCGGAAGGTGTGGGCTATAACACACAAAAATATGGGAATCGTGCGGAATTCTAGTTGTTTGGCCGAAAAATGCAAAAAATAAGGAACGATCATGGCGGGGCGGATATTATGGTTCCTTAGGCCGTATTTGATTGCCCGGAAAAATTTTAGCCGATCGGGGTCCGCGGCTCTTGGGACCACTCGGAATGCGTGGGTATAGCACACGAAAGTATGGGAATCGGGCGAAATTCAAGGTCTTTTTCAGTAACATGCAAAAAATGTGGAAAGATCTTGGCAGGGCTGTGACTATGGTTCCTTTGGTATTATTTGATAGTCCGGAAACGTTTTAGGCGATAGGGGTCAGGAGGTCCCGGGACCACTCGGAAGGCGTGGGCTATAACACACAAAAATATGGGAATCGCGCGGAATTCTAGTTGTTTGGCCGAAATCGCAAAAATTGAGGAACGATCATGGCGGGGTGGTTACTATGGTTCCTTATGTCATATTTGATGGCCCGGAAAAGTTTTAGGTGATCGGGGATCGGGGTTCCCGGGACCCCTTGGAAGGCGTGGGCTAAAGCACACGAAAATATGGAAATCGCGCGGAATTCTAGTTTTTTGGCTGAAAAACGCAAAAGACTTGGAACGATCATGGCAGGGCGGTGACTATGGTTCCTTAGGTCGTATTTGATAGTCCGAAAAATTTTTAGGCGATCCGGCACCGGGGGGCCCGACCCACTCGGAAGGCGTGAGCGATAGCAGACAAAAATATGGGAATCGGGCGGAATTCTAGTTTTTTGGCCAAAAAATGCAAAAACGAGAAACGATCATGGCGAGGCGGTGACTATGGTTCCTTAGGTCTTATTTGATAGTCCGGAAAAATATTAGGCGATAGGGGTCCGGAGGTCCCGGGACCACTCGGAAGGCGTGGGCTATAACACACAAAAATATGGGAATCGCGCGGAATTCTAGTTGTTTGGCCGAAAAATGCAAAAAAAGAGGAACGATCATGGCGGGGCGGATACTATGGTTCCTTAGGTCATATTTGATAGTCCGAAAAAATTTTAGGCGATAGGGGTCAGGAGGTCCCGGGACAACTCGGAAGGCGTGGGCTATAACACACAAAAATATGGGAATCGCGCGGAATTCTAGTTGTTTGGCCGAAATACGCAAAACTTGAGGAATGATCATGGAGGGGTGGTTACTATGATTCCTTATGTCGTATTTGATGGCCCAGAAAATTTTTAGGCGATCGGGGTTCGGGGTTCCCGGGACACCTTGGAAGGCGTGGGCTAAAGCACACGAAAATATGGAAATCGCGCTGAATTTTAGTTTTTTGGCTGAAAAACGCAAAAGACTAGGAATGATCATGGCGGGGCGGTGACTATGGTTCCTTAGGTCATATTTGATAGTCCGGAAATTTTTAGGCGATCCGGCTCCGGGGGGCCCGACCCACTCGGAAGGCGTGGGCGATAGCACACAAAAATATGGGAATCGGGCGGAATTCTAGTTTTTTGGCCAAAAAATGCAAAAATGAGGAACGATCATGGCGAGGCGGTGACTATGGTTCCTTAGGTCTTATTTGATAGTCCGGAAAAATATTAGGGCGATAGGGGTCCGGAGGTCCCGGGACCACTCGGAAGGCGTGGGCTATAACACACAAAAATATGGGAATCGCGCGGAATTCTAGTTGTTTGGCCGAAAAATGCAAAAAAAGAGGAACGATCATGGCGGGGCGGATACTATGGTTCCTTAGGTCATATTTGGTAGTCCGGAAAAATTTTAGGCGATAGGGGTCAGGAGGTCCCGGGACCAGTCGGAAGGTGTGGGCTTCACACAAAAATATGGGAATTGCGCGGAATTCTAGTTGTTTGGCCGAAAAACAGAAAAAACTAGGAACGATCATGGCTGGGCGGTGACTATGGTTCCTTAGGTCTTATTTGATAGTCCGTAAAATTTTTAGGCGATAGGGGTCCGGAGACCCGGGACCACTCGGAAGGCGTAGGCTATAACACACAAAAATATGGGATAGCGCAGAATTCTAGTTGTTTGGCCGAAAAATGCAAAAAATGAGGAACGATCATGGCGGGGCGGATACTATGGTTCCTTAGGTCGTATTTGATAGTCCGGAAAAATTTTAGGCGATAGGGATCAGGAGGTCCCGGGACCACTCGGAAGGCGTGGGCTACACACAAAAATATGGGAATTGCGCGGAATTCTAGTTGTTTGGCCGAAAAAAGCAAAAAATGAGGAACGATCATGGCGGGGTGGTTACTATCGTTCCTTAGGTCATATTTGATGGCCCGGAAAATTTTAGGCGATCGGGGTTCGGGGTTCCCGGGACCCCTTGGAAGGCGTGGGCTAAAGCACATGAAAATATGGAAATCGCGCGGAATTCTAGTTTTTTGGCTGAAAAACACAAAAGAGTAGGCACGATCATGGCGGGGCGGTAACTATGGTTCCTTAGGTCCTAATTGATGGCCCGAAAATTTTTTAGGCGATCCGAGTCCGGCGGCCCGGCCCACTCGGAAGGCGTGGGCAATAGCACACAAAAATATGGTAATCGAGCGGAATTCTAGTTTTTTGGCCGAAAAACGCAATAAATGAGGAACGATCATGGCGGGGCGGTGACTATGGTTCCTTAGGTCGTATTTGATGGCCCGAAAAATTTTAGGCGATCGTGGTCCACGGCTCCCGGGACAGTCGGAAGGCGTAAGCTATAGCACACGAAAATATGCAAATCGCGCGGAGTTCTAGTTTTTTGGCCGAAAAATACAAAGCATTTTGAACGATCATGGTGGGGCGGTGACTATGGTACCTTAGGTCATATTTGATTGTCCGGAAAAATTTTAGGCGATCGGGGTCCGCGACTCCCCGGACCACTTGGAAGGCGTGGGTATAGCACACGAAAATATGGGAATCTGGCGTAATTCTAGTTTTTTGGCCGAAAAATGCAAAAAATGAGAAACGATGATGGCGGGCGGTGACTATGGTTCCTTAGGTGGTATTTGATAGTCCGGAAAAATTTTAGGCGATAGGGGTCTGGAGACCCGGGACCACTCGGAAGGCGTAATAAACAAAAATATGGGATCGCGCGGAATTCTAGTTGTTTGGCCGAAAAATGCAAAAAATGAGGAACGATCATGGCGGGGCGGATACTATGGTTCCTTAGGTCGTATTTGATAGTCTAGAAAAATTTTAGGCGATAGGGGTCCGGAGGTCCCGGGACCACTCGGAAGGTGTGGGCTATAACACACAAAAATATGGGAATCGTGCGGAATTCTAGTTGTTTGGCCGAAAAACGCAAAAAATAAGGAACGATCATGGCGGGGTGGATATTATGGTTCCTTAGGCCGTATTTGATTGCCCGGAAAAATTTTAGGCGATCGGGGTCCGCGGCTCTTGGGACCACTCGGAATGCGTGGGTATAGCACACGAAAATATGGGAATCGGGCGAAATTCAAGGTCTTTTTCAGTAACATGCAAAAAATGTGGAAAGATCTTGGCAGGGCTGTGACTATGGATCCTTTGGTCTTATTTGATAGTCCGGAAACATTTTAGGCGATAAGGGTCAGGAGGTCCCGGGACCACCCGGAAGGCGTGGGCTATAACACACAAAAATATGGGAATCGCGCGGAATTCTAGTTGTTTGGCCGAAATCGCAAAAATTGAGGAACGATCATGGCGGGGTGGTTACTATGGTTCCTTATGTCATATTTGATGGCCCGGAAAAGTTTTAGGCGATCGGGGTTCGGGGTTCCCGGGACCCCTTGGAAGGCGTGGGCTAAAGCACACGAAAATATGGAAATCGCGCGGAATTCTAGTTTTTTGGCTGAAAAATGCAAAAGACTTGGAACGATCATGGCAGGGCGGTGACTATGGTTCCTTAGGTCGTATTTGATAGTCCGAAAAATTTTAAGGCGATCCGGCTCCGGGGGGCCCGACCCACTCGGAAGGCGTGAGCGATAGCACACAAAAATATGGGAATCGGGCGGAATTCTAGTTTTTTGGCCAAAAAATGCAAAAACGAGAAACGATCATGGCAAGGCGGTGACTATGGTTCCTTAGGTCTTATTTGATAGTCCGGAAAAATATTAGGCGATAGGGGTCCGGAGGTCCCGGGACCACTCGGAAGGCGTGGGCTATAACACACAAAAATATGGGAATCGCGCGGAATTCTAGTTGTTTGGCCGAAAAATGCAAAAAAAGAGGAACGATCATGGCGGGGCGGATACTATGGTTCCTTAGGTCATATTTGATAGTCCGGAAAAATTTTAGGCGATAGGGGTCAGGAGGTCCCGGGACAACTCGGAAGGCGTGGGCTATAACACACAAAAATATGGGAATCGCGCGAAATTGTAGTTGTTTGGCCGAAAAATGCAAAAAATAAGGAACAATCATGGCGGGGCGGATACTATGGTTCCTTAGGTCGTATTTGATAGTCCGGAAAAATTTTAGGCGATAGGGGTCAGGAGGTCCCGGGACCACTCGGAAGGCGTGGGCTATAACACACAAAAATATGGGAATTGCGCGAAATTCTAGTTGTTTGGCCGAAAAATGCAAAAAATGAGGAACGATCATGGCGGGGCGGATACTATGGTTCCTTAGGTCGTATTTGATAGTCCGGAAAAATTTTAGGCGATAGGGGTCAGGAGGTCCCGGGACCACTCGGAAGGCGTGGGCTATAAAACACAAAAATATGGGAATCGCGCGGAATTCTAGTTGTTTGGCCGAAAAATGCAAAACTTGAGGAATGATCATGGAGGGGTGGTTACTATGATTCCTTATGTCGTATTTGATGGCCCAGAAAATTTTTAGGCGATCGGGGTTCGGGGTTCCCGGGACACCTTGGAAGGCGTGGGCTAAAGCACACGAAAATATGGAAATCGCGCGGAATTTTAGTTTTTTGGCTGAAAAACGCAAAAGACTAGGAATGATCATGGCGGGGCGGTGACTATGGTTCCTTAGGTCATATTTGATAGTCCGGAAATTTTTAGGCGATCCGGCTCCGGGGGGCCCGACCCACTCGGAAGGCGTGGGCGATAGCACACAAAAATATGGGAATCGGGCGGAATTCTAGTTTTTTGGCCAAAAAATGCAAATAATAAGGAACGATCATGGCGAGGTGGTGACTATGGTTCCTTAGGTCCTAATTGATGGCCCGAAAATTTTTTAGGCGATCCGAGTCCGGCGGCCCGGCCCACTCGGAAGGCGTGGGCAATAGCACACAAAAATATGGTAATCGAGCGGAATTCTAGTTTTTTGGCCGAAAAACGCAATAAATGAGGAACGATCATGGCTGGGCGGTGACTATGGTTCCTTAGGTCGTATTTGATGGCCCGGAAAATTTTAGGCGATCGGGGTCCACGGCTCCCGGGACCACTCGGAAGGCGTAAGCTATAGCACACTAAAATATGCAAATCGCGCGGAGTTCTAGTTTTTTGGTCGAAACATGCAAAGCATTTGGAACAATCATGGTGGGGTGGTGACTATGGTACCTTAGGTCGTATTTGATAGTCCGGAAAAATTTTAGGCGATCGGGGTCCGCGGCTCTCCGGACCACTTGGAAGGCGTGGGTCTATCACGAAAATATGGGAATCGGGCGTAATTCTAGTTTTTTGGCCGAAAAATGCAAAAAATTAGAAATGATGATGGCGGGGCGGTTACTATGGTTCGTTAGGTCGTATTTGATGGCCCAGAAAAATTTTAGGCGATCGGGGTCCGGGGGTCCCGGAACCACTTGGAAGGGTGGGCAATAGCACACAAAAATATTGTAATCGGGCGGAATTCTAGTTTTTTGGCCGAAAAACGCAACAAATGAGGAATGATCATGGCTGGGCGGTGACTATGGCTCCTTAGGTCGTATTTGATAGTCCGGAAAAGTTTTAGGCGATAGGGGTCCGGAGTTCCCGGGTTCACTTGGAAGGCGTGGGCTATAGGTCACGAAAATATGGAAATCGCGCGGAATTCTAGTTTTTTGGCCGAAAAATGGAAAAATATTATGAACGATTATGGCTGGGCGGTGACTATGGTTCCTTAGGTCTTATTTGATAGTCCGGAAAACTTTTAGGCGATAGGGGTACGGAGACCCGGGACCACTCGGAAGGCGTGGGCTATAACACACAAAAATATGGGATAGCACGGAATTCTAGTTGTTTGGCCGAAAAACGCAAAAATTGAGGAACGATCATGGCGGGGCGGATACTATGGTTCCTTAGGTCGTATTTGATAGTCCGGAAAAATTTTAGGCGATAGGGGTCCGGAGGTCCCGGGACCACTCGGAAGGTGTGGGCTATAACACACAAAAATATAGGAATCGCGCGGAATTCTAGTTGTTTTGCCGAAAAATGCAAAAAATAAGGAACGATCATGGCGGGGCGGATACTATGGTTCCTTTGGTCGTATTTGATTGCCCGGAAAATTTTTTGGCGATCGGGGTCCGCGACTCTTGGGACCACTCGGAATGCGTGGGTATAGCACACGAAAATATGGGAATCGGGCGAAATTCTAGGTCTTTTTCAGTAACATGCAAAAAATGTGGAAAGATATTGGCAGGGTGGTGACTATGGTTCCTTTGGTCTTATTTGATAGTCCGGAAAAATATTAGGCGATAGGGGTCCGGAGGTCCCGGGACCACTCGGAAGGCGTGGGCTACAACACACAAAATTATGGGAATCGCGCGGAATTCTAGTTGTTTTGCCGAAAAATGCAAAAAATAAGGAACGATCATGGCGGGGCGGATACTATGGTTCCTTAGGTCGTATTTGATTGCCCGGAAAATTTTTAGGCGATCGGGGTCCGCGACTCTTGGGATCACTCGGAATGCGTGGGTATAGTACACGAAAATATGGGAATCGGGCGAAATTCTAGGTCTTTTTCAGTAACATGAAAAAAATGTGGAAAGATCTTGGCAGGGCGGTGACTATGGTTCCTTTAGTCTTATTTGATAGTCCGAAAAAATATTAGGCGATAGGGGTCCGGAGGTCCCGGGACCACTCGGAAGGCATGGGCTATAACACACAAAAATATGGGAATCGCGCGGAATTCTAGTTGTTTGGCCGAAAAACGCACAAAATGAGGAACGATCATGGCGGGGCGGATACTATAGTTCCTTAGGTCGTATTTGATAGTCCGGAAAAATTTTAGGCGATAGGGGTCAGGAGGTCCCGGGACCACTCGGAAGGCGTGGGCTATAACACACAAAAATAAGGGAATCGCGCGGAATTCTAGTTGTTTGGCCGAAAAACACAAAAATTGAGGAACGATCATGGCGGGGTGGTTACTATGGTTCCTTATGTCGTATTTCATGGCCCGGAAAATTTTTAGGCTATCAGGGTTCGGGGTTCCCGGGACCCCTTGGAAGGCGCGGGCTAAAGCACACGAAAATATGGAAATCGCGCGGAATTCTAGTTTTTTGGCAGAAAAAATGCAAAAGACTAGGAACGATCATGGCGTGGCGGTGACTATGGTTCCTTAGATTGTATTTGATAGTCCGAAAAATTTTTAGGCGATCCGGCTCCGGGGGGCCCGACCCACTAGGAAGGCGTGTGCGATAGCACACAAAAATATGGGAATCCGGCGGAATTCTAGTTTTTTGTCCAAAAAATGCAAAAATGAGGAACGATCATGGCGAGGCGGTGACTATGGTTCCTTAGGTCCTAATTCATGGCCCGATAATTTTTTAGGCGATCCGAGTCCGGCGGCCCGGCCCACTCGGAAGGCGTGGGCAATAGCACACAAAAATATTGCAATCGAGCGGAATTCTAGTTTTTTGGCCGAAAAACGCAATAAATGAGGAACGATCATGGCTGGGCGGTGACTATGGTACCTTAGGTCGTATTTGATGGCCCGGAAAATTTTAGGCGATCGGGGTCCACGGCTCCCGGGACCACTCGGAAGACGTAAGCTATAGCACACTAAAATATGCAAATCGCGCGGAGTTCAAGTTTTTTGGCCGAAAAATGCAAAGCATTTTGAATGATCATGGTGGGGCGGATACTATGGTTCCTTAGGTCGTATTTGATAGTCCGGAAAAATTTTAGGCGATAGGGGTCAGGAGGTCCCGGGACCACTTGAAAGGCGTGGGCTATAACACACAAAAATATGGGAATCGGGCATAATTCTAGTTTTTTGGCCGAAAAATGCAGAAAATGAGAAACGATGATGGCGGGGCGGTTACTATGGTTCCTTAGGTCGTATTTGACGGCCCGGAAAAATTTTAGGCGATCGGGGTCCGGTGGTCCCGGATCCACTTGGAAGGGTGGGCAATAGCACACAAAAATATTGTAATCGGGCGGAATTCTAGTTTTTTGGCCGAAAAACGCAACAAATGAGGAATGATCATGGCTGGACGGTGACTATGGTTCCTTAGGTCGTATTTGATAGTCCAGAAAAATTTTACGCGATAAGGGTCCGGAGTTCCCGGGTTCACTTGGAAGGCGTGGTCTATAGGACATGAAAATATGGGAATCGCGCGGAATTCTAGTTTTTTGGCCGAAAAACGGAAAAAACTAGGAACGATCATGGCTGGGCGGTGAGTATGGTTCCTTTGGTCTTATTTGATAGTCCGGAAAAATATTAGGCGATAGGGGTCCGGAGGTCCCGGGACCACTCGTAAGGCGTGGGCTATAACACACAAAAATATGGGAATCGCGCGGAATTCTAGTTGTTTGGCCGAAAAACGCAAAAAAGGAGGAACGATCGTGGCGGCGCGGATACTATGGTTCCTTAGGTCGTATTTGATTTCCCGGAAAAATTTTAGGCGATCGGGGTCCGCGGCTCTTGGGACCACTCGGAATGCGTGGGTATAGCACACGAAAATATGGGAATCGGGCAAAATTCTAGGTTCTTTTTTAGTAACATGCAAAAAATGTGGAAAGATCTTGGCAGGGCGGTGACTATGGTTCCTTTGGTCTTATTTGATAGTCCGGAAAAATATTAGGCGATAGGGGTCCGGAGGTCCCGGGAACACTCGGAAGGCGTGGGCTATAACACACAAAAATATGGGAATTGCGCGGAATTGTAGTTGTTTGGCCGAAAAACGCACAAAATGAGGAACGATCATGGCGGGGCGGATACTATGGTTCCTTAGGTCGTATTTGATAGTCCGGAAAATTTTAGGCGATAGGGTTCAGGAGGTCCCGGGACCACTCGGAAGGCGTGGGCTATAACACACAAAAATAAGGGAATCGCGCGGAATTCTAGTTGTTTGGCCGAAAAACACAAAAATTGAGGAACGATCATGGCGGGGTGGTTACTATGGTTCCTTATGTCGTATTTCATGGCCCGGAAAATTTTTAGGCTATCAGGGTTCGGGGTTCCCGGGACCCCTTGGAAGGCGCGGGCTAAAGCACACGAAAATATGGAAATCGCGCGGAATTCTAGTTTTTTGGCAGAAAAATGCAAAAGACTAGGAACGATCATGGCGGGGCGGTGACTATGGTTCCTTAGATTGTATTTGATAGTTCGGAAAATTTTTAGGCGATCCGGCTCCGGAGGGCCCGACCCACTAGGAAGGCGTGGGCGATAGCACACAAAAATATAGGAATCCGGCGGAATTCTAGTTTTTTGTCCAAAAAATGCAAAAATGAGGAACGACCATGGCGAGGCGGTGACTATGGTTCCTTAGGTCCTAATTGATGGCCCGATAATTTTTTAGGCGATCCGAGTCCGGCGGCCCGGCCCACTCGGAAGGCGTGGGCAATAGCACACAAAAATATGGTAATCGAGCGGAATTCTAGTTTTTTGGCCGAAAAACGCAATAAATGAGGAACGATCATGGCTGGGCGGTGACTATGGTACCTTAGGTCGTATTTGATGGCCCGGAAAATTTTAGGTGATCGGGGTCCACGGCTCCCGGGACCACTCGGAAGGCGTAAGCTATAGCACACTAAAATATGCAAATCGCGCGGAGTTCTAGTTTTTTGGCCGAAAAATGCAAAGCATTTGGAATGATCATGGTAGGGCGGATACTATGGTTCCTTAGGTCGTATTTTATAGTCCGGAAAAATTTTAGGCGATAGGGGTCAGGAGGTCCCGGGACCACTTGGAAGGCGTGGGCTATAACACACAAAAATATGGGAATCGGTCGTAATTCTAGTTTTTTGGCCGAAAAATGCAAAAAATGAGAAACGATGATGGCGGGGTGGTTACTATGGTTCCTTAGGTCGTATTTGACGGCCTGGAAAAATTTTAGGCGATCGGGGTCCGGTGGTCCCGGAACCACTTGGAAGGGTGGGCAATAGCACACAAAAATATTGTAATCGGGCGGAATTCTAGTTTTTTGGCCGAAAAACGCAACAAATGAGGAATGATCATGGCTGGACGGTGACTATGGTTCCTTAGGTCGTATTTGATAGTCCAGAAAAATTTTACGCGATAGGGGTCCGGAGTTCCCGGGTTCACTTGGAAGGCGTGGTCTATAGGACACGAAAATATGGGAATCGCGCGGAATTCTAGTTTTTTGGCCGAAAAACGGAAAAAACTAGGAACGATCATGGCTGGGCGGTGACTATGGTTCCTTTGGTCTTATTTGATAGTCCGGAAAAATATTAGGCGATAGGGGTCCGGAGGTCCCGGGACCACTCGTAAGGCGTGGGCTATAACACACAAAAATATGGGAATCGCGCGGAATTCTAGTTGTTTGGCCGAAAAACGCAAAAAAGGAGGAACGATCGTGGCGGGGCGGATACTATGGTTCCTTAGGTCGTATTTGATTCCCGGAAAAATTTTAGGCGATCGGGGTCCGCGGCTCTTGGGACCACTCGGAATGCGTGGGTATAGCACACGAAAATATGGGAATCGGGCGAAATTCTAGGTCTTTTTTAGTAACATGCAAAAAATGTGGAAAGATCTTGGCAGGGCGGTGACTATGGTTCCTTTGGTCTTATTTGATAGTCCGAAAAAATATTAGGCGATAGGGGTCCGGAGGTCCCGGGACCACTCGGAAGGCGTGGGCTATAACACACAAAAATATGGGAATTGCGCGGAATTGTAGTTGTTTGGCCAAAAAACGCACAAAATGAGGAACGATCATGGCGGGGCGGATACTATGGTTCCTTAGGTCGTATTTGATAGTCCGGAAAATTTTAGGCGATAGGGGTCAGGAGGTCCCGGGACCACTCGGAAGGCGTGGGCTATAACACACAAAAATAAGGGAATCGCGCGGAATTCTAGTTGTTTGGCCGAAAAACACAAAAATTGAGGAACGATCATGGCGGGGTGGTTACTATGGTTCCTTATGTCGTATTTCATGGCCCGGAAAATTTTTAGGCTATCAGGGTTCGGGGTTCCCGGGACCCCTTGGAAGGCGCGGGCTAAAGCACACGAAAATATGGAAATCGCGCGGAATTCTAGTTTTTTGGCAGAAAAAATGCAAAAGACTAGGAACGATCATGGCGGGGCGGTGACTATGGTTCCTTAGATTGTATTTGATAGTCCGGAAAATTTTTAGGCGATCCGGCTCCGGGTGGCCCGACCCACTAGGAAGGCGTGGGTGATAGCACACAAAAATATGGGAATCCGGCGGAATTCTAGTTTTTTGTCCAAAAAATGCAAAAATGAGGAACGATCATGGCGAGGCAGTAACTATGGTTCCTTAGGTCCTAATTGATGGCCCGATAATTTTTTAGGCGATCCGAGTCCGGCAGCCCGGCCCACTCGGAAGGCGTGGGCAATAGCACACAAAAATATGGTAATCGAGCGGAATTCTAGTTTTTTGGCCGAAAAACGCAATAAATGAGGAACGATCATGGCTGGGCGGTGACAATGGTACCTTAGGTCGTATTTGATGGCCCGGAAAATTTTAGGCGATCGGGGTCCACGGCTCCCGGGACCACTCGGAAGGCGTAAGCTATAGCACACTAAAATATGCAAATCGCGCAGAGTTCTAGTTTTTTGGCCGAAAAATGCAAAGCATTTGGAATGATCATGGTGGGGCGGATACTATGGTTCCTTAGGTCGTATTTGATAGTCCAGAAAAATTTTAGGCGATAGGGGTCAGGAGGTCCCGCGACCACTTGGAAGGCGTGGGCTATAACACACAAAAATATGGGAATCGGGCGTAATTCTAGTTTTTTGGCCGAAAAATGCAAAAAATGAGAAACGATGATGGCGGGGCTGTTACTATGGTTCCTTAGGTCGTATTTGACGGCCCGGAAAAATTTTAGGCGATCGAGGTCCGGTGGTCCCGGAACCACTTGGAAGGGTGGGCAATAGCATACAAAAATATTGTAATCGGGCGGAATTCTAGTTTTTTGGCCGAAAAACGCAACAAATGAGGAATGATCATGGCTGGACGGTGACTATGGTTCCTTAGGTCGTATTTGATAGTCCAGAAAAATTTTACGCGATAGGGGTCCGGAGTTCCCGGGTTCACTTGGAAGGCGTGGTCTATAGGACACGAAAATATGGGAATCGCGCGGAATTCTAGTTTTTTGGCCGAAAAACGGAAAAAACTAGGAACGATCATGGCTGGGCGGTGACTATGGTTCCTTTGGTCTTATTTGATAGTCTTGAAAAATATTAGGCGATAGGGGTTCGGAGGTCCCGGGACCACTCGTAAGGCGTGGGTATAACACACAAAAATATGGGAATCGCGCGGAATTCTAGTTGTTTGGCCGAAAAACGCAAAAAAGGAGGAACGATCGTGGCGGGGCGGATACTATGGTTCCTTAGGTCGTATTTGATTTCCCGGAAAAATTTTAGGCGATCGGGGTCCGCGGCTCTTGGGACCACTCGGAATGCGTGGGTATAGCACACGAAAATATGGGAATCGGGCGAAATTCTAGGTCTTTTTTAGTAACATGCAAAAAATGTGGAAAGATCTTGGCAGGGCGGTGACTATGGTTCCTTTGGTCTTATTTGATAGTCCAGAAAAATATTAGGCGATAGGGGTCCGGAGGTCCCGGGACCACTCGGAAGGCGTGGGCTATAACACACAAAAATATGGGAATTGCGCGGAATTGTAGTTGTTTGGCCGAAAAACGCAAAAAATGAGGAACGATCATGGCGGGGCGGATACTATGGTTCATTAGGTCGTATTTGATAGTCCGGAAAATTTTAGGCGATAGGGGTCAGGAGGTCCCGGGACCACTCGGAAGGCGTGGGCTATAACACACAAAAATATGGGAATCGCGCGGAATTCTAGTTGTTTGGCCGAAAAACGCAAAAATTGAGGAACGATCATGGAAGGGTGGTTACTATGGTTCCTTATGTCGTATTTCATTGCCCGGAAAAATTTTTAGGCTATCAGGGTTCGGGGTTCCCGGGACCCCTTGGAAGGCGTGGGCTAAAGCACACGAAAATATGGAAATCGCGTGGAATTCTAGTTTTTTGGCAGAAAAATGCAAAAAAGGAGGAACGATCGTGGCGGGGCGGATACTATGGTTCCTTAGGTCCTATTTGATTTCCTGAAAAAATTTTAGGCGATCGGGGTCCGCGGCTCTTGGGACCACTCGGAATGCGTGGGTATAGCACACGAAAATATGGGAATCGGGCGAAATTCTAGGTCTTTTTTAGTAACATGCAAAAAATGTGGAAAGATCTTGGTAGGGCGGTGACTATGGTTCCTTTGGTCTTATTTGATAGTCCGGTAAATATTAGGCGATAGGGGTTCGGAGGTCCCGGGACCACTCGGAAGGCGTGGGCTATAACACACAAAAATATGGGAATTGCGCGGAATTGTAGTTGTTTGGCCGAAAAACGCAAAAAATGAGGAACGATCATGGCAGTGCGGATACTATGGTTCATTAGGTCGTATTTGATAGTCCGGAAAATTTTAGGCGATAGGGGTCAGGAGGTCCCGGGACCACTCGGAAGGCGTGGGCTATAACACACAAAAATATGGGAATCGCGCGGAATTCTAGTTGTTTGGCCGAAAAACGCAAAAATTGAGGAACGATCATGGAAGGGTGGTTACTATGGTTCCTTATGTCGTATTTCATGGCCCGGAAAATTTTTAGGCTATCAGGGTTCGGGGTTCCCGGGACCCCTTGGAAGGCGTGGGCTAAAACACACAAAAATATGGGAATCGCGCGGAATTCTAGTTGTTTGGCCGAAAAACGCAAAAAAGGAGGAACGATCATGGCGGGGCGGATACTATGGTTCCTTAGGTCGTATTTGATTTCCCGGAAAAATTTTAGGCGATCGGGGTCCGCGGCTCTTGGGACCACTCGGAATGCGTGGGTATAGCACACGAAAATATGGGAATCGGGCGAAATTCTAGGTCTTTTTTAGTAACATGCAAAAAATGTGGAAAGATCTTGGCAGGGCGGTGACTATGGTTCCTTTGGTCTTATTTGATAGTCCGGTAAAATATTAGGCGATAGGGGTTCGGAGGTCCCGGGACCACTCGGAAGGCGTGGGCTATAACACACAAAAATATGGGAATTGCGCGGAATTGTAGTTGTTTGGCCGAAAAACGCAAAAAATGAGGAACGATCATGGCAGTGCGGATACTATGGTTCATTAGGTCGTATTTGATAGTCCGGAAAATTTTAGGCGATAGGGGTCAGGAGGTCCCGGGACCACTCGGAAGGCGTGGGCTATAACACACAAAAATATGGGAATCGCGCGGAATTCTAGTTGTTTGGCCGAAAAACGCAAAAATTGAGGAACGATCATGGAAGGGTGGTTACTATGGTTCCTTATGTCGTATTTCATGGCCCGGAAAATTTTTTAGGCTATCAGGGTTCGGGGTTCCCGGGACCCCTTGGAAGGCGTGGGCTAAAGCACACGAAAATATGGAAATCGCGCGGAATTCTAGTTTTTTGGCAGAAAAACGCAAAAGACTAGGAACGATCATGGCGGGTCGGTGACTATGGTTCCTTAGGTTGTATTTGATAGTCCGGAAAATTTTTAGGCGATCCGGCTCCGGGGGCCCCGACCCACTAGGAAGGCGTGGGCGATAGCACACAAAAATATGGGAATCCGGCAAAATTCTAGTTTTTTGTCCAAAAAATGCAAAAATGAGGAACGATCATGGCGAGGCAGTGACTATGGTTCCTTAGATCCTAATTGATGGCCCGATAATTTTTTAGGCGATCCGAGTCCAGTGGCCCGGCCCACTCGGAAGGCGTGGGCAATAGCACACAAAAATATGGTAATCGAGCGGAAATCTAGTTTTTTCGCCGAAAAACACATTAAATGAGGAACGATCATGGCTGGGCGGTGACTATGGTTCCTTAGGTCGTATTTGATGGCACGGAAAAATTTTAGGCGATCGGGGTCCGGTGGTCCCGGAACCACTTGGAAGGGTGGGCAATAGCACACAAAAATATTGTAATAGGGCGGAATTCTAGTTTTTTGGCCGAAAAACGCAACAAATGAGGAATGATCATGGCTGGACGGTGACTATGGTTCCTTAGGTCCTATTTGATAGTCCAGAAAAATTTTACGCGATAGGGGTCCGGAGTTCCCGGGTTCGCTAGGAAGGCGTGGTCTATAGGACACGAAAATATGGGAATCGCGCGGAATTCTAGTTTTTTGGCCGAAAAACGGAAAAAACTAGGAACGATCATGGCTGGGCGGTGACTATGGTTCCTTTGGTCTTATTTGATAGTCCGGAAAAATATTAGGCGAAAGGGGTCCGGAGGACCCGGGACCACTCGTAAGGCGTGGGCTATAACACACAAAAATATGAGAATCGGGCGGAATTCTAGTTGTTTGGCCGAAAAACGCAAGAAAAGAGGAACGATCATGGCGGGGCGGATACTATGGTTCCTTAGGTCGTATTTGATTTTCCGGAAAAATTTTAGGCGATCGGGGTCCGCGGCTCTTGGGACCACTCGGAATGCGTGGGTATAGCACACGAAAATATGGGAATCGGGCGAAATTCTAGGTCTTTTTTAGTAACATGCAAAAAATGTGGAAAGATCTTGGCAGGGCGGTGACTATGGTTCCTTTGGTCTTATTTGATAGTCCGGAAAAATATTAGGCGATAGGGGTCCGGAGGTCCCGGGACCACTCGGAAGGCATGGGCTATAACACACAAAAATATGGGAATTGCGCGGAATTGTAGTTGTTTGGCCGAAAAATGCAAAAAATAAGGAACGATCATGGTGGGGCGGATACTATGGTTCCTTAGGTCGTATTTGATAGTCCGGAAAAATTTTAGGCGATAGGGGTCAGGAGGTCCCGGGACCACTCGGAAGGCGTGGGCTATAAAACACAAAAATATGGGAATCGCGCGGAATTCTAGTTGTTTGGCCGAAAAACGCAAAAATTGAGGAACGATCATGGCAGGGTGGTTACTATGGTTCCTTATGTCGTATTTCATGGCCCGGAAAAATTTTTAGGCTATCAGGTTTCGGGGTTCCCGGGACCCCTTGGAAGGCATAGGCTAAAGCACACGAAAATATGGAAATCGCGCGGAATTCTAGTTTTTTGGCAGAAAAACGCAAAAGACTAGGAACGATCATGGCGGGTCGGTGACTATGGTTCCTTAGGTTGTATTTGATAGTCCGGAAAATTTTTAGGCGATCCGGCTCCAGGGGCCCCGACCCACTAGGAAGGCGTGGGCGATAGCACACAAAAATATGGGAATCCGGCAAAATTCTAGTTTTTTGTCCAAAAAATGCAAAAATGAGGAACGATCATGGCGAGGCGGTGACTATGGTTCCTTAGGTCCTAATTGATGGCCCGATAATTTTTTAGGCGATCCGAGTCCGGTGGCCCGGCCCACTCGGAAGGCGTGGGCAATAGCACACAAAAATATGGTAATCGAGCGGAAATCTAGTTTTTTCGCCGAAAAACACATTAAATGAGGAACGATCATGGCTGGGCGGTGACTATGGTTCCTTAGGTCGTATTTGATGGCACGAAAAAATTTTAGGCGATCGGGGTCCGGTGGTCCCGGAACCACTTGGAAGGGTGGGCAATAGCACACAAAAATATTGTAATAGGGCGGAATTCTAGTTTTTTGGCCGAAAAACGCAACAAATGAGGAATGATCATGGCTGGACGGTGACTATGGTTCCTTAGGTCGTATTTGATAGTCCAGAAAAATTTTACGCGATAGGGGTCCGGAGTTCCCGGGTTCACTAGGAAGGCGTGGTCTATAGGACACGAAAATATGGGAATCGCGCGGAATTCTAGTTTTTTGGCCGAAAAACGGAAAAAACTAGGAACGATCATGGCTGGGCGGTGACTATGGTTCCTTTGGTCTTATTTGATAGTCCGGAAAAATATTAGGCGAAAGGGGTCCGGAGGACCCGGGACCACTCGTAAGGCGTGGGCTATAACACACAAAAATATGAGAATCGGGCGGAATTCTAGTTGTTTGGCCGAAAAATGCAAGAAAAGAGGAACGATCATGGCGGGGCGGATACTATGGTTCCTTAGGTCGTATTTGATTTCCCGGAAAAATTTTAGGCGATCGGGGTCCGCGGCTCTTGGGACCACTCGGAATGCGTGGGTATAGCACACGAAAATATGGGAATCGGGCGAAATTCTAGGTCTTTTTTAGTAACATGCAAAAAATGTGGAAAGATCTTGGCAGGGCGGTGACTATGGTTCCTTTGGTCTTATTTGATAGTCTGGAAAAATATTAGGCGATAGGGGTCCGGAGGTCCCGGGACCACTCGGAAGGCGTGGGCTATAACACACAAAAATATGGGAATTGCGCGGAATTCTAGTTGTTTGGCCGAAAAATGCAAAAAATGAGGAACGATCATGGCGGGGCGGATACTATGGTTCCTTAGGTCGTATTTGATAGTCCGGAAAAATTTTAGGCGATAGGGGTCAGGAGGTCCCGGGACCACTCGGAAGGCGTGGGCTATAAAACACAAAAATATGGGAATCGCGCGGAATTCTAGTTGTTTGGCCGAAAAACGCAAAAATTGAGGAACGATCATGGCAGGGTGGTTACTATGGTTCCTTATGTCGTATTTCATGGCCCGGAAAAATTTTTAGGCTATCAGGTTTCGGGGTTCCCGGGACCCCTTGGAAGGCGTAGGCTAAAGCACACGAAAATATGGAAATCGCGCGGAATTCTAGTTTTTTGGCAGAAAAATGCAAAAGACTAGGAACGATCATGGCGGGTCGGTGACTATGGTTCCTTAGGTTGTATTTGATAGTCCGGAAAATTTTTAGGCGATCCGGCTCCGGGGGCCCCGACCCACTAGGAAGGCGTGGGCGATAGCACACAAAAATATGGGAATCCGGCGGAATTCTAGTTTTTTGTCCAAAAAATACAAAAATGAGGAACGATCATGGCTGGGCGGTGACTATGGTTCCTTAGGTCATATTTGATGGCCCGAAAAATTTTAGGCGATCGGGGTCCACGGCTCCCGGGACCACTCGGAAGGCGTAAGCTATAGCACACTAAAATATGCAAATCGCGCGGAGTTCTAGTTTTTTGTCCGAAAAATGCAAAGCATTTGGAATGATCATGGTGGGGCGGATACTATGGTTCCTTAGGTCGTATTTGATAGTCCGGAAAATTTTTAGGCGATAGGGGTCAGGAGGTCCCGGGACCACTTGGAAGGCGTGGGCTATAACACACAAAAATATGGGAATCGGGCGTAATTCTAGTTTTTTGGCCGAAAAATGCAAAAAATGAGAAACGATGATCGCGGGGCGGTTACTATGGTTCCTTAGGTCGTATTTGACGGCCCGGAAAAATTTTAGGCGATCGGGTTCCGGTGGTCCCGGAACCACTTGGAAGGGTGGGCAATAGCACACAAAAATATTGTAATCGGGCGGAATTCTAGTTTTTTGGCCGAAAAACGCAACAAATGAGGAATGATCATGGCTGGACGGTGACTATGGTTCCTTAGGTCGTATTTGATAGTCCGGAAAAATTTTACGCAATAGGGGTCCGGAGTTCCCGGGTTCACTTGGAAGGCATGGGCTATAGGACACGAAAATATGGGAATCGCGTGGAATTATAGTTTTTTGGCCGAAAAACGGAAAAAACTAGGAACGATCATGGCTGGGCGGTGACTATGGTTCCTTAGGTCTTATTTGATAGTCCGGAAAAATTTTAGGCGATAGGGGTCCGGAGACCCGGGACCACTCAGAAGGCGTGGGCTATAACACACAAAAATATGGGATCGCGCGGAATTCCAGTTGTTTGGCCGAAAAACGCAAAAAATGAAGAACAATCATGGCGGGCGGATACTATGGTTCCTTAGGTCGTATTTTATAGTCAGGAAAAATTTTAGGCGATAGGGGTCCGGAGGTCCCGGGACCACTCGGAAGGTGTGGGCTATAACACACAAAAATATGGGAATCGCGCGGAATTCTAGCTGTTTTGCCGAAAAATGCAAAAAATAAGGAACGATCATGGCGGGGCGGATACTATGGTTCCTTAGGTCGTATTTGATTGCCCGGAAAAATTTTAGGCGATCGGGGTCCGCGGCTCTTGGGACCACTCGGAATGCGTGGGTATAGTACACGAAAATATGGGAATCGGGCGAAATTCTAGGTCTTTTTCAGTAACATGCAAAAAATGTGGAAAGATCTTGGCAGGGCGGTGACTATGGTTCCTTTAGTCTTATTTGATAGTCCGGAAAAATATTAGGCGATAGGGGTCCGGAGGTCCCGGGACCACTCGGAAGGCGTAGGCTATAACACACAAAAATATGGGAATCGCGCGAAATTCTAGTTGTTTGGCCGAAAAACGCAAAAACTGAGGAACGATCATGGCGGGGCGGATACTATGGTTCCTTAGGTCGTATTTGATAGTCCGGAAAAATTTTAGGCAATAGGGGTCAGGAGGTCCCGGGACCACTCGGAAGGCGTGGGCTATAACACACAAAAATATGGGATCGCGCGGAATTCTAGTTGTTTGGCCGAAAAACGCAAAAAATGAGGAACGATCATGGCGGGGCGGATACTATGGTTCCTTAGGTCGTATTTGATAGTCCGGAAAAATTTTAGGCAATAGGGGTCAGGAGGTCCCGGGACCACTCGGAAGGCGTGGGCTATAACACACAAAAATATGGGATCGCGCGGAATTCTAGTTGTTTGGCCGAAAAACGCAAAAATTGAGGAACGATCATGGCGGGGCGGATACTATGGTTCCTTAGGTCGTATTTGATAGTCAGGAAAAATTTTAGGCGATAGGGGTCCGGAGGTCCCGGGACCACTCGAAAGGTGTGGGCACACACAAAAATATGGGAATCGCGCGGAATTCTAGTTGTTTTGCCGAAAAATGCAAAAAATAAGGAACGATCATGGCAGGGCGGATACTATGGTTCCTTAGGTCGTATTTGATAGTCCGGAAAAATTTTAGGCAATAGGGGTCAGGAGGTCCCGGGACCACTCGGAAGGCGTGGGCTATAACACACAAAAATATGGGATCGCGCGGAATTCTAGTTGTTTGGCCGAAAAACGCAAAAATTGAGGAACGATCATGTCGGGGCGGATACTATGGTTCCTTAGGTCGTATTTGATAGTCAGGAAAAATTTTAGGCGATAGGGGTCCGGAGGTCCCGGGACCACTCGAAAGGTGTGGGCACACACAAAAATATGGGAATCGCACGGAATTCTAGTTGTTTTGCCGAAAAATGCAAAAAATAAGGAACGATCATGGCAGGGCGGATACTATGGTTCCTTAGGTCGTATTTGATTGCCATGAAAATTTTTAGGCGATCGGGGTCCGCAGCTCTTGGGACCACTCGGAATGCGTGGGTATAGTACACGAAAATATGGGAATCGGGCGAAATTCTAGGTCTTTTTCAGTAACATGCAAAAAATGTGGAAAGATCTTGGCAGGGCGGTGACTATGGTTCCTTTAGTCTTATTTGATAGTCCGGAAAAATATTAGGCGATAGGGGTCCGGAGGTCCCGGGACCACTCGGAAGGCGTAGGCTATAACACACAAAAATATGGGAATCGCGCGAAATTCTAGTTGTTTGGCCGAAAAACGCAAAAACTGAGGAACGATCATGGCGGGGCGGATACTATGGTTCCTTAGGTCGTATTTGATAGTCCGGAAAAATTTTAGGCAATAGGGGTCAGGAGGTCCCGGGACCACTCGGAAGGCGTGGGCTATAACACACAAAAATATGGGATCGCGCGGAATTCTAGTTGTTTGGCCGAAAAACGCAAAAATTGAGGAACGATCATGGCGGGGCGGATACTATGGTTCCTTAGGTCGTATTTGATAGTCAGGAAAAATTTTAGGCGATAGGGGTCCGGAGGTCCCGGGACCACTCGGAAGGTGTGGGCACACACAAAAATATGGGAATCGCGCGGAATTCTAGTTGTTTTGCCGAAAAATGCAAAAAATAAGGAACGATCATGGCAGGGCGGATACAATGGTTCCTTAGGTCGTATTTGATTGCCATGAAAATTTTTAGGCGATCGGGGTCCGCGGCTCTTGGGACCACTCGGAATGCGTGGGTATAGTACACGAAAATATGGGAATCGGCGAAATTCTAGGTCTTTTTCAGTAACATGCAAAAAATGTGGAAAGATCTTGGCAGGGTGGTGACTATGGTTCCTTTAGTCTTATTTGATAGTCCGGAAAAATATTAGGCGATAGGGGTCCGGAGGTCCCGGGACCACTCGGAAGGCGTGGGCTATATAACACACAAAAATATGGGAATCGCGCGGAATTCTAGTTGTTTGGCCGAAAAACGCAAAAAATGAGGAATGATCATGGCGGGGCGGATACTATGGTTTCTTAAGTCGTATTTGATAGTCTGGAAAAATTTTAGGCGATAGGGGTCAGGAGGTCCCGGGACCACTCGGAAGGCGTGGGCTATAACACACAAAAATATGGGAATCGCGCGGAATTCTAGTTGTTTGGCCGAAAAACACAAAAATTGAGGAACGATCATGGCGGGGTGGTTACTATGGTTCCTTATGTCATATTTCATGGCCCGGAAAATTTTTAGGCGATCGGGGTTCGGGGTTCCCGGGACACCTTGGAAGGGCTGGGCTAAAGCACACGAAAATATGGAAATCGCGCGGAATTTTAGTTTTTTGGCTGAAAAACGCAAAAGACTAGGAATTATCATGGCGGGGCGGTGACTATGGTTCCTTAGGTCGTATTTGATAGTCCGGAAAATTTTTAGGCGATTCGGCTCCGGGGGGCCCGACCCACTCGGAAGGCGTGGGCGATAGCACACAAAAATATGGGAATCGGGCGGAATTCAAGTTTTTTGGCCAAAAAATGCAAAAAATAAGGAACGATCATGGCGAGGCGTTGACTATGGTTCCTTAGGTCCTAATTGATGGCCCGAAAAATTTTTAGGCGATCCGAGTCTGGCGGCCCGGCCCACTCGGAAGGCGTGGGCAATAGCACACAAAAATATGGTAATCGAGCGGAATTCTAGTTTTTTGGCCGAAAAACGCAATAAATGAGGAACGATCATGGCTGGGCGGTGACTATGGTTCCTTAGGTCATATTTGATGGCCCGGAAAATTTTAGGCGATCGGGGTCCACGGCTCCCGGGACCACTCGGAAGGCGTAAGCTATAGCACACTAAAATATGCAAATCGCGCGGAGTTCTAGTTTTTTGGCCGAAAAATACAAAGCTTTTGGAACAATCATGGTGGGGCGGTGACTATGGTACCTTAGGTCGTATTTGATAGTCCGGAAAAATTTTAGGCGATCGGGGTCCGCGGCTCTCCGGACCACTTGGAAGGCGTGGGTATAGCACACGAAAATATGGGAATCGGGCGTAATTCTAGTTTTTTGGCCGAAAAATGCAAAAAATGAGAAACGATGATGGCGGGGCGGTTACTATGGTTCCTTAGGTCGTATTTGATGGCCCAGAAAAATTTTAGGCGATCGGGGTCCGGGGGTCCCGGAACCAATTGGAAGGGTGGGCAATAGCACACAAAAATATTGTAATCGGGCGGAATTCTAGTTTTTTGGCCGAAAAACGCAACAAATGAGGAATGATCATGGCTGGGCGGTAACTATGGTTCCTTAGGTCGTATTTGATAGTCCGGAAAAATTTTAGGCGATAGGGGTCCGGAGTTCCCGGGTTCACTTGGAAGGTGAGGGCTATAGGACACGAAAATATGGGAATCGCGCGGATTTCTAGTTTTTTGGCCGAAAAAAGGAAAAAACTAGGAACGATCATGGCTGGGCGGTGACTATGGTTCTTTAGGTCTTATTTGATAGTCCGGAAAAATTTTAGGCGATAGGGGTCCGGAGACGCGGGACCACTCGGAAGGCGTGGGCTATAACACACAAAAATATGGGATCGCGCGAAATTCTAGTTGTTTGGCCCAAAAACGCAAAAATTGAGGAACGATCATGGCGGGGCAGATACTATGGTTCCTTAGGTCGTATTTGATAGTCCGGAAAAATTTTAGGCGATAGGGGTCCGGAGGTCCCGGGACCACTCGGAAGGTGTGGGCTATAACACACAAAAATATGGGAATCGCGCGGAATTCTAGTTGTTTTGCCGAAAAATGCAAAAAATAAGGAACGATCATGGCGGGGCGGATACTATGGTTCCTTAGGTCGTATTTGATTGCCCGGAAAATTTTTAGGCGATCGGGGTCTGCGACTCTTGGGACCACTCGGAATGCGTGGGTATAGTACACGAAAATATGGGAATCGGGCGAAATTCTAGGTCTTTTTCAGTAACATGCAAAAAATGTGGAAAGATCTTGGCAGGGCGGTGACTATGGTTCCTTTAGTCTTATTTGATAGTCCGAAAAAATATTAGGCGATAGGGGTCCGGAGGTCCCGGGACCACTCGGAAGGCATGGGCTATAACACTCAAAAATATGGGAATCGCGCGGAATTCTAGTTGTTTGGCCGAAAAACGCACAAAATGAGGAACGATCATGGCGGGGCAGATACTATGGTTCCTTAGGTCGTATTTGATAGTCCGGAAAAATTTTAGGCGATAGGGGTCAGGAGGTCCCGGGACCACTCGGAAGGCGTGGGCTATAACACACAAAAATATGGGAATCGCGCGGAATTCTAGTTGTTTGGCCGAAAAACACAAAAATTGAGGAACGATCTTGTCGGGGTTGTTACTATGGTTCCTTATGTCGTATTTCATGGCCCGGAAAATTTTTAGGCTATCGGGGTTCGGGGTTCCCGGGACCCCTTGGAAGGCGCGGGCTAAAGCACACGAAAATATGGAAATCGCGCGGAATTCTAGTTTTTTGGCAGAAAAAATGCAAAAGACTAGGAACGATCATGGCGGGGCGGTGACTATGGTTCCTTAGATTGTATTTGATAGTCCGGAAAATTTTTAGGCGATCCGGCTCCGGGGGGCCCGACCCACTAGGAAGGCGTGGGCGATAGCACACAAAAATATGGGAATCCGGCGGAATTCTAGTTTTTTGTCCAAAAAATGCAAAAATGAGGAACGATCATGGCGAGGCGGTGACTATGGTTCCTTAGGTCCTAATTGATGGCCCGAAAAATTTTTAGGCGATCCGAGTCCGGCGGCCCGGCCCACTCGGAAGGCGTGGGCAATAGCACACAAAAATATGGTAATCGAGCGGAATTTCTAGTTTTTTGGCCGAAAAACGCAATAAATGAGGAACGATCATGGCTGGGCGGTGACTATGGTTCCTTAGGTCGTATTTGATGGCCCGGAAAATTTTAGGCGATCGGGGTCCACGGCTCCCGGGACCACTCGGAAGGCATAAGCTATAGCACACTAAAATATGCAAATCGCGCGGAGTTCTAGTTTTTTGGCCGAAAAATACAAAGCTTTTGGAACAATCATGGTGGGGCGGTGACTATGGTACCTTAGGTCGTATTTGATAGTCCGGAAAAATTTTAGGCGATCGGGGTCCGCGGCTCTCCGGACCACTTGGAAGGCGTGGGTATAGCACACGAAAATATGGGAATCGGGCGTAATTCTAGTTTTTTGGCCGAAAAATGCAAAAAATGATAAACGATGATGGCGGGGCGGTTACTATGGTTCCTTAGGTCGTATTTGATGGCCCAGAAAAATTTTAGGCGATCGGGGTCCGGGGGTCCCGGAACCACTTGGAAGGGTGGGCAATAGCACACAAAAATATTGTAATCGGGCGGAATTCTAGTTTTTTGGCCGAAAAACGCAACAAATGAGGAATGATCATGGCTGGGCGGTAACTATGGTTCCTTAGGTCGTATTTGATAGTCCGGAAAAATTTTAGGCGATAGGGGTCCGGAGTTCCCGGGTTCACTTGGAAGGCGAGGGCTATAGGACACGAAAATATGGGAATCGCGCGGATTTCTAGTTTTTTGGCCGAAAAAAGGAAAAAACTAGGAACGATCATGGCTGGGCGGTGACTATGGTTCTTTAGGTCTTATTTGATAGTCCGGAAAAATTTTAGGCGATAGGGGTCCGGAGACGCGGGACCACTCGGAAGGCGTGGGCTATAACACACAAAAATATGGGATCGCGCGAAATTCTAGTTGTTTGGCCGAAAAATACAAAAAATGAGGAACGATCATGGCGGGGCAGATACTATGGTTCCTTAGGTCGTATTTGATAGTCCGAAAAAATTTTAGGCGATAGGGGTCCGGAGGTCCCGGGACCACTCGGAAGGTGTGGGCTATAACACACAAAAATATGGGAATCGCGCGGAATTCTAGTTGTTTTGCCGAAAAATGCAAAAAATAAGGAACGATCATGGCGGGGCGGATACTATGGTTCCTTAGGTCGTATTTGATTGCCCGGAAAATTTTTAGGCGATCGGGGTCTGCGACTCTTGGGACCACTCGGAATGCGTGGGTATAGTACACGAAAATATGGGATTCGGGCGAAATTCTAGGTCTTTTTCAGTAACATGCAAAAAATGTGGAAAGATCTTGGCAGGGCGGTGACTATGGTTCCTTTAGTCTTATTTGATAGTTCGAAAAAATATTAGGCGATAGGGGTCCGGAGGTCCCGGGACCACTCGGAAGGCATGGGCTATAACACTCAAAAATATGGGAATCGCGCGGAATTCTAGTTGTTTGGCCGAAAAACGCACAAAATGAGGAACCATCATGGCGGGGCAGATACTATGGTTCCTTAGGTCGTATTTGATAGTCCGGAAAAATTTTAGGCGATAGGGGTCAGGAGGTCCCGGGACCACTCGGAAGGCGTGGGCTATAACACACAAAAATATGGGAATCGCGCGGAATTCTAGTTGTTTGGCCGAAAAACACAAAAATTGAGGAACGATCATGGCGGGGTTGTTACTATGGTTCCTTATGTCGTATTTCATGGCCCGGAAAATTTTTAGGCTATCGGGGTTCGGGGTTCCCGGGACCCCTTGGAAGGCGCGGGCTAAAGCACACGAAAATATGGAAATCGCGCGGAATTCTAGTTTTTTGGCAGAAAAAATGCAAAAGACTAGGAACGATCATGGCGGGGCGGTGACTATGGTTCCTTAGATTGTATTTGATAGTCCGGAAAATTTTTAGGCGATCCGGCTCCGGGGGGCCCGACCCACTAGGAAGGCGTGGGCGATAGCACACAAAAATATGGGAATCCGGCGGAATTCTAGTTTTTTGTCCAAAAAATGCAAAAATGAGGAACGATCATGGCGAGGCGGTGACTATGGTTCCTTAGGTCCTAATTGATGGCCCAATAATTTTTTAGGCGATCCGAGTCCGGCGGCCCGGCCCACTCGGAAGGCGTGGGCAATAGCACACAAAAATATGGTAATCGAGCGGAATTCTAGTTTTTTGGCCGAAAAACGCAATAAATGAGGAACGATTATGGCTGGGCGGTGACTATGGTACCTTAGGTCGTATTTGATGGCCCGGAAAATTTTAGGCGATCGGGGTCCACGGCTCCCGGGACCACTCGGAAGGCGTAAGCTATAGCACACTAAAATATGCAAATCGCGCGGAGTTCTAGTTTTTTGGCCGAAAAATGCAAAGCATTTGGAATGATCATGGTGGGGCGGATACTATGGTTCCTTAGGTCGTATTTGATAGTCCGGAAAAATTTTAGGCGATAGGGGTCAGGAGGTCCCGGGACCACTTGGAAGGCGTGGGCTATATCACACAAAAATATGGGAATCGGGCGTAATTCTAGTTTTTTGGCCGAAAAATGCAAAAAATGAGAAACGATGATGGCGGGGCGGTTACTATGGTTCCTTAGGTTGTATTTGACGGCCCGGAAAAATTTTAGGCGATCGGGGTCCGGTGGTCCCGGAACCACTTGGAAGGGTGGGCAATAGCACACAAAAATATTGTAATCGGGCGGAATTCTAGTTTTTTGGCCGAAAAATGCAACAAATGAGGAATGATCATGGCTGGACGGTGACTATGGTTCCTTAGGTCGTATTTGATAGTCCAGAAAAATTTTACGCGATAGGGGTCCGGAGTTCCCGGGTTCACTTGGAAGGCGTGGTCTATAGGACACGAAAATATGGGAATCGCGCGGAATTCTAGTTTTTTGGCCGAAAAACGGAAAAAAACTAGGAACGATCATGGCTGGGCGGTGACTATGGTTCCTTTGGTCTTATTTGATAGTCCGGAAAAATATTAGGCGATAGGGGTCCGGTGGTCCCGGGACCACTCGTAAGGCGTGGGCTATAACACACAAAAATATGGGAATCGCGCGGAATTCTAGTTGTTTGGCCGAAAAACGCAAAAAAAGAGGAACAATCTTGGCGGGGCGGATACTATGGTTCCTTAGGTCGTATTTGATTTCCCGGAAAAATTTTAGGCGATCGGGGTCCGCGGCTCTTGGGACCACTCGGAATGCGTGGGTATAGCACACGAAAATATGGGAATCGAGCGAAAATCTAGGTCTTTTTTAGTAACATGCAAAAAATGTGGAAAGATCTTGGCAGGGCGGTGACTATGGTTCCTTTGGTCTTATTTGATAGTTCGGAAAAATATTAGGCGATAGGGGTCCGGAGGTCCCGGGACCACTCGGAAGGCGTGGGCTATAACACACAAAAATATGGGAATCGCGCGGAATTCTAGTTGTTTGGCCGAAAAACGCAAAAAATGAGGAACGATCATGGCGGGGCGGATACTATGGTTCCTTAGGTCGTATTTGATAGTCCGAAAAAATTTTAGGCGATAGGGGTCAGGAGGTCCCGGGACCACTCGGAAGGCGTGGGCTATAACACACAAAAATATGGGAATCACGCGGAATTCTAGTTGTTTGGCCGAAAAACACAAAAATTGAGGAACGATCATGGCGGGGTGGTTACTATGGTTCCTTATGTCGTATTTCATGGCCCGGAAAATTTTTAGGCTATCGGGGTTCGGGGTTCCCGGGACCCCTTGGAAGGCGCGGGCTAAAGCACACGAAAATATGGAAATCGCGCGGAATTCTAGTTTTTTGGCAGAAAAACGCAAAAGACTAGGAACGATCATGGCGGGGCGGTGACTATGGTTCCTTAGGTTGTATTTGATAGTCCAGAAATTTTTTAGGCGATCCGGCTCCGGGGGGCCCGACCCACTAGGAAGGCGTGGGCGATAGCACACAAAAATATGGGAATCCGGCGGAATTCTAGTTTTTTGTCCAAAAAATGCAAAAATGAGGGACGATCATGGCGAGGTGTTGACTATGGTTCCTTAGGTCCTAATTGATGGCCCGATAATTTTTTAGGCGATCCGAGTCTGGCGGCCCGGCCCACTCGGAAGGCGTGGGCAATAGCACACAAAAATATGATAATCGAGCGGAAATCTAGTTTTTTGGCCGAAAAACGCAATAAATGAGGAACGATCATGGCTGGGCGGTGACTATGGTTCCTTAGGTCGTATTTGATGGCCCGGAAAAATTTTAGGCGATCGGGGTCCGGTGGTCCCGGAACCACTTGGAAGGGTAGGCAATAGCACACAAAAATATTGTAATCGGGCGGAATTTCTTGTTTTTTGGCCGAAAAACGCAACAAATGAGGAATGATCATGGCTGGATGGTGACTATGGTTCCTTAGGTCGTATTTGATAGTCCAGAAAAATTTTACGCGATAGGGGTCCGGAGTTCCCGGGTTCACTTGGAAGGCGTGGTCTATAGGACACGAAAATATGGGAATCGCGCGGAATTCTAGTTTTTTGGCCGAAAAACGGAAAAAACTAGGAACGATCATGGCTGGGCGGTGACTATGGTTCCTTTGGTCATATTTGATAGTCCGGAAAAATATTAGGCGATAGGGGTCCGGAGGTCCCGGGACCACTCGTAAGGCGTGGGCTATAACACACAAAAATATGGGAATCGCGCGGAATTCTAGTTGTTTGGCCGAAAATCGCAAAAAAAAAGAGGAACGATCATGGCGGGGCGGATACTATGGTTCCTTAGGTCGTATTTGATTTCCCGGAAAAATTTTAGGCGATCGGGGTCCACGGCTCTTGGGACCACTCGGAATGCGTGGGTATAGCACACGAAAATATAGGAATCGGGCGAAATTCTAGGTCTTTTTCAGTAACATGCAAAAAATGTGGAAAGATCTTGGCAGGGCGGTGACTATGGTTCCTTTAGTCTTATTTGATAGTCTGGAAAAATATTAGGCGATAGGGGTCCGGAGGTCCCGGGACCACTCGGAAGGCATAGGCTATAACACACAAAAATATGGGAATCGCGCGAAATTCTAGTTGTTTGGCCGAAAAATGCAAAAAATGAGGAACGATCATGGCGGGGCGGATACTATGGTTCCTTAGGTCGTATTTGATAGTCCGGAAAAATTTTAGGCGATAGGGGTCAAGAGGTCCCGGGACCACTCGGAAGGCGTGGGCTATAACACACAAAAATATGGGAATCGCGCGGAATTCTAGTTGTTTGGCCAAAAAACACAAAAATTGAGGAACAATCATGGCGGGGTGGTTACTATGGTTCCTTATGTCGTATTTCATGGCACAGAAAATTTTTAGGCTATCAGGGTTCGGGGTTCCCGTGACCCCTTGGAAGGCGTGGGCTAAAGCACACGAAAATATGGAAATCGCGCGGAATTCTAGTTTTTTGGCAGGAAAATGCAAAAGACTAGGAACTATCATGGCGGGGCGGTGACTATGGTTCCTTAGGTTGTATTTGATAGTCCAGAAATTTTTTAGGCGATCCGGCTCCGGGGGGCCCGACCCACTAGGAAGGCGTGGGCGATAGCACACAAAAATATGGGAATCGGGCGGAATTCTAGTTTTTTGGCCAAAAAATGCCAAAATGAGGAACGATCATGGCGAGGCGGTGACTATGGTTCCTTAGGTCCTAATTGATGGCCCGAAAACCTTTTAGGCGATCCGAGTTCGGCGGCCCGGCCCACTCGGAAGGCGTGTGCAATAGCACACAAAAATATGGTAATCGAGCGGAATTCTAGTTTTTTGGCCGAAAAACGCAATAAATGAGGAACGATCATGGCTGGGCGGTGACTATGGTTCCTTAGGTCGTATTTGATGGCCCGAAAAATTTTAGGCGATCGGGGTCCACGGCTCCCGGGACCACTCGGAAGGCGTAAGCTATAATAGCACACTAAAATATGCAAATCGCGCGGAGTTCTAGTTTTTTGGCCGAAAAATGCAAAGCATTTAGAATGATCATGGTGGGGCGGATACTATGGTTCCTTAGGTCGTATTTGATAGTCCGGAAAAATTTTAGGCGATAGGGGTCAGGAGGTCGCGGGACCACTCGGAAGGCGAGGGCTATAACACACAAAAATATGGGTATCGGGCGTAATTCTAGTTTTTTGGCCGAAAAATGCAAAAAATGAGAAACGATGATGGCGGGGCGGTTACTATGGTTCCTTAGGTCGTATTTGATGGCCTGAAAAAATTTTAGGCGATCGGGGTCCGGTGGTTCCGGAACCACTTGGAAGGGTGGGCAATAGCACACAAAAATATTGTAATCGGGCGGAATTCTAGTTTTTTGGCCGAAAAACGCAACAAATGAGGAATGATCATGGCTGGGCGGTGACTATGATTCCTTAGGTCGTATTTGATAGTCCGGAAAAATTTTAGGCGATAGGGGTCCGGAGGTCCCGGGACCACTCGGAAGGCGTGGGCTATAACACACAAAAATATGGGAATCACGCGGAATTCTAGTTGTTTGGCCGAAAAATGCAAAAAATGAGGAACGATCATGGCGGGGCGGATACTATGGTTCCTTAGGCCGTATTTGATAGTCCGGAAAAATTTTAGGCGATAGGAGTCAGGAGGTCCCGGGACCACTCGGAAGGAGTGGGCTATAACACACAAAAATATGGGAATCGCGCGGAATTCTAGTTGTTTGGCCGAAAAATGCAAAAATTGAGGAACGATCATGGCGGGGTGGTTACTATGGTTCCTTATGTCGTATTTGATGGCCCGAAAAATTTTTAGGCGATCGGGGTTCGGGGTTCCCGGGACCCCTTGGAAGGCGTGGGCTAAAGCACACGAAAATATGGAAATCGCGCGAAATTCTAGTTTTTTGGCTGAAAAACGCAAAATACTAGGAATGATCATGGCGGGGCGGTGACTATGGTTCCTTAGGTCGTATTTGATAGTCCGGAAAATTTTTAGGCGAATCGGCTCCGGAAGGTGTGGGCAATAGCACACAAAAATATGGTAATCGAGCGGAATTCTAGTTTTTTGGCCGAAAAACGCAACAAATGAGGAATGATCATGGTTGGGCGGTGACTATGGTTCCTTAGGTCGTATTTGATAGTCCGGAAAAATTTTACGCGATAGGGGTCCGGAGTTCCCGGGTTCACTTGGAAGGCATGGGCTATAGGACACAAAAATATGGGAATCGCGCGGAATTCTAGTTTTTTGGCCGAAAAACGGAAAAAACTAGGAACGATCATGGCTGGGCGGTGACTATGGTTCCTTAGGTCTTATTTGATAGTCCGGAAAAATTTTAGGCGATAGGGGTCCGGAGACCCGGGACCACTCGGAAGGCGTGGGCTATAATACACAAAAATATGGGATCGCGCGGAATTCTCGTTGTTTGGCCGAAAAATGCAAAAAATGAGGAACGATCATGGCGGGGCGGATACTATAGTTCCTTAGGTCGAATTTGATAGTCCGGAAAAATTTTAGGCGATAGCGGTCCGGAGGTCCCGGGACCACTCGGAAGGTGTGGGCTATCACACACAAAAATATGGGAATCGCGCGGAATTCTAGTTGTTTTGCCGAAAAATGCAAAAAATAAGGAACGATCATGGCGGGGCGGATACTATGGTTCCTTAGGTCGTATTTGATTGCCCGGAAAAATTTCAGGCGATCGGTGTCCGCGGCTCTTGGGACCACTCGGAATGTGTGGGTATAGCACACGAAAATATGGAAATCGGGCGAAATTCTAGGTCTTTTTCAGTAACATGCAAAAAATGTGGAAAGATCTTGGCAGGACGGTGTCTATGGTTCCTTTGGTCTTATTTGATAGTCCGGAAAAATACTAGGCGATAGGGGTCCGGAGGTCCCGGGACCACTCGGAAGGCGTGGGCTATAACACACAAAAATATGGGAATTGCGCGGAATTCTAGTTGTTTGGCCGAAAAACGCAAAAAATGAGGAACGATCATGGCGGGGCGGATACTATGGTTCCTTAGGTCGTATTTGATAGTCC
Organism: Nicotiana tabacum; assembly: GCF_000715075.1. Classification (NCBI taxonomy): domain Eukaryota; kingdom Viridiplantae; phylum Streptophyta; class Magnoliopsida; order Solanales; family Solanaceae; genus Nicotiana; species Nicotiana tabacum. Next base: position 392,344 of record NW_027438256.1, read on the forward strand.
GGAAAAATTTTAGGCGATAGGGGTCAGGAGGTCCCGGGACTACTCGGAAGGCGTGGGAACACACAAAAATATGGGAATCGGGCGGAATTCTAGTTGTTTGGCCGAAAAATGCAAAAAATGAGGAACAATCATGGCGGGGTGGTTACTATGGTTCCTTAGGTCGTATTTGATAGCCCGGATAAGTTTTAGGTGATCGGGGTTCGGAGACCCGGGACCCCTTGGAAGGCGTGGGCTAAAGCACACGAAAATATGGAAATCGCGCGGAATTCTAGTTTTTTGGCCAAAAAATAGAAAAAACTAGGAACGATCATGGCGGGGCGGTGACTATGGATCCTTAGGTCGTATTTGATAGTCCGGAAAATTTTTAGGCGATCCGGCTCCGGGGGCCCGACCCACTATGAAGGCGTGGGTGATAGCACACAAAAATATGGGAATCGGGCGGAATTCTAGTTTTTTGGCCAAAAAATGCAAAAATGAGGAACGATCATGGCGAGGCGGTGACTATGGTTCCTTAGGTCCTAATTGATGGCCCGAAAATTTTTAGGCGATCCGAGTCCGGCGGCCCGGCCCACTCGGAAGGTGTGGGCAATAGCACACAAAAATATGGTAATCGAGCGAAATTCTAGTTTTTTGGCCGAAAAACGCAACAAATGAGGAATGATCATGGCTGGGCGATGACTATGGTTCCTTAGGTCGTATTTGATAGTCCAGAAAAATTTTACGCGATAGGGGTTCGGAGTTCCTGGGTTCACTTGGAAGGCATGGGCTATAGGACACGAAAATATGGGAATCGCGCGGAATTCTAGTTTTTTGGCCGAAAAACGGAAAAAACTAGGAACGATCATGACTGGGCGGTGACTATGGTTCCTTAGGTCTTATTTGATAGGCCGGAAAAATTTTAAGCGATAGGGGTCCGGAGACCCGGGACCACTCGGAAGGCGTGGGCTATAACACACAAAAATATGGGATCGCGCGGAATTCTCGTTGTTTGGCCGAAAAATGCAAAAAATGAGGAACGATCATGGCGGGGCGGATACTATGGTTCCTTAGGTCGTATTTGATAGTCCGGAAAAATTTTAGGCGATAGGGGTCTGGAGGTCCCGGGACCACTCGGAAGGTGTGGGCTATCACACACAAAAATATGGGAATCGTGCGGAATTCTATTTGTTTTGCCGAAAAATACAAAAAATAAGGAACGATCATGGAGGGGTGGATACTATGGTTCCTTAGGTTGTATTTGATTGCCCGGAAAAATTTTAGGCGATCGGCGTCTGCGGCTCTTGGGACCACTCGGAATGCAGGGGTATAGCACACGAAAATATGGGAATCGGACGAAATTCTAGGTCTTTTTCAGTAACATGCAAAAAATGTGGAAAGATCTTGGCAGGGCGGTGACTATGGTTCCTTTGGTCTTATTTGATAGTCCGGAAAAATATCAGGCGATAGGGGTCCGGAGGTCCCGGGACCACTCAGAAGGCGTGGGCTATAACACACAAAAATATAGGATCGCGCGGAATTCTAGTTGTTTGGCCGAAAAATACAAAACATGAGGAACGATCATGGCGGGATGGATGCTATGGTTCCTTAGGTCGTATTTGATTGCCCGGAAAAATTTTAGGCGATCGGGGTCCGCGGCTCTTGGGACCACTCGGAATGCGTGGGTATAGCACACGAAAATATGGGAATCGGGCGAAATTCTAGGTCTTTTTCAGTAACATGCAAAAAATGTGGAAAGATCTTGGAAGGGCGGTGACTATGATTCCTTTGGTCTTATTTGATAGTCCGGAAAAATATTAGGCGATAGGGGTCCGGAGGTCCCGGGACCACTCGGAAGGCGTGGGAACACACAAAAATATGGGAATCGGGCGGAATTCTAGTTGTTTGGCCGAAAAATGCAAAAAATGAGGAACGATCATGGCGGGGTGGTTACTATGGTTCCTTAGGTCGTATTTGATAGCCCGGATAAGTTTTAGGTGATCGGGGTTCGGAGACCCGGGACCCCTTGGAAGGCGTGGGCTAAAGCACACGAAAATATGGAAATCGCGCGGAATTCTAGTTTTTTGGCCAAAAAATAGAAAAAACTAGGAACGATCATGGCGGGGCGGTGACTATGGATCCTTAGGTCGTATTTGATAGTCCGGAAAATTTTTAGGCGATCCGGCTCCGGGGGGCCCGACCCACTATGAAGGCGTGGGTGATATGGGAATCGGGCGGAATTCTAGTTTTTTGGCCAAAAAATGCAAAAATGAGGAACGATCATGGCGAGGCGGTGACTATGGTTCCTTAGGTCCTAATTGATGGCCCGAAAATTTTTAGGCGATCCGAGTCCGGCGGCCCGGCCCACTCGGAAGGTGTGGGCAATAGCACACAAAAATATGGTAATCGAGCGAAATTCTAGTTTTTTGGCTGAAAAACGCAACAAATGAGGAATGATCATGGCTGGGCGATGACTATGGTTCCTTAGGTCGTATATGATAGTCCGGAAAAATTTTACGCGATAGGGGTCCGGAAAAACTAGGAACGATCATGACTGGGCGGTGACTATGGTTCCTTATGTCTTATTTGATAGGCCGGAAAAATTTTAGGCGATAGGGGTCCGGAGACCCGGGACCACTCGGAAGGCGTGGGCTATAACACACAAAAATATGGGATCGCGCGGAATTCTCGTTGTTTGGCCGAAAAATGCAAAAAATGAGGAACGATCATGGCGGGGCGGATACTATGGTTCCTTAGGTCGTATTTGATAGTCCGGAAAAATTTTAGGCGATAGGGGTCTGGAGGTCCCGGGACCACTCGGAAGGTGTGGGCTATCACACACAAAAATATGGGAATCGTGCGGAATTCTAGTTGTTTTGCCGAAAAATACAAAAAATAAGGAACGATCATGGCGGGGTGGATACTATGGTTCCTTAGGTCGTATTTGATTGCCCGGAAAAATTTTAGGCGATCGGCGTCCGCGGCTCTTGGGACCACTCGGAATGCAGGGGTATAGCACACGAAAATATGGGAATCGGACGAAATTCTAGGTCTTTTTCAGTAACATGCAAAAAATGTGGAAAGATCTTGGCAGGGCGGTGACTATGGTTCCTTTGGTCTTATTTGATAGTCCGGAAAAATATTAGGAGATAGGGGTCCGGAGGTCCCGGGACCACTCAGAAGGCGTGGGCTATAACACATAAAAATATGGGAATTGCGCGGAATTCTAGTTGTTTGGCCGAAAAACGCAAAAAATGAGGAACGATCATGGCGGGGCGGATACTATGGTTCCTTAGGTCGTATTTGATAGTCCGGAAAAATTTTAGGCAATAGGGGTCAGGAGGTCCCGGGACCACTCGGAAGGCGTGGGCTATAACACACAAAAATATGGGAATCGCGCGGAATTCTAGTTGTTTGGCCGAAAAATGCAAAAAATGAGGAACGATCTTGGCGGGGTGGTTACTATGGTTCCTTAGGTCATATTTGATTTCCCGGAAATTTTTAGGCGATCGGGGTTCGGGGTTCCCGGGACCCCTTGGAAGGCGTGGGCTAAAGCACACGAAAATATGGAAATCGCGTGGAATTATAGTTTTTTGGCTGAAAAACGCAAAAGACTAGGAACGATCATGGCGAGGCGGTGACTATGGTTCCTTAGGTCGTATTTGATAGTCCGGAAAATTTTTAGGCGATCCGGCTCCGGGGGGCCCGACCCACTGGGAAGGCGTGGGCGATAGCACACGAAAATATGGGAATCGGGCGGAATTCTAGTTTTTTGGCCAAAAAATGCAAAAATGAGGAATGATCATGGCGAGGCGATGACTATGGTTCCTTAGGTCCTAATTGATGGCCCGAAAATTTTTAGGCGATCCGAGTCCGGCGGCCCGGCCCACTCGGAAGGTGTGGGCAATAGCACACAAAAATATGGTAATCGAGCGGAATTCTAGTTTTTTGGCCGAAAAACATAACAAATGAGGAATGATCATGGCTGGGCGGTGACTATGGTTCCTTAGGTCGTATTTGATAGTCCAGAAAAATTTTACGCGATAGGGGTCCGGATTTCCCGGGTTCACTTGGAAGGCGTGGGATATAGGACACGAAAATATGGGAATCGCGCGGAATTCTAGTTTTTTGGCCGAAAAACGGAAAAACTAGGAACGATCATGGCTGGGCGGTTACTATGGTTCTTTAGGTCTTATTTGATAGTCCGGAAAACTTTTAGGCGATAGGGGTCCGGAGACCCGGAACCACTCGGAAGGCATGGGCTATAACACACAAAAATATGGGATCGCGCGGAATTCTCGTTGTTTGGCCGAAAAATGCAAAAAATGAGGAACGATCATGGAGGGGCGGATACTATGGTTCCTTAGGTCGTATTTGATAGTCCGGAAAAATTTTAGGCGATAGGGGTCCGGAGGTCCCGGGACCACTCGGAAGGTGTGGGCTATCACACACAAAAATATGGGAATCGCACGGAATTCTAGTTGTTTTGCCGAAAAATGCAAAAAATAAGGAACGATCATGGCGGGGCGGATAATATGGTTCCTTAGGTCGTATTTGATTGCCCGGAAAAATTTTAGGCGATCGGTGTCCGCGGCTCTTGGGACCACTCGGAATGCGTGGGTATAGCACATGAAAATATGGGAATCGGGTGAAATTCTAGGTCTTTTTCAGTAACATGCAAAAAATGTGGAAAGATCTTGGCAGGGCGGTGACTATGGTTGCTTTGGTCTTATTTGATAGTCCGGAAAAATATCAGGCGATAGGGGTCCGGAGGTCCCGGGACCACTCAGAAGGCGTGGGCTATAACACATAAAAATATGGGAATTGCGCGGAATTCTAGTTGTTTGGCCGAAAAACGCAAAAAATGAGGAACGATCATGGCGGGGCGGATACTATGGTTCCTTAGGTCGTATTTGATAGTCCGGAAAAATTTTAGGCGATAGGGGTCAGGAGGTCCCGGGACCACTCGGAAGGCGTGGGCTATAACACACAAAAATATGGGAATCGCGCGGAATTCTAGTTGTTTGGCCGAAAAATGCAAAAAATGAGGAACGATCATGGCGGGGTGGTTACTATGGTTCCTTAGGTCATATTTGATTTCCCGGAAATTTTTAGGCGAACCCCGAACCCCCTTGGAAGGCGTGGGCTAAAGCACACGAAAATATGGAAATCGCGTGGAATTATAGTTTTTTGGCTGAAAAACGCAAAAGACTAGGAACGATCATGGCGAGGCGGTGACTATGGTTCCTTAGGTCGTATTTGATAGTCCGAAAAATTTTTAGGCGATCCGGCTCCGGGGGGCCCGACCCACTGGGAAGGCGTGGGCGATAGCACACAAAAATATGGGAATCGGGCGGAATTCTAGTTTTTTGGCCAAAAAATGCAAAAATGAGGAACGATCATGGCGAGGCGATGACTATGGTTCCTTAGGTCCTAATTGATGGCCCGAAAATTTTTAGGCGATCCGAGTCCGGCGGCCCGGCCCACTCGGAAGGTGTGGGCAATAGCACACAAAAATATGGTAATCGAGCGGAATTCTAGTTTTTTGGCCGAAAAACATAACAAATGAGGAATGATCATGGCTGGGCGGTGACTATGGTTCCTTAGGTCGTATTTGATAGTCCAGAAAAATTTTACGCGATAGGGGTCCGGATTTCCCGGGTTCACTTGGAAGGCGTGGGATATAGGACACGAAAATATGGGAATCGCGCGGAATTCTAGTTTTTTGGCCGAAAAACGGAAAAACTAGGAACGATCATGGCTGGGCGGTTACTATGGTTCTTTAGGTCTTATTTGATAGTCCGGAAAACTTTTAGGCGATAGGGGTCCGGAGACCCGGGACCACTCGGAAGGCGTGGGCTATAACACACAAAAATATGGGATCGCGCGGAATTCTCGTTGTTTGGCCGAAAAATGCAAAAAATGAGGAACGATCATGGAGGGGCGGATACTATGGTTCCTTAGGTCGTATTTGATAGTCCGGAAAAATTTTAGGCGATAGGGGTCCGGAGGTCCCGGGACCACTCGGAAGGTGTGGGCTATCACACACAAAAATATGGGAATCGCACGGAATTCTAGTTGTTTTGCCGAAAAATGCAAAAAATAAGGAACGATCATGGCGGGGCGGATAATATGGTTCCTTAGGTCGTATTTGATTGCCCGGAAAAATTTTAGGCGATCGGTGTCCGCGGCTCTTGGGACCACTCGGAATGCGTGGGTATAGCACATGAAAATATGGGAATCGGGTGAAATTCTAGGTCTTTTTCAGTAACATGCAAAAAATGTGGAAAGATCTTGGCAGGGCGGTGACTATGGTTCCTTTGGTCTTATTTGATAGTCCGGAAAAATATTAGGAGATAGGGGTCCGGAGGTCCCGGGACCACTCGGAAGGCGTGGGCTATAACACACAAAAATATGGAATTGCGCGGAATTCTAGTTGTTTGGCCGAAAAATGCCAAAAATGAGGAACGATCATGGCGGGGCGGATACTATGGTTCCTTAGGTCGTATTTGATAGTCCGGAAAAATTTTAGGCGATAGGGGTCAGGAGGTCCCGGGACCACTCGGAAGGCGTGGGCTATAACACACAAAAATATGGGAATCGCGCGGAATTCTAGTTGTTTGGCCGAAAAACGCAAAAATTGAGGAACGATCATGGCGGGGTGGTTACTATGGTTCCTTATGTCATATTTTATGGCCCGGAAAATTTTTAGGCGATCGGGGTTCGGGGTTCCCGGGACCCCTTGGAAGGCGTGGGCTAAAGCACACGAAAATATAGAAATCGCGCGAAATTCTAGTTTTTAGGCTGAAAAACGCAAAAGACTAGGAACGATCATGGCGGGGCGGTGACTATGGTTCCTTAGGTCGTATTTGATAGTCCGGAAAATTTTTAGGCGATCCGGCTCCGGGGGGCCCGACCCACTAGGAAGGCGTGGGCGATAGCACACAAAAATATGGGAATCGAGCGGAATTCTAATTTTTTGGCCAAAAAATGCAAAAATGAGGAACGATCATGGCGAGGCGGTGACTATGGTTCCTTAGGTCCTAATTGATGGCCCGAAAATTTTTAGGCGATCCGAGTCCGGCGGCCCGGCCCACTCGGAAGGTGTGGGCAATAGCACACAAAAATATGGTAATCAAGCGGAATTCTAGTTTTTTGGCCGAAAAATGCAACAAATGAGGAATGATCATGGCTGGGCGGTGACTATGGTTCCTTAGGTCGTATTTGATAGTCCGGAAAAATTTTACGCGATAGGGGTCCGGAGTTCCCGGGTTCACTTGGAAGGCGTGGGCTATAGGACACGAAAATATGGGAATCGCGCGGAATTCTAGTTTTTTGGCCGAAAAACGGAAAAAACTAGGAACGATCATGGCTGGGCGGTGACTATGGTTCCTTAGGTCTTATTTGATAGTCCAGAAAAATTTTAGGCGATAGGGGTCCGGAGACCCGGGACCACTCGGAAGGCGTGGGCTATACCACACAAAAATATGGGATCGCGCGGAATTCTCGTTGTTTGGCCGATAAACGCAAAGAATGAGGAACGATCATGGCGGGGCGGATACTATGGTTCCTTAGGTCGTATTTGATAGTCCGAAAAAATTTTAGGCGATAGGGGTCCGGAGGTCCCGGGACCACTCGGAAGGTGTGGGCTATCACACACAAAAATATGGGAATCGCGCGGAATTCTAGTTGTTTTGCCAAAAAATGCAAATAATAAGGAACGATCATGGCGGGGTGGATACTATGATTCCTTAGGTCGTATTTGATTGTCCGGAAAATTTTTAGGCAATCGGGGTCCGCGGCTCTTGGGACCACTCGGAAAGCGTGGGTATAGCACACGAAAATATGGGAATCGGGCGAAATTCTAGGTCTTTTTCAGTAACATGCAAAACATGTGGAAAGATCTTGGCAGGGCGGTGACTATGGTTCCTTTGGTCTTATTTGATAGTCCGGAAAAATATTAGGCGATAGGGGTCCGAAGGTCCCAGGACCACTCGGAAGGCGTGGGCTATAACACACAAAAATATGGGAATTGCGCGGAATTCTAGTTGTTTGGCCGAAAAACGCAAAAAATGAGGAATGATCATGGCGGGGTGGTTACTATGGTTCCTTAGGTCGTATTTGATGGCCCGGAAAAATTTTTAGGCGATCGGGGTTCGGGGGTCCTGGGACCACTCGGAAGGCGTGGGCTAAAGCACACGAAAATATGGGAATCGCGCGGAATTCTAGTTTTTTGGCCGAAAAACACAAAAATTGAGGAACGATCATGGCGGGGCGGTGACTATGGTTCCTTAGGTCGTATTTGATAGTCCGGAAAATTTTTAGGCGATCCGGCTCCGGGGGGGCCGACCCACTCGGAAGGCGTGGGCGATAGCACACAAAAATATGGAAATCGCGCGGAATTCTAGTGTTTTGGCCAAAAAATGCAAAAATGAGGAACGATCATGGCGAGGCGGTGACTATGGTTCCTTAGGTCCTAATTGATGGCCCGAAAATTTTTAGGCGGTCCGAGTCCGGCGGCCTGGCTCACTCGGAAGGTGTGGGCAATAGCACACAAAAATATGGTAATCGAGCGGAATTCTAGTTTTTTGGCCGAAAAATTTTAGGCGATCGGGGTCCACGGCTCCCGGGACCACTCGGAAGGCGTAAGCTATAGCACACTAAAATATGCAAATCGCGCGGAGTTCTAGTTTTTTGTCCGAAAAATGCAAAGCATTTGGAATGATCATGGTGGGGCGGATACTATGGTTCCTTAGGTCGTATTTGATAGTCCGGAAAAATTTTAGGCGATAGGGGTCAGGAGGTCCCGGGACCACTCGGAAGGCGTGGGCTATAACACACAAAAATATGGGAATCGCGCGGAATTCTAGTTGTTTGGCCGAAAAATGCAAAAAATGAGAAACGATCATGGCGGGGTGGTTACTATGGTTCCTTAGGTCATATTTGATTTCCCGAAAATTTTTAGGCGATCGGGGTTCGGGGTTCCCGGGACCCCTTGGAAGGCGTGGGCTAAAGCACACGAAAATATGGAAATCGCGTGGAATTATAGTTTTTTGGCTGAAAAACGCAAAAGACTAGGAACGATCATGGCGAGGCGGTGACTATGGTTCCTTAGGTCGTATTTGATAGTCCGGAAAATTTTTAGGCGATCCGGCTCCGGGGGGCCCGACCCACTGGGAAGGCGTGGGCGATAGCACACAAAAATATGGGAATCGGGCGGAATTCTAGTTTTTTGGCCAGAAAATGGAAAAAACTAGGAACGATCATGGCTGGGCGGTGACTATGGTTCCTTAGGTCTTATTTGATAGTCCGGAAAAATTTTAGGCGATAGGGGTCCGGAGACCCGGGACCACTCGGAAGGCGTGGGCTATAACACACAAAAATATAGGATCGCGCGGAATTCTAGTTGTTTGGCCGAAAAATACAAAACATGAGGAACGATCATGGCGGGATGGATGCTATGGTTCCTTAGGTCGTATTTGATTGCCCGGAAAAATTTTAGGCGATCGGGGTCCGCGGCTCTTGGGACCACTCGGAATGCGTGGGTATAGCACACGAAAATATGGGAATCGGGCGAAATTCTAGGTCTTTTTCAGTAACATGCAAAAAATGTGGAAAGATCTTGGAAGGGCGGTGACTATGATTCCTTTGGTCTTATTTGATTGTCCGGAAAAATATTAGGCGATAGGGGTCCGGAGGTCCCGGGACCACTCGGAAGGCGCGGGCATAACACACAAAAATATGGGAATCGCGCGGAATTCTAGTTGTTTGGCCGAAAAACGCAAAAAATGAGGAACGATCATGGCGGGCGAATACTATGGTTCCTTAGGTCGTATTTGATAGTCCGGAAAAATTTTAGGCGATAGGGGTCAGGAGGTCCCGGGACCACTCGGAAGGTGTGGGCAATAGCACACAAAAATATGGTAATCGAGCGGAATTCTTGTTTTTTGGCCGAAAAACGCAATAAATGAGGAACGATCATGGCTGGCAGTGACTATGGTTCCTTAGGTCGTATTTGATGGCCCGAAAAATTTTAGGCGATCGGGGTCTACGGCTCCCGGGACCACTCGGAAGGCGTAAGCTATAGCACACTAAAATATGCAAATCGCGCGGAGTTCTAGTTTTTTGGCCGAAAAACAGAAAAAACTAGGAACGATCATGGCTGGGCGGTGACTATGGTTCCTTAGGTCTTATTTTATAGTCCAGAAAAATTTTAGGCGATAGGGGTCAGGAGGTCCCGGGACCACTCGGAAGGCGTGGGCTATAACACACAAAAATATGGGAATCGCGCGGAATTCTAGTTGTTTGGCCGAAAAATGCAAAAAATGAGAAACGATCATGGCGGGGTGGTTACTATGGTTCCTTAGGTCATATTTGATTTCCCGAAAATTTTTAGGCGATCGGGGTTCGGGGTTCCCGGGACCCCTTGGAAGGCGTGGGCTAAAGCACACGAAAATATGGAAATCGCGTGGAATTATAGTTTTTTGGCTGAAAAACGCAAAAGACTAGGAACGATCATGGCGAGGCGGTGACTATGGTTCCTTAGGTCGTATTTGATAGTCCGGAAAATTTTTAGGCGATCCGGCTCCGGGGGGCCCGACCCACTGGGAAGGCGTGGGCGATAGCACACAAAAATATGGGAATCAGGCGGAATTCTAGTTTTTTGGGCCGAAAAATGGAAAAAACTAGGAACGATCATGGCTGGGCGGTGACTATGGTTCCTTAGGTCTTATTTGATAGTCCGGAAAAATTTTAGGCGATAGGGGTCCGGAGACCCGGGACCACTCGGAAGGCGTGGGCTATAACACACAAAAATATGGGATCGCGCGGAATTCTAGTTGTTTGGCCGAAAAATACAAAACATGAGGAACGATCATGGCGGGATGGATGCTATGGTTCCTTAGGTCGTATTTGATTGCCCGGAAAAATTTTAGGCGATCGGGGTCCGCGGCTCTTGGGACCACTCGGAATGCGTGGGTATAGCACACGAAAATATGGGAATCGGGCGAAATTCTAGGTCTTTTTCAGTAACATGCAAAAAATGTGGAAAGATCTTGGAAGGGCGGTGACTATGATTCCTTTGGTCTTATTTGATTGTCCGGAAAAATATTAGGCGATAGGGGTCCGGAGGTCCCGGGACCACTCGGAAGGCGCGGGCATAACACACAAAAATATGGGAATCGCGCGGAATTCTAGTTGTTTGGCCGAAAAACGCAAAAAATGAGGAACGATCATGGCGGGCGAATACTATGGTTCCTTAGGTCGTATTTGATAGTCCGGAAAAATTTTAGGCGATAGGGGTCAGGAGGTCCCGGGACCACTCGGAAGGTGTGGGCAATAGCACACAAAAATATGGTAATCGAGCGGAATTCTTGTTTTTTGGCCGAAAAACGCAATAAATGAGGAACGATCATGGCTGGCAGTGACTATGGTTCCTTAGGTCGTATTTGATGGCCCGAAAAATTTTAGGCGATCGGGGTCTACGGCTCCCGGGACCACTCGGAAGGCGTAAGCTATAGCACACTAAAATATGCAAATCGCGCGGAGTTCTAGTTTTTTGGCCGAAAAACAGAAAAAACTAGGAACGATCATGGCTGGGCGGTGACTATGGTTCCTTAGGTCTTATTTTATAGTCCAGAAAAATTTTAGGCGATAGGGGTCCGGAGACCCGGGACCACTCGGAAGGCGTGGGCTATAACACACAAAAATATGGGATAGCGCGGAATTCTAGTTGTTTGGCCGAAAAACGCAAAAAATGAGGAACGATCATGGCGGGGCGGATACTATGGTTCCTTAGGTCGTATTTGATACTCCGGAAAAATTTTAGGCGATAGGGGTCCGGAGGTCCCGGGACCACTTGGAAGGTGTGGGCTATAACACACAAAAATATGGTAATCGAGCGGAATTCTAGTTTTTTGGCCGAAAAATTTTAGGCGATCGGGGTCTACGGCTCCCGGGACCACTCGGAAGGCGTAAGCTATAGCACACTAAAATATGCAAATCGCGCGGAGTTCTAGTTTTTTGGCCGAAAAAGTCAAAGCATTTGGAACGATCATGGTGGGGCGGTGACTATGGTACCTTAGGTCGTATTTGATAGTCCGAAAAACTTTTAGGCGATCGGGGTCCGCGTCTCCCCGGACCACCTGGAAGGCGTGGGTATAGCACACGAAAATATGGGAATTGGGCGTAATTCTAGTTTTTTGGACGAAAAATGAGAAACTATGATGGCGGGGCGGTTACTATGGTTCCTTAGGTCGTATTTGACGGCCTGGAAAACTTTTAGGCGATCGGGGTCCGGGGGTCCCGGAACCACTTGGAAGGGAGGGCAATAGCACACAAAAATATTGTAATCGGGCGGAATTCTAGTTTTTTGGCCGAAAAACGCAACAAATGAGGAATGACATGGATGGGCGGTGACTATGGTTCCTTAGGTCGTATTTGATAGTCCGAAAAAATTTTAGGCGATAGGGGTCCGGAGTTCCCGGGTTCACTTCGAAGGAGTGGGCTATAGGACACGAAAATATGGGAATCGCGCGGAATTCTAGTTTTTTGGCCGAAAAACGGAAAAAACTATGAACGATCATGGCTGGGCGGTGACTATGGTTCCTTAGGTCTTATTCGATAGTCCGAAAAAATTTTAGGCGATAGGGGTCCGGAGACCCGGGACCACTCGGAAGGCGTTGGCTATAACACCCAAAAATATGGGATCGTGCGGAATTCTAGTTGTTTGGCCGAAAAACGCAAAAAATGAGGAACGATCATGGCGGGTCGGATACTATGGTTCCTTAGGTCGTATTTGATAGTCCGAAAAAATTTTAAGCGATAGGGGTCCAGAGCTCCCGGGACCAATCGGAAGGTGTGGGCTATAACACACAAAAATATGGGAATCACGCGGAATTCTAGTTGTTTGGCCGAAAAACGCAAAACATAAGGAACAATCATGGCGGGGCGTCTACTATGGTTCCTTAGGTCGTATTTGATTGCCCGGAAAATTTTAGGCGATCGGGGTCCGCGGCTCTTGGTACCACTCAGAATGCATGGGTATAGCACACGAAAATATGGGAATCGGGCGAAATTCTAGGTCTTTTTCAGTAACATGCAAAAAATGTGGAAAGATCTTGGCAGGGCGGTGACTATGGTTCCTTTGGTCTTATTTGATAGTCCGGAAAAATATTAGGCGATAGGGGTCCGGAGGTCCCGGGACCACTCGGAAGGCGTGGGCTATAACACTCAAAAATATGGGAATCGCGCGGAATTCTAGTTGTTTGGCCGAAAAACGCAAAAAATGAGGAACGATCATGGCGGGGCGGATACTATGGTTCCTTAGGTCGTATTTGATAGTCCGGAAAAATTTTAGGCGATAGGGGTCAGGAGGTCCCGGGACCACTCGGAAGGCGTGGGCTATAACACACAAAAATATGGGAATCGCGCGAAATTCTAGTTGTTTGGCCGAAAAATGCAAAAAATGAGGAACGATCATGGCGGGGAGGTTACTATGGTTCCTTAGGTCGTATTTGATGGCCCGGAAAATGTTTAGGCGATCGGGGTTCGGGGTTCCCGCGACCCCTTGGAAGGCGTGGGCTAAAGCACACGAAAATATGGAAATTGCGCGGAATTCTAGTTTTTTTGCTGAAAAACGCAAAACACTAGGAACGATCATGGCGGGGCGGTGACTATGGTTCCTTAGGTCGTATTTGATAGTCCGGAAAATTTTTAGGCGATCAGGCTCCGGGGGACCCGACCCACTCGGAAGGCGTGGGCGATAGCACACAAAAATATGGGAATCGGGCGGAATTCTAGTTTTTTGGCCAAAAAATGAAACAAATAAGGAACGATCATGGCGAGGCGGTGACTATGGTTCCTTAGGTCCTCATTGATGGCCCGAAATTTTTTTAGGCGATCCGAGTCCGGCGGCCCGGCCCACTCGGAAGGCGTGGGCAATAGCACACAAAAATATGGTAATCGAGCGGAATTCTAGTTTTTTGGCCGAAAAACGCAATAAATGAGGAACGATCATGGCTGGGCGGTGACTATGGTTCCTTAGGTCGTATTTGATGGCCCGGAAAATTTTAGACGATCGGGGTCCACGGCTCCCGGGACCACTCGGAAGGCGTAAGCTATAGCACACTAAAATATGCAAATCGCGCGGAGTTCTAGTTTTTTGGCCGAAAAATGCAAAGCCATTGGAACGATCATGGTGGGGCGGTGACTATGGTACCTTAGTTGTATTTGATAGTCCGGAAAAATTTTAGGCGATCGGGGTCCGCGGCTCCCCGGACCACTTGGAAGGCGTGGTTATAGCACACGAAAATATGGGAATCGCGGGGAATTCTAGTTTTTTGGCCGAAAAATGAGAAACGATGATTGCGGGGCGGTTACTATGGTTCCTTAGGTCGTATTTGACAGCCCAGAAAATTTTTAGGCGATCGGGGTCCGGGGGTCCCGGAACCACTTGGAAGGGTGGGCAATAGCACACAAAAATATGGTAATCGGGCGGGATTCTAGTGTTTTGGCCGAAAAACGCAACAAATGAGCAATGATCATGGCTGGGCGGTGACTATGGTTCCTTAGGTCGTATTTGATAGTCCGGAAAAATTTTAGGCGATAGGGGTCCGGAGTTCCCAGGTTCACTTAAAAGGCGTGGGCTATAGGACACGAAAATATGGGAATCGCGCGAAATTCTAGTTGTTTGGCCGAAAAACGCAAAAAATGAGGAACGATCATGGCGGGGCGGATACTATGGTTTCTTAGGTCGTATTTGATAGTCCGGAAAATTTTTAGGCGATAGGGGTCAGGAGGTCCTGGGACCACTCGGAAGGCGTGGGCTATAACACACAAAAATATGGGAATCGCGCGGAATTCTAGTTGTTTGGCCGAAAAATGCAAAAAATGAGGGACGATCATGGCAGGGTGGTTACTATGGTTCCTTAGGTTGTATTTGATGGCCCGGAAAATTTTTAGGCGATCGGGGTTCGGGCTTCCCGGGACCCCTTGGAAGGCTTGGGCTAAAGCACACGAAAATATGGGAATCGCGCGGAATTCTAGTTGTTTGGCCGAAAAATGCAAAAAATGAGGAACGATCATGGTGGGGTGGTTACTATGGTTCCTTAGGTTGTATTTGATGGCCCGGAAAAGTTTTAGGCGATCGGGGTTCGGGGTTCCCTGGACCCCTTGGAAGGCGTGGGCTAAAGCACACGAAAATATGGAAATCGCGCGGAATTCTAGTTTTTTGGCTGAAAAACGCAAAAAACTAGGAACGATCATGGCGGGGCGGTGACTATGGTTCCTTAGGTCGTATTTTATAGTCCGGAAAATTTTTAGGCGATCCGGCTCCGGGGGCCTCGACCCACTCGGAAGGCGTGGGCGATAGCACACAAAAATATGGGAATCAGGCGGAATTCTAGTTTTTTGGCCAACAAATGCAAAAAATGAGGAACGATCATGGAGAGGCGGTGACTATGGTTCCTTAGGTCCTAATTGATGGCCTGAAAATTTTTTAAGCGATCCGAGTCCGGCAGCCCGGCCCACTCGGAAGGCGTGGGCAATAGCACACAAAAATATGGTAATCGAGGGGAATTCTAGTTTTTTGGCCGAAAAACGCAATAAATGAGGAACGATCATGGCGGGGCGGTGACTGTGGTTCCTTAGGTTGTATTTGATGGCCCATAAAATTTTAGGCGATCGGGGTCCACGGTTCCCAGGACCACTCGGAAGGCGTAAGCTATAGCACACTAAAATATGCAAATCGCGCAGAGTTCTAGTTTTTTGGCCGAAAAATGCAAAGCAGTTGGAACGATCATGGTGGGGTGGTGACTATGGTACCTTAGGTCGTATTTCATAGTCCGGAAAATTTTTAGGCGATCGGGGTCCGCGACTCCCCGGACCACTTGGAAGGCGTGGGTATAGCACACGAAAATATGGGAATCGGGCGTAATTCTAGTTTTTTGGCCGAAAAATGCAAAAAATGAGAAACGATGATAGCGGGGAGGTTACTATGGTTCCTTAGGTCATATTTGACGGCCCGGAAATATTTTAGGCGATCGGGGTCCGGGGGTCCCGGAACCACTTGGAAGGGTGGGGAATAGCACATAAAAATATTGTAATGGGGCGGAATTCTAGTTTTTTGGCCGAAAAACGCAAAAAATGAGGAATGATCATGGCTAGGCGGTGACTATGGTTCCTTAGGTCGTATTTGATAGTCCGGAAAAATTTTAGGCGATAGGGGTCCGGGGTTCCCGGGTTCACTTGGAAGGCGTGGCCTATAGGAAACGAAAATATGGGAATCGCGCGGAATTCTAGTTTTTTGGCCGAAAAACGGAAAAAACCAGGAACGATCATGGCTGGGCGGTGCCTATGGTTACTTAGGTCTTATTTCATAGTCCAGAAAAATTTTAGGCGATAGGGGTCTGGAGACTCGGGACCACTCGGAAGGCGTGGGCGATAGAACACAAAAATATGGGAATCGGGCGGAATTCTAGTTTTTTGGCCAAAAAATGCAAAAAATGAGGAACGATCATGGCGAGGCGGTGACTATGGTTCCTTAGGTCCTAATTGATGGCCCGAAAATTTTTTAAGCGATCCGAGTCCGGCGGCCCGGCCCACTCGGAAGGCGTGGGCAATCGCACACAAAAATATGGTAATCGAGGGGAATTCTAGCTTTTTGGCCGAAAAACGCAATAACTGAGGAACGATCATGGCGGGGCGGTGACTATGGTTCCTTAGGTCATATTTGATGGCCCGGAAAATTTTAGGCGATCGGGGTCCACGGCTCCCGGGACCATTCGGAAGGCGTAAGCTATAGCACACTAAAATATGCAAATCGCGCGGAGTTCTAGTTTTCTGGCCGAAAAATGCAAAGTAGTTGGAACGATCATGGTGAGGTGGTGACTATGGTACCTTATGTCGTATTTTATAGTCCGGAAAAATTTTAGGCGATCGGGGTCCGCGGCTCCCCGGACCACTTGGAAGGCGTGGGTATAGCACACGAAAATATGGGAATCGGGTGTAATTCTAGTTTTTTGGCCGAAAAATGCAAAAAATGAGAAACGATGATGGCGGGGTGGTTACTATGGTTCCTTAGGTCGTATTTGACGGCCCGAAAAAATTTTAGGCGATCGGGGTCCGGGGGTCCCGGAACCACTTGGAAGGGTGGGCAATAGCACACAAAAATATTGTAATCGGGCGGAATTCTAGTTTTTTGGCCGAAAAATGCAAAAAATGAGGAATGATCATGGCTGGGCGGTGACTATGGTTCCTTAGGTCGTATTTGATAGTCCGGAAAATTTTTAGGCGATAGGGGTCCGGAGTTCCCGGGTTCACTTGGAAGGCGTGGCCTATAGGACACGAAAATATGGGAATCGCGCGGAATTCTAGTTTTTTGGCCGAAAAACGGAAAAAACTAGGAACGATCATGGCTGGGCGGTGACTATGGTTCCTTAGGTCTTATTTGATAGTCCGGAAAATTTTTAGGTGATAGGGGTCCGGAGACCCGGGACCACTCGGAAGGTGTGGGCTATAACACACAAAAATATGGGATCGCGCGGAATTCTAGTTGTTTGGCCGAAAAGCGCAAAAAATGAGGAACGATTTTGGCAGGGCGGTGACTATGGTTCCTTAGGTCTTATTTGATAGTCCGGAAAAATATTAGGCGATAGGGGTCCGGAGGTCCCGGGACCACTCGGAAGGCGTGGGCTATAACACACAAATATATATGGGAATCGCGCGGAATTCTAGTTGTTTGGCCGAAAAACGCAAAAAATGAGGAACGATCATGGCGGGGCGGATACTATGGTTCCTTAGGTCGTATTTGATAGTCCAGAAAAATTTTAGGCGATAGGGGTCAGGAGATCCCGGGACCACTCGGAAGGCGTGGGCTATAACACACAAAAATATGGGAATCGCGCGAAATTCTAGTTGTTTGGCCGAAAAACGCAAAAAATGAAAAACGGTCATGGCGGGGTGGTTACTATGGTTCCTTAGGTCGTATTTGATGGCCCGAAAAATTTTTAGGCGATCGGGGTTCAAGGTTCCCGGGACCCCTTGGAAGGCGTGGGCTAAGCACTCAAAAATATGGGAATCGGGCGGAATTCTAGTTTTTTGGCCGAAAAACGCAATAAATGAGGAACGATCATGGTGGGGCGGTGACTATGGTTCCTTAGGTCGTATTTGATGGCATGGAAAATTTTAGGCGATCGGGGTCCACGGCTCCCGGGACCACTCGGAAGGCGTAAGCTATAGCACACTAAAATATGCAAATCGCGCGGAGTTCTAATTTTTTGGCCGAAAAATGCAAAGCATTTGGAACGATCATGGTGGGGCGGTGACTATGGTACCTTAGGTCATATTTGATAGTCCGGAAAATTTTTAGGCGATCGCGGTCCGCGGCTCCCCGGACCACTTGGAAGGCGTGGGGATAGCACACGAAAATATGGAAATTGGGCGTAATTCTAGTTTTTTGGCCGAAAAATGCAAACAATGAGAACCACTTGGAAGGGTGGGCAATAGCACACAAAAATATTGTTATCGGGCGGAATTCTAGTTTTTTGGCCGAAAAACGCAACAAATGAGGAATGATCATGGCTGGGCGGTGACTATGGTTCCTTATGTCGTATTTGATAGTCCGAAAAAATTTTAGGCGATAGGGGTCCGAAGTTCCCGGGTTCACTTGGAAGGCGTGGGCTATATGACACGAAAATATGGGAATCGCGAGGAATTCTAGTTTTTTGGCCGAAAAACGGAAACAACTAGGAACGATCATGGCTAGGCGGTGACAATGGTTCCTTAGGTCTTATTTGATAGTCCGGAAAAATTTTAGGCGATAGGGGTCCAGAGACCCGGGACCACTCGGAAGGCGTGGGCTATAACACATAAAAATATGGGATCGCGCGGAATTCTAGTTGTTTGGCCGAAAAACGCAAAAATGAGGAACGATCATGGCGGGGCGGATACTATGGTTCCTTAGGTCGTATTTGATAGTCCAGAAACATTTTAGGCGATAGGGGTCCGGAGGTCCCGGGACCACTCGGAAGGTGTGGGCTATAACATACAAAAATATAGGAATCGCGCGTAATTCTAGTTGTTTGGCCGAAAAACGCAAAAAATAAGGAACGATCATGGCGGGGCGGATACTATGGTTCCTTAGGTCGTATTTGATTGCCCGGAAAATTTTTAGGCGATCGGGGTCCGCGACTCTTGGGACCACTCGGAATGCGTGGTTATAGCACACGAAAAAATGGGAATCGGGCGAAATTCTAGGTCTTTTTAAGTAACATGCAAAATATGTGGAAAGATCTTGGCAGGGCGGTGACTATGGTTCCTTTGGTTTTATTTGATAGTCCGGAAAAATATTAGGCAATAGGGGTCCGGAGGTCCCGGGACCACTCGGAAGGCGTGGGCTATAACACACAAAAATATGGGAATAGCGCGGAATTCTGGTTGTTTGGCCGAAAAACGCAAAAAATGTGGAACGATCATGGCGGGGCGGATACTATGGTCGTATTTGATAGTCCGGAAAAATTTTAGGCGATAGGGGTGAGGAGGTCTCGGGACCGCTCGGAATGCGTGGGCTATTACACATAAAAATATGGGAATCACGCGAAATTCTAGTTTTTTGGCTGAAAAACGCAAAAGACTAGGAACGATCATAGAGGGGTGGTGACTATGGTTCCTTAGGTCGTATTTTATAGTCCGGAAAATTTTTAGGCGATCCGGCTCCGGGGTGCCCGACCCACTCGGAAGGAGTGGGCGATAGCACACAAAAATATGGGAATCGGGCGCAATTATAGTTTTTTGGCCAAAAAATGCAAAAAATGAGGAACGATCATGGCGAGGTGGTGACTATGGTTCCTTAGGTCCGAATTAATGGCCCGAAATTTTTTTAGGCGATCCGAGTCCGGCGGCCCGGCCCACTCGGAAGGCGTGGGCAATAGCACACAAAATATGGAAATCGAGCGAAATTCTAGTTTTTTGGCCGAAAAACGCAATAAATGAGGAACGATCATGGCGGGGCGGTGACTATGGTTCCTTAGGTCGTATTTGATGGCCCGAAAAATTTTAGGCGATCGGGGTCCACGGCTCCCGGGACCACTCGGAAGGCGTAAGCTATAGCATACTAAAATATGCAAATCGCGCGGAGTTCTAGTTTTTTGGCCGTAAAATGCAAAGCATTTGGAACGATCATGGTGGGGCGGTGACTATGGTACCTTAGGTCGTATTTGATAGTCCGGAAAAATTTTAGGCGATCGGGGTCCGCGGCTCCCCAGACCACTTGGAAGGCGTGGGTATAGCACACGAAAATATGGGAATCGGGCATAATTCTAGTTTTTTGGCCGAAAAATACAAAAAATGAAAAACGATGATGGCGGGGTGGTTACTATGGTTCCTTAGGTCGTATTTGACGGCCCGGAAAATTTTTAGGCGATCGGGGTCCTGGGGTCCCGGAACCATTTGGAAGGGTGGGCAATATCACACAAAAAAATTGTAATCGGGCGGAATTCTAGTTTTTTGGCCGAAAAACGCAACAAATGAGGAATGATCATGGCTGGGCGGTGACTATGGTTCCTTAGGTCATATTTGATAGTCCAGAAAAATTTTAGGCGATAGGGGTCCGGAGTTCCCGGGTTTACTTGGAAGGCGTGGGCTATAGGACATGAAAATAAGGGAATCGCGCGGAATTCTAGTTTTTTTGCCGAAAAACGGAAAAAACTAGGAACTATCATGGTTGGGCGGTGACTATGGTTCCTTAGGTCTTATTTGATATCCGGAAAAATTTTAGGCGATAGGAGTCCGGAGACCCGGGACCACTCGGAAGGCGTGGGCTATAACACACAAAAATATGGGAATCGCGCGGAATTCTAGTTGTTTGGCCGAAAAATGCAAAAAATGAGGAACGGTCATGGCGGGGTGGTTACTATGGTTCCTTAGGTCGTATTTTATGGCCCGGAAAATTTTTAGGCGATCGAGGTTCGGGGTTCCCGGGACCCCTTGGAAGGCGTGGGCTAAAGCACACGAAAATATGGAAATCGCGCGGAATTCTAGTTTTTTGGCTGAAAAATGCAATAGACTAGGAACGATCATGGCGGGGCGGTGACTATGGTTCCTTAGGTATTATTTTATATTCAGGAAAATTTTTAGGCGATCCGGCTTCGGGCGGCCCGACCCACTCGGAAGGCGTGGGGGATAGCACACAAAAATATGGGAATCGGGCTGAATTCTAGTTTTTTAGCCAAAAAATGCAAAAAATGAGGAACGATCATGGCGAGGCGGTGACTATGGTTCCTTATGTCCTAATTGATGGCCCGAAAACTTTTTAGGCGATCGGGGTCCGCGGCTCCCCGGACCACTTGTAAGGCGTGGGTATAGCACACGAAAATATGGGAATCGGGCGTAATTCTAGTTTTTTGGCCGAAAAATGCAAAAAATGAGAAACGATGATGGCGGGGCGGTTATTATGGTTCCTTAGGTCGTATTTGACGGCCCGAAAAAATTTTAGTCGATCGGGGTCCGGGGGTCCCGTAACCACTTGGAAGGGTGGGCAATAGCACACAAAAATATTGTAATCGGGCAGAATTCTAGTTTTTTGGCCGAAAAACGCAACAAATGAGGAATGATCATGGCTGGACGGTGACTATGGTTCCTTAGGTCGTATTTGATAGTCCGGAAAAATTTTAGGCGATAGGGGTCCGGAGTTCCCGGGTTCACTTGGAAGGCGTGGGCTATAGGACACGAAAATATGGGAATCGCGCGGAATTCTAGTTTTTTGGCCGAAAAATGGAAAAAACTAGGAACGATCATGGCTGGGCGGTGACTATGGTTCTCTTAGGTCATATTTGATAGTCCAGAAAAATTGTAGGCGATAGGAGTCCGGAGACCCGGGACCACTCGGAAGGCGTGGGCTATAACACACAAAAATATGGGATCGCGTGGAATTCTAGTTGTTTGGCCGAAAAACGCAAAAAATGAGGAACGATCATGGCGGGGCGGATACTATGGTTCCTTAGGTCGTATTTGATAGTCCGGAAAAATTTTAGGCGATAGGGGTCCGGAGTTCCCGGGTTCACTTGGAAGGCGTGGGCTATAGGACACGAAAATATGGGAATCGCGCGGAATTCTCGTTTTTTGGCCGAAAAATGGAAAAAACTAGGAACGATCATGGCTGGGTGGTGACTATGGTTCCTTAGGTCTTATTTGATAGTCCGGAAAAATTTTAGGCGATAGGGGTCCGGAGACCCGGGACCACTCGGAAGTCGTGGGCTATAACACACAAAATATGGGATCGCGCGGAATTCTAGTTGTTTGGCCGAAAAACGCAAAAAATGAGGAACGATCATGGCGGGGCGGATACTATGGTTCCTTAGGTCGTATTTGATAGTCCAGAAACATTTTAGGCGATAGGGGTCCGGAGGTCCCGGGACCACTCGGAAGGTGTGGGCTATAACATACAAAAATATAGGAATCGCGCGTAATTCTAGTTGTTTGGCCGAAAAACGCAAAAAATAAGGAACGATCATGGCGGGGCGGATACTATGGTTCCTTAGGTCGTATTTGATTGCCCGGAAAATTTTTAGGCGATCGGGGTCCGCGACTCTTGGGACCACTCGGAATGCGTGGTTATAGCACACGAAAAAATGGGAATCGGGCGAAATTCTAGGTCTTTTTAAGTAACATGCAAAAAATGTGGACAGATCTTGGCAGGGCGGTGACTATGGTTCCTTTGGTCTTATTTGATAGTCCGGAAAAATATTAGGCGATAGGGGTCCGGAGGTCCCAGGACCACTCGGAAGGCGTGGGCTATAACACACAAAAATATGGGAATCGCGCGGAATTCTAGTTGTTTGGCCAAAAACCGCAAAAAATGAGGAACGATCATGGCAGGGCGGATACTATGGTTCCTTAGGTCGTATTTTATAGTCCGGATAATTTTTAGGCGATCCGTCTCCGGGGGACCGACCCACTCGGAAGGCGTGGGCGATAGCACACAAAAATATGGGAATCGGGCGGAATTCTAGTTTTTTGGCCAAAAAATGCAAAAAATGAGGAACGATCATGGCGAGGCGGTGACTATGGTTCCTTAGGTCCTAATTGATGGCCCGAAAATTTTTTAGGCGATCCGAGTCCGGCGGCCCGGCCCACTCGGAAGGCTTGGGCAATAGCACACAAAAATATGGTAATCGAGCGGAATTCTAGTTTTTTGGCCTAAAAACGCAATAAATGAGGAACGATCATGGCGGGGCAGTGACTATGGTTCCTTAGGTCGTATTTGATGGCCCGGAAAATTTTAGGCGATCGGGGTCCGCGGCTCCCCGGACCACTTGGAAGGCGTTGGTATAGCACACGAAAATATGGGAATCGGGCGTAATTCTAGTGTTTTGGCCGAAAAATGCAAAAAATGAGAAACGATGATGGCGGGGCGGTTACTATGGTTCCTTAGGTCGTATTTGACGGCCCGAAAAAATTTTAGTCGATCGGGGTCCGGGGGTCCCGGAACCACTTGGAAGGGTGGGCAATAGCACACAAAAATATTGTAATCGGGCGGAATTCTAGTTTTTTGGCCGAAAAATGCAACAAATGAGGAATGATCATGGCTGGGCGGTGACTATGGTTCCTTAGGTCGTATTTGATAGTCCGGAAAAATTTTAGGCGATAGGGGTCCGGAGTTCCCGGGTTCACTTGGAAGGCGTGGGTTGTAGGACACGAAAATATGGGAATCGCGCGGAATTCTAGTTGTTTGGCCGAAAAACGGAAAAAACTTGGAACGATCATGGCTGGGCGGTGACTATGGTTTCTTAGGTCATATTTGATAGTCCGGAAAAATTTTAGGCGATAGGGGTCTGGAGACCCGGGACCACTCGGAAGGCGTGGGCTATAACACACAAAAATATAGGATCGCGCGGAATTCTAGTTGTTTGGCCGAAAAACGCAAAAAAAAGAGGAACGATCATGGCGGGGCGGATACTATGGTTCCTTAGGTCGTATTTGATAGTCCGGAAAAATTTTAGGCAATAGGGGTCCGGAGGTCCCGGGACCACTCGAAAGGTGTGGGCTATAACACACAAAAATATGGGAATCGCGCGGAATTCTAGTTGTTTGGCCGAAAAACGCAAAAAATAAGGAACGATCATGGCGGGGCAGATACTATGGTTCCTTAGGTCGTATTTGATTGCCCGGAAAAATTTTAGGCGATCGGGGTCCGCGGCTCTTGGGACCACTCGGAATGCGTGGGTATAGCACACGAAAATATGGGAATCGGGCGAAATTCTAGGTCTTTTTCAGTAACATGCAAAAAATGTGGAAAGATCTTGGCAGGGCGGTGACTATGGTTCCTTTGGTCTTATTTGATAGTCCGGAAAAATATTAGGCGATAGGGGTCCGGAGGTCCCGGGACCACTCGGAAGGCGTGGGCTATAACACACAAAAATATGGGAATCGCGCGGAATTCTAGTTGTTTGGCCGAAAAATGCAAAAAATGAGGAACGATCATGGCGGGGCAGATACTATGGTTCCTTAGGTCATATTTGATAGTCCGGAAAAATTTTAGGCGATAGGGGTCCGGAGGTCCCGGGACCACTCGAAAGGTGTGGGCTATAACACACAAAAATATGGGAATCGCGCGGAATTCTTGATGTTTGGCCGAAAAATGCAAAAAAATAAGGAACGATCATGGCGGGGCAGATACTATGGTTCCTTAGGTCGTATTTGATTGCCCGGAAAAATTTTAGGCGATCGGGGTCCGCGGCTCTTGGGACCACTCGAAATGCGTGGGTATAGCACACGAAAATATGGGAATCGGGCGAAATTCTAGGTCTTTTTCAGTAACATGCAAAAAATGTGGAAAGATCTTGGCAGGGCGGTGACTATGGTTCCTTTGGTCTTATTTGATAGTCCGGAAAAATATTAGGCGATAGGGGTCTGGAGGTCCCGGGACCACTCGGAAGGCGTGGGCTATAACACACAAAAATATGGGAATCGCGCGGAATTCTAGTTGTTTGGCCGAAAAACGCAAAAAATGAGGAACGATCATAGCGGGGCGGATACTATGGTTCCTTAGGTCGTATTTGATAGTCCGGAAAATTTTTAGGCGATAGGGGTCAGGAGGTCCCGGGACCACTCGGAAGGCGTGGGCTATAACACACAAAAATATGGGAATCGCGCGGAATTCTAGTTGTTTGACCGAAAAACTCAAAAAATGAGGATCGGTCATGGCGGGGTGGTTACTATGGTTCCTTAGGTCGTATTTAATGGCCCGGAAAATTTTTAGGCGATCGGGGTTCGGGGTTCCTGGGACCCCTTGGAAGGCGTGGGATAAAGAACACGAAAATATGGAAATCGCGCGGAATTCTAGTTTTTTGGCTGAAAAACGCAAAAGACTAGGAACGATCATAGCGGGGCAGTGAGTATGGTTCCTTAGGTCATATTTTATAGTCCGAAAAATTTTTAGGCGTTCCGTCTCCGGGGGCCCGACCCACTCGGAAGGCGTGGGCGATAGCACACAAAAATATGGGAATCGGGCGGAATTCTAGTTTTTTGGCCAAAAAATGCAAAAATTGAGGAACGATCATGGCGAGGCGGTGACTATGGTTCCTTAGGTCCTAATTGATGGCCCGAAAATTTTTAGGCGTTTCGTCTCCGGGCGGCCCGGCCCACTCGGAAGGCTTGGGCAATAGCACACAAAAATATGGTAATCGAGCGGAATTCTAGTTTTTTGGCCGAAAAACGCCATAAATGAGGAACGATCATGGCGGGGCGGTGACTATGGTTCCTTAGTTCGTATTTGATGGCCCGGAAAATTTTAGGCGATCGGGGTCCGCGGCTCCCCGGACCACTTGGAAGGCGTGGGTATAGCACACGAAAATATGGGAATCAGGCGTAATTCTAGTTTTTTGGCCGAAAAATGCATAAAATGAGAAACGATGATGACGGGGCGGTTACTATTGTTCCTTAGGTCGTATTTGACGGCCCGGAAAATTTTAGGTGATCGGGGTCCGGGGGTCCCGGAACCACTTGGAAGGGTGGGCAATAGCACACAAAAATATTTGTAATCGGGCGGAATTCTAGTTTTTTGGCCGAAAAACGCAAAAAATGAGGAATGATCATGGCTGGGCGGTGACTATGGTTCCTTAGGTCGTATTTGATAGTCCGGAAAAATTTTAGGCAATAGGGGTCCGGAGTTCCCGGGTTCACTTGGAAGGCGTGGGCTATAGGACAAGAAAATATGGGAATCGCGCGGAATTCTAGTTTTTTGGCCGAAAAACGGAAATAACAAGGAACGATCATGGCTAGGCGGTGACTATGGTTCCTTAGGTCGTATTTGATTGTCCGGAAAAATTTTAGGCGATAGGGGTCCGGAGACCCGGGACCACTCGGAAGGCATGGGCTATAACACACAAAAATATGGGATCGCGCGGAATTCTAGTTGTTTGGCCGAAAAACGCAAAAAATGAGGAACGATCATGGCGGGGCGGATACAATGGTTCCTTAGGTCGTATTTGATAGTCCGGAAAAATTTTAGGCGATAGGGGTCTGGAGGTCCCCGGGACCACTCGGAAGGTGTGGGCTATAACACACAAAAATATGGGAATCGCGTGGAATTCTAGTTGTTTGGCCGAAAAATGCAAAAAATAAGGAACGATCATGGCGAGGCGGATACTATGGTTCTTAGGTCGTATTTGATTGCCCGGAAAAATTTTAGGCGATCGGGGTCCGCGGCCCTTGGGACCACTCGGAATGCGTGGGTATAGCACACGAAAATATGGGAATCGGGCGAAATTCTAGGTCTTTTTCAGTAACATGCAAAAAATGTGGAAAGATCTTGGCAGGGCGGTGATTATGGTTCCTTTGGTCTTATTTGATAGTCCGGAAAAATATTAAGCGATAAGGGTCCGGAGGTCCCGGGACCACTCGGAAGGCGTGGGTTATAACACACAAAAATATGGGAATCGTGCGGAATTCTAGTTGTTTGCCCGAAAAACGCAAAAAATGAGGAACGATCATGGCGAGGCGGATACTATGGTTCCTTAGGTCGTATTTGATAGTCCGGAAAAATTTTAGGCGATAGGGGTCAGGAGGTCCCGGGACCACTCGGAAGGCGTGGGTTATAACACATAAAAATATGGGAATCGCGCGAAATTCTAGTTATTTGGCCGAAAAACGCAAATAATGAGGAACGGTCATGGCGGGGTGGTTACTAGGGTACCTTAGGTCGTATTTGATGTCCCGGAAAATTTTTAGGCGATCGGGGTTCGGGGTTCCCGGGACCCCTTGGAAGGCGTGGGCTAAAGCACACGAAAATATGGAAAACGCACGGAATTCTAGTTTTTTGGCTGAAAAACGCAAAAGACTAGGAACGATCATGGCGGGGCGGTGACTATGGTTCCTTAGGTCGTATTTTATAGTCCGTAAAATTTTTAGGCGATCCGGCTCCGGGGGGCCCGACCCACTCGGAAGGAGTGGGCGATAGCACACAAAAATATGGGAATCGAGCTGAATTCTAGTTTTTTGGCCAAAAAATGTACAAAAAATGAGGAACGATCATGGCGAGGCGGTGACTATGGTTCCTTATGTCTTAATTGATTGCCCGAAAACTTTTTAGGCGATCCGAGTCCGGCGGTCCAGCCCACTCGGAAGGCGTGGGCAATAGCACACAAAAATATGGTAATCGAGCGAAATTCTAGTTTTTTGACCGAAAAGCGCAATAAATGAGGAATGATCATGGCGGGGCGGTGACTATGGTTCCTTAGCTCGTATTTGATGGCCCGAAAAATTTTAGGCGATCGGGGTCCACGGCTCCCGGGATCACTCGGAAGGCGTAAGCTATAGCACACGAAAATATGCAAATCGCGCGGAGTTCTAGTTTTTTGGCCAAAAAATGCAAAGTATTTGGAACGATCATGGTGGGGCGGTGACTATGGTACCTTAGGTCGTATTTGATAGTCCGGAAAAATTTTAGGCGATCGGGGTCCACGGCTCCCCGGACCACTTGGAAGGCGTGGGTATAGCACACGAAAATATGGGAATCGGGTGTAATTCTAGTTTTTTGGCCGAAAAATGCAAAAAATGAGAAACGATGATGGCGGGGCGGTTACTATGGTTCCTTAGGTCGTATTTGACAGCCCGGAAAAATTTTAGGCATCGGGGTCCGGGGGTCCCTGAACCACATGGAAGGGTGGGCAATAGCACACAAAAATATTGTAATCGGGCGGAATTCTAGTTTTTTGGCCGAAAAACACAACAAATGAGGAATGATCGTGGCTGGGCAGTGACTATGGTTCCTTAGGTCGTATTTGATAGTCTGGAAAAAATTTAGGCGATAGGGGTCCGGAGTTCCCGGGTTTACTTGGAAGGCGTGGGCTATAGGACACGAAAATATGGGAATCGCGCGGAATTCTAGTTTTTTGGCCGAAAAACGGAAAAAACTAGGAACGATCATGGCTGGGCGGTGACTATGGTTCCTTAGGTCATATTTGAAAGTCCGGAAAAATTTTAGGCGATAGGGGTCCGGAGACCCGGGACCACTCGGAAGGCGTGGGCTATAACACACAAAAATATGGGATCGCGCGGAATTCTAGTTGTTTGGCCGAAAAATGCAAAAAAGGAGGAACGATCATGGCGGGGCGGATACTAAGGTTCCTTAGCTCGTATTTAATAGTCCGGAAAAATTTTAGGCGATAGAGGTCCGGAGGTCCCGGGACCACTCGGAAGATGTGGGCTATAACAGGACAAAAATATGGGAATCACGCGTAATTCTAGTTGTTTGGCCGAAAAACGCAAAAAATAAGGAACGATCATGGTGGGGACGATATGGTTCCTTAGGTCGTATTTGATTTCCCGGAAAAATTTTAGGCAATCGGGGTCCGCGGCTCTTGGGACCACTCAGAATGTGTGGGTATAGCACTCGAAAATATGGGAATCGGGCGAAATTCTAGGTCTTTTTCAGTAACATGCAAAAAATGTGGAAAGATCTTGGCAGGGAGGTGACTATGGTTCCTTTGGTCTTATTTGATAGTCCAGAAAAATATTAGGCGATAGGGGTCCGGAGGTCCCGGGACCACTCGGAAGGCGTGGGCTATAACACACAAAAATATGGGAAGCGCGCGGAATTCTAGTTGTATGGCCGAAAAACGCAAAAAATGAGGAATGATCATGGCGGGGCGGATACTATGGTTCCTTAGCTCGTATTTGATAGTCCGGAAAAATTTTAGGCGATAGGGGTCCGGAGGTCCCGGGACCACTCGGAAGGTGTGGGCTATAACACACAAAAATATGGGAATCACGCGTAATTCTAGTTGTTTGGCCGAAAAACGCAAAAAATAAGGAACGATCATGGCGGGGCGGATACTATGGTTCCATAGGTCGTATTTGATTGCCCGGAAAAATTTTAGACGAACGGGGTCCGCGGCTCTTGGGACCACTCGGAATGTGTGGGTATAGCACACGAAAATATAGGAATCGGGCGAAATTCAAGGTCTTTTTTAGTAACATGCAAAAAATGTGGAAAGATCTTGGCAGGGCGGTGACTATGGTTCCTTTGGTCTTATTTGATAGTCCAGAAAAATATTAGGCGATTGGGGTCCGGAGGTCCCGGGACCACTCGGAAGGCGTGGGCTATAACGCACAAAAATATGGGAATCGCGCGGAATTCTAGTTGATTGGCCGAAAAACGCAAAAAATGAGGAACGATCATGGCGGGGCGGATACTATGGTTCCTTAGGTCGTATTTGATAGTCCGGAAAAATTTTAGGCGATAGGGGTCCGGAGACCCGGGACCACTCGGAAGGCGTGGGCTATAACAAACAAAAATATGGGATCGCGCGGAATTCTAGTTGTTTGGCCGAAAAACGCAAACAATGAGGAACGATCATGGCGGGGCGGATACTATAGTTCCTTAGCTCGTATTTGATAGTCCGGAAAAATTTTAGGCGATAGGGGTCCGGAGGTCCCGGGACCACTCGGAAGGTGTGGGCTATAACACACAAGAATATGGGAATCACGCGTAATTCTAGTTGTTTGGCCGAAAAATGCAAAAAATAAGGAACGATCATGGCGGGGCGGATACTATGGTTCCTTATGTCGTATTTGATTGCCTGGAAAAATTTTAGGCGATCGGGGTCCGCGGTTCTTGGGACCACTCGGAATGTGTGGGTATAGCACACAAAAATATGGGAATCGGGCGAAATTCTAGGTCTTTTTCAGTAACATGCAAAAAATGTGGAAAGATCTTGGTAGGGCGGTGACTATGGTTCCTTTGGTCTTATTTGATTGTCCAGAAAAATATTAGGCGATAGGGGTCCGGAGGTTCCAGGACCACTCGGAAGGCGTGGGCTATAACACACAAAAATATGGGAATCGCGCGGAATTCTAGTTGTTTGGCCGAAAAACGCAAAAAATGAGGAACGATCATGGCGAGGCGGTGACTATGGTTCCTTAGGTCCTAATTGATGGCTCGAAAACTTTTTAGGCGATCCGAGCCCGGCGGCCCGGCCCACTCGGAAGGCGTGGGCAGTAGCACACAAAAATATTGTAATCGAGCGGAATTCTAGTTTTTTGGCCGAAAAATGAAATAAATGAGGAACGATCATGGCGGGGCGGTGACTATGGTACCTTAGGTCGTATTTGATTGTCCGGAAAATTTTTAGGCGATCGGGGTCCGCGGCTCCCCGAACCACTTGGAAGACGTGGGTATAGCACACGAAAATATGGGAATCGGGCGTAATTCTAGTTTTTTGGCCGAAAATGCAAAAAATGAGAAACGATGATGGCGGGGCGGTTACTATGGTTCCTTAGGTCGTATTTGACGGCCCGAAAAAATTTTAGGCGATCGGGGTTCCGGGGGTCCCGGGACCACTCGGAAGGCGTGGGCTATAACACACAAAAATATGGGATCGCGCAGAATTCTAGTTGTTTGGCCCAAAAACGCAAAAATTGAGGAACGATCATGGCGGGGCAGATACTATGGTTCCTTAGGTCGTATCTGATAGTCCGGAAAAATTTTAGGCGATAGGGGTCCGGAGGTCCCGGGACCACTCGGAAGGTGTGGGCTATAACACACAAAAATATGGGAATCACGCGTAATTCTAGTTGTTTGGCCGAAAAACGCAAAAAAATTAGGAACGATCATGGTGGGGTGGTTATTATGGTTCCTTAGGTCGTATTTGATGGCCCGGAAAATTTTTAGGCGATCGGGGTTTGGGGTGCCCGGGACCACTCGGAAGGCGTGGGCTATAACACACAAAAATATGGGAATCGTGCGGAATTCTAGTTGTTTGGCCGAAAAACGCAAAAAATGAGGAACGATCATGGTGGGGTGGTTACTATGGTTCCATAGGTCGTATTTGATGACCCGGAAAATTTTTAGGCGATCGGGGTTCGGGGTTCCCGGGACCCCTTGGAAGGCGTGGGCTAAATCACACGAAAATATGGAAATCGCGCGGAATTCT
The DNA here is from genome assembly GCF_000715075.1 of Nicotiana tabacum. Lineage (NCBI taxonomy): Eukaryota > Viridiplantae > Streptophyta > Magnoliopsida > Solanales > Solanaceae > Nicotiana > Nicotiana tabacum. The sequence goes on from NW_027438256.1 coordinate 423,750, forward strand.
AGTTTTTTGGCTGAAAAACACAAAAGACTAGGAACGATCATGGCGGGGAGGTGACTATGGTTTCTTAGGTCGTATTTGATAGTCCGGAAAATTTTTAGGCGATCCGGCTCAGGGGGGCCCGACCCACTCGGAAGGCGTGGGCGATAGCATACAAAAATAAGGGAATCGGGCGAAATTCTAGTTTTTTGGCCAAAAATGCAAAAAATGAAGAACGATCATGTCGAGGTGGTGACTATGGTTCCTTAGGTCCTAATTGATGGCCCGAAAATTTTTTAGGCGATCCGAGTCCGGCGGCCCGGCCCACTCGGAAGGCGTGGGCAGTAGCACACAAAAATATGGTAATCGAGCGGAATTCTAGTTTTTTGGCCAAAAAAATGCAATAAATGAGGAACGATCATGGCGGGGCGGTGACTATGGTACCTTAGGTCGTATTTGATAGTCCGGAAAATTTTTAGGCGATCGGGGTCCGCGGCTCCCCGAACCACTTGGAAGACGTGGGTATAGCACACGAAAATATGGGAATCGGGCGTAATTCTAGTTTTTTGGCCGAAAATGCAAAAAATGAGAAACGATGATGGAGGGGCGGTTACTATGGTTCCTTAGGTCGTATTTGACGGCCCGAAAAAATTTTATGCGATCGGGGTTCCGGGGGTCCCGGGACCACTCGGAAGGCGTGGGCTATAACACACAAAAATATGGGATCGCGCAGAATTCTAGTTGTTTGGCCCAAAAACGCAAAAATTGAGGAACGATCATGGCGGGGCAGATACTATGGTTCCTTAGGTCGTATCTGATAGTCCGGAAAAATTTTAGGCGATAGGGGTCCGGAGGTCCCGGGACCATTCGGAAGGTGTGGGCTATAACACACAAAAATATGGGAATCACGCGTAATTCTAGTTGTTTGGCCGAAAAACGCAAAAAAATTAGGAACGATCATGGTGGGGTGGTTATTATGGTTCCTTAGGTCGTATTTGATGGCCCGGAAAATTTTTAGGCGATCGGGGTTTGGGGTGCCCGGGACCCGTTGGAAGGCGTGGGCTAAAGCACACGAAAATATGGAAATCGCGCGGAATTCTAGTTTTTTGGCTGAAAAACGCAAAAGACTAGGAACGATCATGGCGGGGCGGTGACTATGGTTCCTTAGGTCGTATTTTATAGTCCGGAAAATTTTTAGGCGATAGGGGTCAGGAGGTCCCGGGACCACTCGGAAGGCGTGGGCTATAACACACAAAAATTTGGGAATCGCGCGGAATTCTAGTTGTTTGGCCGAAAAATGCAAAGAATGAGGAACGATCATGGTGGGGTGGTTACTATGGTTCCTTCGGTCGTATTTGATGACCCGGAAAATTTTTAGGCGATCGGGGTTCGGGGTTCCCGGGACCCCTTGGAAGGCGTGGGCTAAAGCACACGAAAAAAATGCAAAAGACTAGGAACGATCATGGCGGGGAGGTGACTATGGTTCCTTAGGTCGAATTTGATAGTCCGGAAAATTTTTAGGCGATCCGGCTCAGGGGGCCCGACCCACTCGGAAGGCGTGGGCGATAGCACACAAAAATATGGGAATCGGGCGAAATTCTAGTTTTTTGGCCAAAAAATGCAAAAAATGAGGAACGATCATGGCGAGGTGGTGACTATGGTTCCTTAGGTCCTAATTGATGGCCCGAAAATTTTTTAGGCGATCCGAGTCCGGCGGCCCGGGCCACTCGGAAGGCGTGGGCAATAGCACACAAAAATATGGTAATCGAGCGGAATTCTAGTTTTTTGGCCGAAAAATGCAATAAATGAGGAACGATCATGGCGGGGCGGTGACTATGGTTCCTTAGGTCATATTTGATGGCCCGGAAAATTTTAGGCGATCGGGGTCCACGGCTCCCGGGGCCACTCGGAAGGCGTAAGCTATAGCACACGAAAATAAGCAAAGCGCGCGGAGTTCTAGTTTTTTGGCCGAAAAATGCAAAGCATTTGGAACGATCATGGTGGGGCAGTGACTATGGTACCTTAGGTCGTATTTGATAGTCCGGATAAATTTTAGGCGATCGGGGTCCGCGGCTCCCCGGACCACTTGGAAGGCGTGGGTATAGCGCACGAAAATATGGGAATCGGGCATAATTCTAGTTTTTTGGCCGAAAAATGCAAAAAACGAGAAACGATCATGGCTGGGCGGTGACTATGGTTTCTTAGGTCTTATTTGATAGTCCGGAAAAATTTTATGCGATAGGGGTCGGGAGACCTGGGACCACTCGGAAGGCGTGGGCTATAACACACAAAAATATGGGATCGCGCGGAATTCTAGTTGTTTGGCCGAAAAACGCAAAACATGAGGAACGATCATGGCGGGGTGGTTATTTTTGTTCCTTAGGTTGTATTTGATGGCCCGGAAAATTTTTTGGCGATCGGAGTTCGGGGTTCCCGGGACCCCTTGGAAGGCAGGGGCTAAAGCACACGAAAATATGGAAATCGCGCGGAATTCTAGTTTTTTGGCTGAAAAACGCAAAAGACTAGGAACGATCATGGCGGGGCGGTGACTATGGTTCCTTAGATCATATTTTATAGTCCGGAAAATTTTTAGGCGATAGGGGTCAGGAGGTCCCGGGACCACTCGGAAGGCGTGGGCGATAGCACACAAAAATATGGGAATCGGGCGGAATTCTAGTTTTTTGGCCAAAATGCAAAAAATGAGGAACGATCATGGCGAGGCGGTGACTATGGTTCCTTTGGTCCTTAATTGATGGCCCGAAAATTTTTTAGGCGATCCGAGTCCGGCGGCCCGGCCCACTTGGAAGGTGTGGGCAATAGCACACAAAAATATGGTAATCTAGCGGAATTCTAGTTTTTTTGCCGAAAAACGCAATAAATGAGGAATGAATATGGCGGGGCGGTGACTATGGTTCCTTAGGTCGTATTTGATGGCCCGGAAAATTTTAGGCGATTGGGGTCCACGGCTCCCGGGACCACTCGGAAGGCGTAAGCTATAGCACACGAAAATATGCAAATCGCGCGGAGTTCTAGTTTTTTGGCCGAAAAATGCAAAGCATTTGGAACGATCATGATGGGGCGGTGACTATGGTACCTTGGGTCCTATTTGATAGTCCGGAAAAATTTTAGGCGATCGGGGTCCGCGGCTCCCCGGAACACTTGGAAGGCGTGGGTATAACACACGAAAATATGGGAATCGAGCGTAATTCTAGTTTTTTGGCCGAAAAATGCAAAAAATGAGAAACGATGATGGCGGGGCGGTTACTATGGTTCCTTAGGTCATATTTGATGGCCCGGAAAAATTTTAGGCGATCGGGGTCCGGGGGTCCCGGAACCACTTGGAAGGGTGGGCAATAGCACACAAAATTATTGTAATCGGGCGGAATTCTAGTTTTTTGGCCAAAAAATGCAACAAATGAGGAATGATCATGGCTGGGCGGTGACTATGGTTCCTTTGGTCTTATTTGATAGTCCGGAAAAATATTAGGCGATAGGGGTCAGGAGGTCCCGGGACCACTAGGAAGGCGTGGGCTATAACACACAAAATTATGGGAATCGCGCGGAATTCTAGTTGTTTGGCCGAAAAATGCAAAAAATGAGGAACGATCATGGCGGGGTGGTTACTATGGTTCCTTAGGTAGTATTTGATGGCCCGAAAAATTTTTAGGCGATCGGGGTTCGGGGTTCCCGGGACCCCTTGGAAGGCGTGGGCTAAAGCACACGAAAATATGGAAATCGCGCGGAATTCTAGTTTTTTGGCTGAAAAATACAAAAGACTAGGAACGATCATGGCGGGGCGGTGACTATGGTTCCTTAGGTCATATTCTATAGTCCGGAAAATTTTTAGGCGATAGGGGTCAGGAGGTCCCGGGACCACTCGGAAGGCGTGGGCGATAGCAAACAAAAATATGGGAATCGGGCGGAATTCTAGGTTTTTGGCCAAAATGCAATAAATGAGGAATGATCATGGCGAGGCGGTGACTATGGTTCCTTAGGTCCTAATTGATGGCCCGAAAATTTTTTAGGCGATCCGAGTCCGGCGGCCCGGCCCACTCGGAAGGTGTGGGCAATAGCACACAAAAATATGGTAATCTAGCGGAATTCTAGTTTTTTTGCCGAAAAACGCAATAAATGAGGAACGATCATGGCGGGGCGGTGACTATGGTTCCTTAGGTCGTATTTGATGGCCCGAAAAATTTTAGGCGATCGGGGTCCACGGCTCCCGGGACCACTCGGAAGGCGTAAGCTATAGCACACGAAAATATGCAAATCGCGCGGAGTTCTAGTTTTTTGGCCGAAAAATGCAAAGCATTTGGAACGATCATGATGGGGCGGTGACTATGGTACCTTGGGTCCTATTTGATAGTCCGGAAAAATTTTAGGCGATCGGGGTCCGCGGCTCCCCGGAACACTTGGAAGGCGTGGGTATAACACACGAAAATATGGGAATCGAGCGTAATTCTAGTTTTTTGGCCGAAAAATGCAAAAAATGAGAAACGATGATGGCGGGGCGGTTACTATGGTTCCTTAGGTCATATTTGATGGCCCGGAAAAATTTTAGGCGATCGGGGTCCGGGGGTCCCGGAACCACTTGGAAGGGTGGGCAATAGCACACAAAATTATTGTAATCGGGCGGAATTCTAGTTTTTTGGCCAAAAAATGCAACAAATGAGGAATGATCATGGCTGGGCGGTGACTATGGTTCCTTTGGTCTTATTTGATAGTCCGGAAAAATATTAGGCGATAGGGGTCAGGAGGTCCCGGGACCACTAGGAAGGCGTGGGCTATAACACACAAAATTATGGGAATCGCGCGGAATTCTAGTTGTTTGGCCGAAAAATGCAAAAAATGAGGAACGATCATGGCGGGGTGGTTACTATGGTTCCTTAGGTAGTATTTGATGGCCCGAAAAATTTTTAGGCGATCGGGGTTCGGGGTTCCCGGGACCCCTTGGAAGGCGTGGGCTAAAGCACACGAAAATATGGAAATCGCGCGGAATTCTAGTTTTTTGGCTGAAAAATACAAAAGACTAGGAACGATCATGGCGGGGCGGTGACTATGGTTCCTTAGGTCATATTCTATAGTCCGGAAAATTTTTAGGCGATAGGGGTCAGGAGGTCCCGGGACCACTCGGAAGGCGTGGGCGATAGCAAACAAAAATATGGGAATCGGGCGGAATTCTAGGTTTTTGGCCAAAATGCAATAAATGAGGAATGATCATGGCGAGGCGGTGACTATGGTTCCTTAGGTCCTAATTGATGGCCCGAAAATTTTTTAGGCGATCCGAGTCCGGCGGCCCGGCCCACTCGGAAGGTGTGGGCAATAGCACACAAAAATATGGTAATCTAGCGGAATTCTAGTTTTTTTGCCGAAAAATGCAATAAATGAGGAACGATTATGGCGGGGCGGTGACTATGGTTCCTTAGGTCGTATTTGATGGCCCGAAAAATTTTAGGCGATTGGGGTCCACGACTCCCGGGACCACTCGGAAGGCGTAAGCTATAGCACACGAAAATATGCAAATCGCGCGGAGTTCTAGTTTTTTGGCCGAAAAATGCAAAGCATTTGGACCGATCATGATGGGGCGGTGACTATGGTACCTTGGGTCCTATTTGATTGTCCGAAAAAATTTTAGGCGATCGGGGTCCGCGGCTCCCCGGAACACTTGGAAGGCGTGGGTATAGCACACGAAAATATGGGAATCGGGCGTAATTCTAGTTTTTTGGCCGAAAAATGCAAAAAATGAGAAACGATGATGGCGGGGCGGTTACTATGGTTCCTTAGGTCGTATTTGACGGCCCGGAAAAATTTTAGGCGATCGGGGTCCGGGGGTCCCGGAACCACTTGGAAGGGTGGGCAATAGCACAAAAAAATATTGTAATCAGGCGGAATTCTAGTTTTTTGGCCAAAAAACGCAACAAATGAGGAATGATCACGGCTGGGCGGTGACTATGGTTCCTTTGGTCTTATTTGATAGTCCGGAAAAATATTAGGCGATAGGGATCCGGAGGTCCCGGAGGTCCCGGGACCACTAGGAAGCCGTGGGCTATAACACACAAAAATATGGGAATCGCGCGGAATTCTAGTTGTTTGGCCGAAAAATGCAAAAAATGAGGAACGATCATGGCGGGGTGGTTACTATGGTTCCTTAGGTAGTATTTGATGGCCCAAAAATTTTTAGGCGATCGGGGTTCGGGGTTCCCGGGACCCCTTGGAAGGCGTGGGCTAAAGCACACAAAAATATGGAAATCGCGCGGAATTCTAGTTTTTTGGCTGAAAAACGCAAAAGACTAGGAACGATCATGGCGGGGCAGTGAATATGGTTCCTTAGGTCGTATTTGATAATCCGAAAAATTTTTAGGCGATCCGGCTCCGGGGGGCCTGACCCACTCGGAAGGCGTGGGCGATAGCACACAAAAATATGGGAATCGGGCGAAATTCTAGTTTTTTAGCCAAAAAATGCAAAACATGAGGAACGATCACGGCGAGGCTGTGACTATGGTTCCTTAGGTCCTAATTGATGGCCCGAAAAAATTTTAGGCGATCCGAGTCCGGCGGCCCGGCCCACTCGGAAGGCGTGGGCAATAGCACACAAAAATATGGTAATCGAGCGGAATTCTAGTTTTTTGGCCGAAAACGCAATAAATGCGGAACGATCATGGCGGGGCGGTGACTATGGTTCCTTAGGTCGTATTTGATGGCCCGGAAAATTTTAGGCGATCGGGGTCCACGGCTCCCGGGACCACTCGGAAGGCGTAAGCTATAGCACACGAAAATATGCAAATCGCGCGGAGTTCTAGTTTTTTGGCCGAAAAATGCAAAGCATTTGGAACGATCATGATGGGGCGGTGACTATGGTACCTTAGGTCGTATTTGATAGTCCGGAAAAATTTTAGGCGATCGGGGTCCGCGGCTCCCCGGAACACTTGGAAGGCGTGGGTATAGCACACGAAAATATGGGAATCGGGCGTAATTCTAGTTTTTTGGCCGAAAAATGCAAAAAATGAGAAACGATGATGGCGGGGCGGTTACTATGGTTCCTTAGGTCGTATTTGACGGCCCGGAAAAATTTTAGGCGATCGGGGTCCAGGGGTCCCGGAACCACTTGGAAGGGTGGGCAATAGCACACAAAAATATTGTAATCAGGCGGAATTCTAGTTTTTTGGCCGAAAAATGCAACAAATGAGGAATGATCATGGCTGGGCGGTGACTATGGTTCCTTTGGTCTTATTTGATAGTCCGGAAAAATATTAGGCGATAGGGGTCAGGAGGTCCCGGGACCACTAGGAAGGCGTGGGCTATAACACACAAAATTATGGGAATCGCGCGGAATTCTAGTTGTTTGGCCGAAAAATGCAAAAAATGAGGAACGACCATGGCGGGGTGGTTACTATGGTTCCTTAGGTCGTATTTGATGCCAGAAAATGTTTTATGCGATCGGGGTTCGGGGTTCCCGGGACCCCTTGGAAGGCGTGGGCTAAAGCACACGAAAATATGGAAATCGCGCGGAATTCTAGTTTTTTGGCTGAAAAACGCAAAAGACTAGGAACGATCATGTCGGGGCGGTGACTATGGTTCCTTAGGTCGTATTTAATAGTCCGGAAAATTTTTAGGCAATCCGGCTCCGGGGGGCCCGACCCACTCGGAAGGCGTGGGCGATAGCACACAAAAATATGGGAATCGGGCGGAATTCTAGTTTTTTGGCCAAAGAATGCAAAAAATGAGGAACGATCATGGCGAGGAGGTGACTATGGTTCCTTAGGTCCTAATTGATGGCCCGAAAAGTTTTTAGGCGATCCGAGTCCGGCGGCCCGGCCCACTCGGAAGGCGTGGGCAATAGCACACAAAAATATGGTAATCGAGCGAAATTCTAGTTTTTTGGCCGAAAATGCAATAAATGAGGAACGATCATGGCGGGGCGGTGACTATGGTTCCTTAGGTCGTATTTGATGGCCCAGAAAATTTTAGGCGATCGGGGTCCACGGCTCCCGGGACCACTCGGAAGGCGTAAGCTATAGCACACGAAAATATGCAAATCGCGCGGAGTTCTAGTTTTTTGGCCGAAAAATGCAAAGCATTTGGAACAATCATGGTGGGGCGGTGACTATGGTACCTTAGGTCGTATTTGATAGTCCGGAAAAATTTTAGGCGATCGGGGTCCGCGGCTCCCCGGACCACTTGGAAGGCGTGGGTATAACACACGAAAATATGGGAATCGGGCGTAATTCTAGTTTGTTGGCCGAAAAATGCAAAAAATGAGAAACGATCATGGCTGGGCGGTGACTATGGTTCCTTAGGTCTTATTTGATAGTCCGGAAAAATTTTAGGCGATAGGGGTCCGGAGACCCGGGACCACTCGGAAGGCGTGGGCTATAACACACAAAAATATGGGAATCGCGCGGAATTCTAGTTGTTTGGCCGAAAAACGCAAAAAATGAGGAACGATCATGGCAGGGTGGTTACTATGGTTCCTTAGGTCGTATTTGATGGCCCGGAAAATTTTTAGGCGATCGGGGTTCGGGGTTCCCGGGACCCCTTGGAAGGCGTGGGCTAAAGCACACGAAAATATGGGAATCGCGCAGAATTCTAGTTTTTTAGCTGAAAAACGCAAAAGACTAGGAACGATCATGGCAGGGCGGTGACTATGGTTCCTTAGGTCGTATTTGATAGTTCGGAAAATTTTTAGGCGATCCGGGGGACCCGACCCACTCGGAAGGCGTGGGCGATAGCACACAAAAATATGGGAATCGGGCGGAATTCTAGTTTTTTGGCCAAAAAATGCAAAAAATGAGGAACGATCATGGCGAGGCGGTGACTATGGTTCCTTAGGTACTAATTGATGGCACAAAAACATTTTAGGCGATCCGATTCCGGCGGCCCGACCCACTCGGAAGGCGTGGGCAATAGCACACAAATATATGGTAATCGAGCGAAATTCTATTTTTTGGCTGAAAAACGCAATAAATGAGGAACGATCATGGTGGGCGGTGACTATGGTTCCTTAGGTCGTATTTGATGGCCCGGAAAATTTTAGGCGATCGGAGTCCCCGGCACCCGGGACCACTCGGAAGGCGTAAGCTATAGCACACGAAAATATGCAAATCGCGCGGAGTTCTAGTTTTTTGGCCGAAAAATGCAAAGCATTTGGAACGATTATGGTGGGGCGGTGAATATGGTACCTTAGGTCGTATTTGATAGTCCGAAAAATATTTAGGCGATCAGGGTCCGCGGATCCCCGGAACACTTGGAAGGCGTGGGTATAGCACACGAAAATATGGGAATCGGGCGTAATTCTAGTTTTTTGGCAGAAAAATGCAAAAAATGAGAAACGATGATGGCGGGGCGGTTACTATGGTTCCTTAGGTCGTATTTGACGACCCGGAAAATTTTTAGGCGATTGGGGTCCGGGGGTCCCGGAACCACTTGGAAGGGTGGGCAATAGCACACAAAAATATTGTAATCGGGCGGAATTCTAGTTTTTTGGCCGAAAACCGCAACAAATGAGGAATGATCATGGCTGGGCGGTGACTATGGTTCCTTTGGTCTTATTTGATAGTCCGGAAAAATTTTAGGCGATAGGGGTCAGGAGGTCCCGGGACCACTCGGAAGGCGTGGGCTATAACACACAAAAATATGGGAATCGCGCGGAATTCTAGTTTTTTGGCCGAAAAACGGAAAAAACTAGGAACGATCATGGCTGGGCGGTGACTATGGTTCCTTAGGTCTTATTTGATAGTCCGGAAAAATTTTAGGCGATAGGGGTCCGGAGACCCGGAACCACTCGGAAGGCGTGGGCTATAACACACAAAAATATGGGATCGCGCGGAATTCTAGTTGTTTGGCCGAAAAACGCAAAAATGAGGAACGATCATGGTGGGGCGGATACTATGGTTCCTTAGGTCGTATTTGATAGTCCGGAAAAATTTTAGGCGATAGGGGTCCGGAGGTCCCGGGACCACTCGGAAGGTGTGGGCTATAACACACAAAAATATGGGAATCACGCGTAATTCTAGTTGTTTGGCCGAAAAACGCAAAAAATAAGGAACGATCATGGTGGGGTGGTTACTATGGTTCCTTAGGTCGTATTTGATGGCCCGGAATATTTTTAGGCGATCGGGGTTCGGGGTTCCCGGGACCCCTTGGAAGGCGTGGGCTAAAGCACACGGAAATATGGAAATCGCGCGGAATTCTAGTTTTTTGGCTGAAAAACGCAAAAGACTAGGAACGATCATGGCGGGGCGGTGACTATGGTTCCTTAGGTCGTATTTTATAGTCCGGAAAATTTTTAGGCGATAGGGGTCAGGAGGTCCCGGGACCACTCGGAAGGCGTGGGCTATAACACACAAAAATATGGGAATCGCGCGGAATTCTAGTTGTTTGGCCGAAAAACGAAAAAATGAGGAACGATCATGGTGAGGTGGTTACTATGGTTCCTTAGGTCGTATTTGATGACCCGGAAAATTTTTAGGCGATCGGGGTTCGGGGTTCCCGGGACCCCTTGGAAGGCGTGGGCTAAAGCACACGAAAATATGGAAATCGCGCGAAATTCTAGTTTTTTGGCTAAAAACGCAAAAGACTAGGAACGATCATGGAGGGGAGGTGACTATGGTTCCTTAGGTCGTATTTGATAGTCCGGAAAATTTTTAGGCGATCTGGCTCAGGGGGGCCCGACCCACTCGGAAGGCGTGGGCGATAGCACACAAACATATGGGAATCGGGCGAAATTCTAGTTTTTTGGCCAAAAAATGCAAAAAATGAGGAACGATCATGGCGAGGCGGTGACTATGGTTCCTTAGGTCGTATTTGATGGCCCGGAAAATTTTAGGCGATCGGGGTCCACGGCTCCCCGGACCACTCGGAAGGCGTAAGCTATAGCACACAAAAATATGCAAATCGCGCGGAGTTCTAGTTTTTTGGCTGAAAAATGCAAAGCATTTGGAACGATCATGATGGGGCGGTGACTATGGTACCTTAGGGCGTATTTGATAGTCCGGAAAAATTTTAGGCGATCGGGGTCCGCGGCTCCCCGGAACACTTGGAAGGCGTGGGTATAGCACACGAAAATATGGGAATCGGGCGTAATTCTAGTTTTTTGGCCGAAAAATGCAAAAAATGAGAAACGATGATGGCGGGGCGGTTACTATTGTTCCTTAGGTCATATTTGATGGCCCGGAAAAATTTTAGGCGATCGGGGTCCGGGGGTCCCGGAACCACTTGGAAGGGTGGGCAATAGCACACAAAAATATTGTAATCGGGCGGAATTCTAGTTTTTTGGCCAAAAAACGCAACAAATGAGGAATGATCATGGCTGGGCGGTGACTATGGTTCCTTTGGTCTTATTTGATAGTCCGGAAAAATATTAGGCGAAAGGGGTCCGGAGGTCCCGGGACTAATAGGAAGGCGTGGGCTATAACACACAAAAATATGGGAATCGCGCGGAATTCTAGTTGTTTGGCCGAAAAATGCAAAAAATGAGGAACGATCATGGCGGAGTGGTTACTATGGTTCCTTAGGTCGTATTTGATGGCCCGAAAATGTTTTAGGCGATCGAGGTTCGGGGTTCCCGGGACCCCTTGGAAGGCGTGGGCTAAAGCACACGAAAATATGGAAATCGCGCGGAATTCTAGTTTTTTGGCTGAAAAACGCAAAAGACTAGGAACGATCATGGTGGGGCAGTGACTATGGTTCCTTAGGTCGTATTTGATTGTCCAGAAAATTTTTAGGCGATCCGGCTCCGGGGGGCCCGACCCACTCGGAAGGCGTGGGCGATAGCACACAAAAATATGGGAATCGGGCGGAATTCTAGTGTTTTGGCCAAAAAATGCAAAAAATGAAGAACGATCATAGCGAGGCAGTGACTATGGTTCCTTAGGTCCTAATTGATGGCCCAAAAATTTTTTAGGCGATCCGAGTCCGGCGGCCCGGCCCACTCGGAATGCGTGGGCAATAGCACCCAAAAATATGGTAATCGAGCGGAATACTATTTTTTGGCTGGAAAACGCAATAAATGAGGAAAGATCATGGCGGGGCGGTGACTATGGTTCCTTAGGTCGTATTTGATGGCCCGGAAAATTTTAGGCGATCGGGTTCCACGGCTCCCGGGACCACTCGGAAGGCGTAAGCTATAGCACACGAAAATATGCAAATCGTGCGGAGTTCTAGTTTTTTGGCCGAAAAATGCAAAGCATTTGGAACGATCATGGTGGGGCGGTGAATATGGTACCTTAGGTCGTATTTGATAGTCCAGAAAAATTTTAGGCGATCGGGGTCCGCGGCTCCCCGGAACACTTGGAAGGCGTGGGTATAGCACACGAAAATATGGGAATCGGGCCTAATTCTAGTTTTTTGGCCGAAAAATGCAAAAAATGAGAAACGATCATGGCTGGGCGGTGACTATGGTTCCTTACGTCTTATTTGATAGTCCGGAAAAATTTTAGGCGATAGGGGTCCGGAGACCCGGGACCACTCGGAAGGCGTGGGCTATAACACACAAAAATATGGGATCGCGCGGAATTCTAGTTGTTTGGCCGAAAAACGCAAAAAATGAGGAACGATCATGGCGGGGTGGTTACTATGGTTCCTTAGGTCGTATTTGATAGCCCGGAAAATTTTTAGGCGATCGGGGTTCGGGGTTCCCGGGACCCTTTGGAAGGCGTGGGCTATAACACACAAAAATATGGGAATCGCGCGGAATTCTAGTTTTTTGGCTGAAAAATGCAAAAGACTAGGAACGATCATGGTGGGGTGGTGACTATGGTTCCTTAGGTCGTAATTGATGGCAAAAAAATGTTTTAGGCGATCCGATTCTGGCGGCCTGGCCCACTCGGAAGGCGTGGGCGATAGCACACAAAAATATGGGAATCGGGCGGAATTCTAGTTTTTTGGCCAAAAAATGCAAAAAATGAGGAACGATCATGGCGAGGCGGTGACTATGGTTCCTTAGGTCGTATTTGATGGCCCGGAAAATTTTAGGCGATCGGGGTCCACGGCTCCCGGGACCACTCGGAAGGCGTAAGCTATAGCACACAAAAATATGCAAATCGCGCGGAGTTCTAGTTTTTTGGCTGAAAAATGCAAAGCATTTGGAACGATCATGATGGGGCGGTGACTATGGTACCTTAGGGCGTATTTGATAGTCCGAAAAAATTTTAGGCGATCGGGGTCTGCGGCTCCCCGGAACACTTGGAAGGCGTGGGTATAGCACACGAAAATATGGGAATCGGGCGTAATTCTAGTTTTTTGGCCGAAAAATGCAAAAAATGAGAAACGATGATGGCGGGGCGGTTACTATTGTTCCTTAGGTCATATTTGATGGCCCGGAAAAATTTTAGGCGATCGGGGTCCGGGGGTCCCGGAACCACTTGGAAGGGTGGGCAATAGCACACAAAAATATTGTAATCGGGCGGAATTCTAGTTTTTTGGCCAAAAAACGCAACAAATGAGGAATGATCATGGCTGGGCGGTGACTATGGTTCCTTTGGTCTTATTTGATAGTCCGGAAAAATATTAGGCGAAAGGGGTCCGGAGGTCCCGGGACTAATAGGAAGGCGTGGGCTATAACACACAAAAATATGGGAATCGCGCGGAATTCTAGTTGTTTGGCCGAAAAATGCAAAAAATGAGGAACGATCATGGCGGAGTGGTTACTATGGTTCCTTAGGTCGTATTTGATGGCCCGAAAATGTTTTAGGCGATCGAGGTTCGGGGTTCCCGGGACCCCTTGGAAGGCGTGGGCTAAAGCACACGAAAATATGGAAATCGCGCGGAATTCTAGTTTTTTGGCTGAAAAACGCAAAAGACTAGGAACGATCATGGCGGGGCAGTGACTATGGTTCCTTAGGTCGTATTTGATAGTCCAGAAAATTTTTAGGCGATCCGGCTCCGGGGGGCCCGACCCACTCGGAAGGCGTGGGCGATAGCACACAAAAATATGGGAATCGGGCGGAATTCTAGTGTTTTGGCCAAAAAATGCAAAAAATGAAGAACGATCATAGCGAGGCGGTGACTATGGTTCCTTAGGTCCTAATTGATGGCCCAAAAAGTTTTTAGGCGATCCGAGTCCGGCGGCCCGGCCCACTCGGAATGCGTGGGCAATAGCACCCAAAAATATGGTAATCGAGCGGAATACTATTTTTTGGCTGGAAAACGCAATAAATGAGGAAAGATCATGGCGGGGCGGTGACTATGGTTCCTTAGGTCGTATTTGATGGCCCGGAAAATTTTAGGCGATCGGGTTCCACGGCTCCCGGGACCACTCGGAAGGCGTAAGCTATAGCACACGAAAATATGCAAATCGTGCGGAGTTCTAGTTTTTTGGCCGAAAAATGCAAAGCATTTGGAACGATCATGGTGGGGCGGTGAATATGGTACCTTAGGTCGTATTTGATAGTCCAGAAAAATTTTAGGCGATCGGGGTCCGCGGCTCCCCGGAACACTTGGAAGGCGTGGGTATAGCACACGAAAATATGGGAATCGGGCCTAATTCTAGTTTTTTGGCCGAAAAATGCAAAAAATGAGAAACGATCATGGCTGGGCGGTGACTATGGTTCCTTACGTCTTATTTGATAGTCCGGAAAAATTTTAGGCGATAGGGGTCCGGAGACCCGGGACCACTCGGAAGGCGTGGGCTATAACACACAAAAATATGGGATCGCGCGGAATTCTAGTTGTTTGGCCGAAAAACGCAAAAAATGAGGAACGATCATGGCGGGGTGGTTACTATGGTTCCTTAGGTCGTATTTGATAGCCCGGAAAATTTTTAGGCGATCGGGGTTCGGGGTTCCCGGGACCCTTTGGAAGGCGTGGGCTATAACACACAAAAATATGGGAATCGCGCGGAATTCTAGTTTTTTGGCTGAAAAATGCAAAAGACTAGGAACGATCATGGTGGGGTGGTGACTATGGTTCCTTAGGTCCTAATTGATGGCAAAAAACGGTTTTAGGCGATCCGATTCCGGCGGCCCGGCCCACTCGGAAGGCGTGGGCAATAGCACACAAAAATATGGTAATCGAGCGGAATTCTATTTTTTGGCTGAAAAACGCAATAAATGAGGAATGATCATGGCGGGGCGGTGACTATGGTTCCTTAGGTCGTATTTGATGGCCCGAAAAATTTTAGGCGATTGGGGTCCACGGCACCCGAGACCACTCGGAAGGCGTAAGCTATAGCACACAAAAATATGCAAATCGCGCGGAGTTCTAGTTTTTAGGCCGAAAAATGCAAAGCATTTGGAACGATCATGGTGGGGCGGTGAATATGGTACCTTAGGTCGTATTTGATAGTCCGGAAAAATTTTAGGCGATCGGGATCTGCGGCTCCCCGGAACACTTGGAAGGCGTGGGTATAGCACACGAAAATATGGGAATCGGGCGTAATTCTAGTATTTTGGCCGAAAAATGCAAAAAATGAGAAACGATGATGGCGGGGCGGTTACTATAGTTCCTTAGGTCGTATTTGACGACCCGGAAAAATTTTAGGCGATCGGGGTCCGGGGGTCCCGGAACCACTTGGAAGGGTGGGCAATAGAACACAAAAATATTGTAATCGGGCAGAATTCTAGTTTTTGGACGAAAACCGCAACAAATGAGGAATGATCATGGCTGGGCGGTCACTAAGGTTCCTTTGGTCTTATTTGATAGTCCGGAAAAATTTTAGGCAATAGGGGTCAGAAGGTCCCGGGACCACTCGGAAGGCGTGGGCGATAGCACAGAAAAATATAGGAATCGGGCGGAATTCTAGTTTTTTGGCCAAAAATGCAAAAAATGAGGAACGATCATGGCGAGGCGGTGACTATGGTTCCTTAGGTCCTAATTGATGGCCCGAAAATTTTTTAGGCGATCCGATTCCGCCGGCCCGGCCCACTCGGAAGGCGTGGGCAATAGCACACAAAAATATGGTAATCGAGCGGAATTCTATTTTTTGGCTGAAAAACGCAATAAATGAGGAACGATCATGGTGGGGCGGTGACTATGGTTCCTCAGGTCGTATTTGATGGCCCGGAAAATTTTAGGCGATCGGGGTCCACGGCACCCGGGACCACTCGGAAGGCGCTCCTAAAGCACACGAAAATATGCAAATCGCGCGGAGTTCTAGTTTTTTGACCGATAAATGCAAAGCATTTGGATCGATCATGGTGGGGCAGTGAATATGGTACCTTAGGTCGTATTTGATAGTCCGAAAAAATTTTAGGCGATCGGGGTCCGCGGCTCCCCGGAACACTTGGAAGGCGTAGGTATAGCACACGAAAATATGGGAATCGGGCGTAATTCAAGTTTTTTGGCCGAAAAATGCAAAAAATGAGAAACGATGATGGCGGGGCGGTTACTATGGTTCCTTAGGTCGTATTTGACGACCCGGAAAAATTTTAGGCGATCGGGGTCCGGGGGTCCCGGAACCACTTGGAAGGGTGGGCAATAGCACACAAAAATATTGTAATCGGGCAGAATTCTAGTTTTTTGGCCGAAAACCGCAACAAATGAGGAATTATCATGGCTGGGCGGTGACTATGGTTCCTTTGGTCTTATTTGATAGTCCGGAAAAATTTTAGGCGATCCGGCTCCGGGGGGCCCGACCCACTCGGAAGGCGTGGGCGATAGCACACAAAAATATAGGAATCGGGCGGAATTCTAGTTTTTTGGCCAAAAAATGCAAAAAATTAGGAACGATCATGGCGAGGCGGTGACTATGGTTCCTTAGGTCCTAATTGATGGCCCGAAAATTTTTTAGGCGATCCGATTCCGGCAGCCCGGCCCACTCGGAAGGCGTGGGCAATAGCACACAAAAATATGGTAATCGAGCGGAATTCTATTTTTTTGGCTGAAAAACGCAATAAATGAGGAACGATCATGGCGGGGCGGTAACTATGGTTCCTCAGGTCATATTTGATGGCCCGAAAAATTTTAGGCGATCGGGGTCTACGGCACCCGGGACCACTCGGAAGGCGCTCCTAAAGCACACGAAAATATGCAAATCGCGCGGAGTTCTAGTTTTTTGGCCGAAAAATGCAAAGCATTTGGAACGATCATGGTGGGGCGGTGAATATGGTACCTTAGGTCGTATTTGATAGTCCGGAAAAATTTTAGGCGATCGGGGTCCGCGGCTCCCCGGAACACTTGGAAGGCGTGGGTATAGCACACGAAAATATGGGAATCGGGCGTAATTCTAGTTTTTTGGCCGAAAAATGCAAAAAATGAGAAACGATGTTGGCGGGGCGGTTACTATGGTTCCTTAGGTCGTATTTGATGACCCGGAAAAATTTTAGGAGATCGGGGTCCAGGGGTCCCGGAACCACTTGGAAGGGTGGGCAATAGCACACAAAAATATTGTAATCGGGCAGAATTTTAGTTTTTTGGCCGAAAACCGCAACAAATGAGGAATGATCAAGGCTGGGCGGTGACTATGGTTCCTTTGGTCTTATTTGATAGTCCGGAAAAATTTTAGGCTATAGGGGTCAGGAGGTCCCGGGACCACTCGGAAGAAGTGGGCTATAACACACAAAAATATGGGAATCGCGCGGAATTCTAGTTTTTTGGCCGAAAAACGGAAAAAACTAGGAACGATCATGGCTGGGAGGTGACTATGGTTCCTTAGGTCTTATTTGATAGTCCGGAAAAATTTTAGGCGATAGGGGTCCAGAGACCCGGGACCACTCGGAAGGCGTGGGCTATAACACACAAAAATATGGGATCGCGCGGAATTCTAGTTGTTTGGCCGAAAAATGCAAAAAATGAGGAACGATCATGGCGGGGGGGATACTATGGTTCCTTAAGTCGTATTTTATAGTCCGGAAAAATTTTAGGTGATAGGGGTCCGGAGGTCCCGGGACCACTCGGAAACACATAAAAATATGGGAATCACGCGTAATTCTAGTTGTTTGGCCGAAAAACGCAAAAAATAAGGAACGATCATGGTGGAGTGGTTACTATGGTTATTTAGGTCGTATTTGATGGCCCGGAAAATTTTTAGGCGATCGGGGTTCGGGGTTCCCGGGACCCCTTGGAAGGCGTGGGCTAAAGCACACGAAAATATGAAAATCGCGCAGAATTCAAGTTTTTTGGCTGAAAACCTCAAAAAACTAGGAACGATCATGGCGGGGCGGTGACTATGGTTCCTTAGGTCGTATTTTATAGTCCGGAAAATTTTTAGGCGATAGGGGTCAGGAGGTCCCGGGACCACTCGGAAGGCGTAGGCTATAACACACAAAAATATGGGAATCGCGCGTAATTCTAGTTGTTTGGCCGAAAAACGCAAAAAATGAGGAACGATCATGGTGGGGTGGTTACTATGGTTCCTTAGGTCGTATTTGATGACCCGGAAAATTTTTAGGCGATCGGGGTTCGGGGTTCCCGGGACCCCTTGGAAGGCGTGGGCTAAAGCACACGAAAATATGGAAATCGCGCGGAATTCTAGTTTTTTGGCTGAAAAACGCAAAAGACTAGGAACGATCATGGTGGGGAGGTGACTATGGTTCCTTAGGTCGTATTTGATAGTCCGGAAAATTTTTAGGCGATCCGGCTCAGGGGCGCCCGACCCACTCGGAAGGCGTGGGCGATAGCACACAAAAATATGGGAATCAGGCGAAATTCAAGTTTTTTGGCCAAAAAATGCAAAAAACGAGGAACGATCATGGCGAGGCGGTGACTATGGTTCCTTAGTTCCTAATTGATGGCCCGAAATTTTTTTAGGCGATCCGAGTCCGGCGGCCCGGCCCACTCGGAAGGCGTGGGCAATAGCACACAAAAATATGGTAATCGAGCGGAATTCTATTTTTTTGGCCGAAAAACGCAAAAAATGAGGAACGATCATGGTGGGGTGGTTACTATGGTTCCTTAGGTCGTATTTGGTGACCCAGAAAATTTTTAGGCGATCGGGGTTCGGGGTTCCCGGGACCCCTTGGAAGGCGTGGGCTATAACACACAAAAATATGGGAATCGCGCAGAATTCTAGTTTTTTATCTGAAAAACGCAAAAGACTAGGAACGATCATGGCGGGGCGGTGACTATGGTTCCTTAGGTCGTATTTGATAGTCCGGAAAAATTTTAGGCGATCGGGGTCCGCAGCTCCCCGGACCACTTGGAAGGTGTGGGTATAGCACACGAAAATATGGGAATCGGGCGTAATTTTAGTTTTTTGGCCGAAAAATGCAAAAAATGAGAAACGATGATGGCGGGGCGGTTACTATGGTTCCTTAGGTCGTATTTGACGACCCGGAAAATTTTTAGGCGATTGGGGTCCGGGGGTCCCGGAACCACTTGGAAGGGTGGGCAATAGCACACAAAAATATTGTAATTGGGCAGAATTCTAGTTTTTTGGCCAAAAACCGCAACAAATGAGGAATGATCATGGCTGAGCGGTGACTATGGTTCCTTTGGTCTTATTTGATAGTCCGGAAAAATTTTAGGCGATAGGGGTCAGGAGGTCCCGGGACCACTCGGAAGGCGTGGGCTATAACACACAAAAATATGGGAATCGCGCGGAATTCTAGTTTTTTGGCCGAAAAACGGAAAAAACTAGGAACGATCATGGCTGGGCGGTGACTATGGTTCCTTAGGTCTTATTTGATAGTCCGGAAAAATTTTAGGCGATAGGGGTCCGGAGACCCGGAACCACTCGGAAGGCGTGGGCTATAACACACAAAAATATGGGATCGCGCGGAATTCTAGTTGTTTGGCCGAAAAACGCAAAAAATGAGGAACGATCATGGTGGGGCGGATACTATGGTTCCTTAGGTCGTATTTGATAGTCCGGAAAAATTTTAGGCGATAGGGGTCCGGAGGTCCCGGGACCACTCGGAAGGTGTGGGCTATAACACACAAAAATATGGGAATCACGCGTAATTCTAGTTGTTTGGCCGAAAAACGCAAAAAATAAGGAACGATCATGGTGGGGTGGTTACTATGGTTCCTTAGGTCGTATTTGATGGCCCGGAATATTTTTAGGCGATCGGGGTTCGGGGTTCCCGGGACCCCTTGGAAGGCGTGGGCTAAAGCACACGAAAATATGGAAATCGCGCGGAATTCTAGTTTTTTGGCTGAAAAACGCAAAAGACTAGGAACGATCATGGCGGGGCGGTGACTATGGTTCCTTAGGTCGTATTTGATAGTCCGGAAAAATTTTAGGCGATAGGGGTCAGGAGGTCCCGGGACCACTCGGAAGGCGTGGGCTATAACACACAAAAATATGGGAATCGTGCGGAATTCTAGTTTTTTGGCCGAAAAACGGAAAAAACTAGGAACGATCATGGCTGGGAGGTGACTATGGTTCCTTAGGTCTTATTTGATAGTCCGGAAAAATTTTAGGCGATAGGGGTCCGGAGACCCGGAACCACTCGGAAGGCGTGGGCTATAACACACAAAAATATGGGATCGCGCGGAATTCTAGTTGTTTGGCCGAAAAACGCAAAAAATGAGGAACGATCATGGTGGGGCGGATACTATGGTTCCTTAGGTCGTATTTGATAGTCCGGAAAAATTTTAGGCGATAGGGGTCCGGAGGTCCCGGGACCACTCGGAAGGTGTGGGCTATAACACACAAAATTATGGGAATCACGCGTAATTCTAGTTGTTTGGCCGAAAAACGCAAAAAATAAGAAACGATCATGGTGGGGTGGTTACTATGGTTCCTTAGGTCGTATTTGATGGCCCGGAATATTTTTAGGCGATCGGGGTTCGGGGTTCCCGGGACCCCTTGGAAGGCGTGGGCTAAAGCACACGAAAATATGGAAATCGCGCGGAATTCTAGTTTTTTGGCTGAAAAACTCAAAAAACTAGGAACGATCATGGCGGGGCGGTGACTATGGTTCCTTAGGTCGTATTTTATAGTCCGGAAAATTTTTAGGCGATAGGGGTCAGGAGGTCCCGGGACCACTCGGAAGGCGTAGGCTATAACACACAAAAATATGGGAATCGCGCGTAATTCTAGTTGTTTGGCCGAAAAACGCAAAAAATGAGGAACGATCATGGTGGGGTGGTTACTATGGTTCCTTAGGTCGTATTTGATGACCCGGAAAATTTTTAGGCGATCGGGGTTCGCGGTTCCCGGGACCCCTTGGAAGGCGTGGGTTAAAGCACACGAAAATATGGAAATCGCGCGGAATTCTAGTTTTTATGCTGAAAAACGCAAAAGACTAGGAACGATCATGGTGGGGAGGTGACTATGGTTCCTTAGGTCGTATTTGATAGTCCGGAAAATTTTTAGGCGATCCGGCTCAGTGGCGCCCGACCCACTCGGAAGGCGTGGGCGATAGCACACAAAAATATGGGAATCAGGCGAAATTCTAGTTTTTTGGCCAAAAAATGAAACAAATAAGGAACGATCATGGCGAGGCGGTGACTATGGTTCCTTAGGTCCTCATTGATGGCCCGAAATTTTTTTAGGCGATCCGAGTCCGGCGGCCCGGCCCACTCGGAAGGCGTGGGCAATAGCACACAAAAATATGGTAATCGAGCGGAATTCTATTTTTTTGGCCGAAAAACGCAAAAAATGAGGAACGATCATGGTGGGGTGGTTACTATGGTTCCTTAGGTCGTATTTGATGACCCAGAAAATTTTTAGGCGATCGGGGTTCGGGGTTCCCGGGACCCCTTGGAAGGCGTGGGCTATAACACACAAAAATATGGGAATCGCGCAGAATTCTAGTTTTTTAGCTGAAAAACGCAAAAGACTAGGAACGATCATGGCGGGGCGGTGACTATGGTTCCTTAGGTCGTATTTGATAGTTCGGAAAATTTTTAGGCGATCCGGGGGACCCGACCCACTCGGAAGGCGTGGGCGATAACACACAAAAATATGGGAATCGGGCGGAATTCTAGTTTTTTGGCCAAAAAATGCAAAAAATGAGGAACGATCATGGCGAGGCGGTGACTATGGTTCCTTAGGTCCTAATTGATGGCACAAAAACATTTTAGGCGATCCGATTCCGGCGGCCCGACCCACTCGGAAGGCGTGGGCAATAGCACACAAATATATGGTAATCGAGCGGAATTCTATTTTTTGGCTGAAAAATGCAATAAATGAGGAACGATCATGGCGGGGCGGTGACTATGGTTCCTTAGGTCGTATTTGATAGCCCGGAAAATTTTAGGCGATCGGGGTCCACGGCACCCGGGACCACTCGGAAGGCGTAAGCTATAGCACACGAAAATATGCAAATCGCGCGGAGTTCTAGTTTTTTGGCCGAAAAATGCAAAGCATTTGGAACGATTATGGTGGGGCGGTGAATATGGTACCTTAGGTCGTATTTGATAGTCCGGAAAATATTTAGGCGATCAGGGTCCGCGGATCCCCGGAACACTTGGAAGGCGTGGGTATAGCACACGAAAATATGGGAATCGGGCGTAATTCTAGTTTTTTGGCCGAAAAATGCAAAAAATGAGAAACGATGATGGCGGGGCGGTTACTGTGGTTCCTTAGGTCGTATTTGACGACCCGGAAAATTTTTAGGCGATTGGGGTCCGGGGGTCCTGGAACCACTTGGAAGGGTGGGCAATAGCACACAAAAATATTGTAATCGGGCAGAATTCTAGTTTTTTGGCCAAAAACCGCAACAAATGAGGAATGATCATGGCTGAGCGGTGACTATGGTTCCTTTGGTCTTATTTGATAGTCCGGAAAAATTTTAGGCGATAGGGGTCAGGAGGTCCCGGGACCACTCGGAAGGCGTGGGCTATAACACACAAAAATATGGGAATCGCGCGGAATTCTAGTTTTTTGGCCGAAAAACGGAAAAAACTAGGAACGATCATGGCTGGGCGGTGACTATGGTTCCTTAGGTCTTATTTGATAGTCCGGAAAAATTTTAGGCGATAGGGGTCCGGAGACCCGGAACCACTCGGAAGGCGTGGGCTATAACACACAAAAATATGGGATCGCGCGGAATTCTAGTTGTTTGGCCGAAAAACGCAAAAAATGAGGAACGATCATGGTGGGGCGGATACTATGGTTCCTTAGGTCGTATTTGATATTCCGGAAAAATTTTAGGCGATAGGGGTCCGGAGGTCCCGGGACCACTCGGAAGGTGTGGGCTATAACACACAAAAATATGGGAATCACGCGTAATTCTAGTTGTTTGGCCGAAAAACGCAAAAAATGAGGAACGATCGTGGTGGGGTGGTTACTATGGTTCCTTAGGTCGTATTTGATGACCCGGAAAATTTTTAGGCGATCGGTGTTCGGGGTTCCCGGGACCCCTTGGAAGGCGTGGGCTAAAGCACACGAAAATATGAAAATCGCGCGAAATTCTAGTTTTTTGGCTGAAAAACGCAAAAGACTAGGAACGTTCATGGCGGGGCGGTGACTATGGTTCCTTAGGTCGTATTTTATAGTCCGAAAAATTTTTAGGCGATAGGGGTCAGGAGGTCCCGGGACCACTCGGAAGGCGTGGGCTATAACACACAAAAATATGGGAATCGCGCGGAATTCTAGTTGTTTGGCCGAAAAACGCAAAAAATGAGGAACGATCGTGGTGGGGTGGTTACTATGGTTCCTTAGGTCGTATTTGATGACCCGGAAAATTTTTAGGCGATCGGTGTTCGGGGTTCCCGGGACCCCTTGGAAGGCGTGGGCTAAAGCACACGAAAATATGAAAATCGCGCGAAATTCTAGTTTTTTGGCTGAAAAACGCAAAAGACTAGGAACGATCATGGAGGGGAGGTGACTATGGTTCCTTAGGTCGTATTTGATAGTCCGGAAAATTTTTAGGCGATCTGGCTCAGGGGGGCCCGACCCACTCGGAAGGCGTGGGCGATAGCACACAAACATATGGGAATCGGGCGAAATTCTAGTTTTTTGGCCAAAAAATGCAAAAAATAAGGAACGATCATGGCGAGGCGGTGACTATGGTTCCTTAGGTCGTATTTGATGGCCCGGAAAATTTTAGGCGATCGGGGTCCACGGCTCCCGGGACCACTTGGAAGGCGTAAGCTATAGCACACAAAAATATGCAAATCGCGCGGAGTTCTAGTTTTTTGGCTGAAAAATGCAAAGCATTTGGAACCATCATGATGGGGCGGTGACTATGGTACCTTAGGGCGTATTTGATAGTCCGGAAAAATTTTAGGCGATCGGGGTCCGCGGCTCCCCGGAACACTTGGAAGGCGTGGGTATAGCACACGAAAATATGGGAATCGGGCGTAATTCTAGTTTTTTGGCCGAAAAATGCAAAAAATGAGAAACGATGATGGCGGGGCGGTTACTATGGTTCCTTAGGTCATATTTGATGGCCCGGAAAAATTTTAGGCGATCGGGGTCCGGGGGTCCCGGAACCACTTGGAAGGGTGGGCAATAGCACACAAAAATATTGTAATCGGGCGGAATTCTAGTTTTTTGGCCAAAAAACGCAACAAATGAGGAATGATCATGGCTGGGCGGTGACTATGGTTCCTTTGGTCTTATTTGATAGTCCGGAAAAATATTAGGCGAAAGGGGTCCGGAGGTCCCGGGACTAATAGGAAGGCGTGGGCTATAACACACAAAAATATGGGAATCGCGCGGAATTCTAGTTGTTTGGCCGAAAAATGCAAAAAATGAGGAACGATCATGGCGGAGTGGTTACTATGGTTCCTTAGGTCGTATTTGATGGCCCGAAAATGTTTTAGGCGATCGAGGTTCGGGGTTCCCGGGACCCCTTGGAAGGCGTGGGCTAAAGCACACGAAAATATGGAAATTGCGCGGAATTCTAGTTTTTTGGCTGAAAAACGCAAAAGACTAGGAACGATCATGGCGGGGCAGTGACTATGGTTCCTTAGGTCGTATTTGATAGTCCAGAAAATTTTTAGGCGATCCGGCTCCGGGGGGCCCGACCCACTCGGAAGGCGTGGGCGATAGCACACAAAAATATGGGAATCGGGCGGAATTCTAGTGTTTTGGCCAAAAAATGCAAAAAATGAAGAACGATCATAGCGAGGCGGTGACTATGGTTCCTTAGGTCCTAATTGATGGCCCAAAAATTTTTTAGGCGATCCGAGTCCGGCGGCCCGGCCCACTCGGTATGCGTGGGCAATAGCACCCAAAAATATGGTAATCGAGCGGAATACTATTTTTTGGCTGGAAAACGCAATAAATGAGGAAAGATCATGGCAGGGCGGTGACTATGGTTCCTTAGGTCGTATTTGATGGCCCGGAAAATTTTAGGCGATTGGGGTCCACGGCTCCCGGGACCACTCGGAAGGCGTAAGCTATAGCACACGAAAATATGCAAATCGTGCGGAGTTCTAGTTTTTTGGCCGAAAAATGCAAAGCATTTGGAACGATCATGGTGGGGCGGTGAATATGGTGCCTTAGGTCGTATTTGATAGTCCAGAAAAATTTTTGGCGATCGGGGTCCGCGGCTCCCCGGAACACTTGGAAGGTGTGGGTATAGCACACGAAAATATGGGAATCGGGCGTAATTCTAGTTTTTTGGCCGAAAAATGCAAAAAATGAGAAACGATCATGGCTGGGCGGTGACTATGGTTCCTTACATCTTATTTGATAGTCCGGAAAAATTTTAGGCGATAGGGGTCCGGAGACCCGGGACCACTCGGAAGGCGTGGGCTATAACACACAAAAATATGGGATCGCGCGGAATTCTAGTTGTTTGGCCGAAAAACGCAAAAAATGAGGAACGATCATGGCGGGGTGGTTACTATGGTTCCTTAGGTCGTATTTGATAGCCCGGAAAATTTTTAGGCGATCGGGGTTCGGGGTTCCCGGGACCCTTTGGAAGGCGTGGGCTATAACACACAAAAATATGGGAATCGCGCGGAATTCTAGTTTTTTGGCTGAAAAATGCAAAAGACTAGGAACGATCATGGTGGGGTGGTGACTATGGTTCCTTAGGTCGTAATTGATGGCAAAATAATGTTTTAGGCGATCCGATTCTGGCGGCCCGGCCCACTCGGAAGGCGTGGGCGATAGCACACAAAAATATGGGAATCGGGCGGAATTCTAGTTTTTTGGCCAAAAAATGCAAAAAATGAGGAACGATCATGGCGAGGCG
Organism: Nicotiana tabacum; assembly: GCF_000715075.1. Taxonomy (NCBI): domain Eukaryota; kingdom Viridiplantae; phylum Streptophyta; class Magnoliopsida; order Solanales; family Solanaceae; genus Nicotiana; species Nicotiana tabacum. The sequence continues at coordinate 449,702 of NW_027438256.1, forward strand.
GTGACTATGGTTCCTTAGGTCCTAATTGATGGATAAAAACGGTTTTAGGCGATCCGATTCCGGCGGCCCGGCCCACTCGGAAGGCGTGGGCAATAGCACACAAAAATATGGTAATCGAGCGGAATTCTATTTTTTGGCTGAAAAACGCAATAAATGAGGAACGATCATGGCGGGGCGGTGACTATGGTTCCTTAGGTCGTATTTGATGGCCCGGAAAATTTTAGGCGATCGGGGTCCACGGCACCCGAGACCACTCGGAAGGCGTAAGCTATAGCACACGAAAATATGCAAATCGTGCGGAGTTCTAGTTTTTTGGCCGAAAAATGCAAAGCATTTGGAACGATCATGGTGGGGCGGTGAATATGGTGCCTTAGGTCGTATTTGATAGTCCAGAAAACTTTTTAGGCGATCGGGGTCCGCGGCTCCCCGGAACACTTGGAAGGTGTGGGTATAGCACACGAAAATATGGGAATCGGGCGTAATTCTAGTTTTTTGGCCGAAAAATGCAAAAAATGAGAAACGATCATGGCTGGGCGGTGACTATGGTTCCTTACATCTTATTTGATAGTCCGGAAAAATTTTAAGCAATAGGGGTCCGGAGACCCGGGACCACTCGGAAGGCGTGGGCTATAACACACAAAAATATGGGATCGCGCGGAATTCTAGTTGTTTGGCCGAAAAACGCAAAAAATGAGGAACGATCATGGCGGGGTGGTTACAATGGTTCCTTAGGTCGTATTTGATAGCCCGGAAAATTTTTAGGCGATCGGGGTTCGGGGTTCCCGGGACCCTTTGGAAGGCGTGGGCTATAACACACAAAAATATGGGAATCGCGCGGAATTCTAGTTTTTTGGCTGAAAAATGCAAAAGACTAGGAACGATCATGGTGGGGTGGTGACTATGGTTCCTTAGGTCGTAATTGATGGCAAAAAAATGTTTTAGGCGATCCGATTCTGGCGGCCCGGCCCACTCGGAAGGCGTGGGCGATAGCACACAAAAATATGGGAATCGGGCGGAATTCTAGTTTTTTGGCCAAAAAATGCAAAAAATGAGGAACGATCATGGCGAGGCGGTGACTATGGTTCCTTAGGTCCTAATTGATGGATAAAAACGGTTTTAGGCGATCCGATTCCGGCGGCCCGGCCCACTCGGAAGGCGTGGGCAATAGCACACAAAAATATGGTAATCGAGCGGAATTCTATTTTTTGGCTGAAAAACGCAATAAATGAGGAACGATCATGGCGGGGCGGTGACTATGGTTCCTTAGGTTGTATTTGATGGCCCGGAAAATTTTAGGCGATCGGGGTCCACGGCACCCGAGACCACTCGGAAGGCGTAAGCTATAGCACACAAAAATATGCAAATCGCGCGGAGTTCTAGTTTTTTGGCCGAAAAATGCAAAGCATTTGGAACGATCATGGTGGGGCGGTGAATATGGTACCTTAGGTCGTATTTGATAGTCCGGAAAAATTTTAGGCGATCGGGATCTGCGGCTCCCCGGAACACTTGGAAGGCGTGGGTATAGCACACGAAAATATGGGAATCGGGCGTAATTCTAGTATTTTGGCCGAAAAATGCAAAAAATGAGAAACGATGATGGCGGGGCGGTTACTATAGTTCCTTAGGTCGTATTTGACGACCCGGAAAAATTTTAGGCGATCGGGGTCCGGGGGTCCCGGAACCACTTGGAAGGGTGGGCAATAGAACACAAAAATATTGTAATCGGGCAGAATTCTAGTTTTTGGACGAAAACCGCAACAAATGAGGAATGATCATGGCTGGGCGGTGACTAAGGTTCCTTTGGTCTTATTTGATAGTCCGGAAAAATTTTAGGCAATAGGGGTCAGAAGGTCCCGGGACCACTCGGAAGGCGTGGGCGATAGCACAGAAAAATATGGGAATCGGGCGGAATTCTAGTTTTTTGGCCAAAAATGCAAAAAATGAGGAACGATCATGGCGAGGCGGTGACTATGGTTCCTTAGGTCCTAATTGATGGCCCGAAAATTTTTTAGGCGATCCGATTCCGCCGGCCCGGCCCACTCGGAAGGCGTGGGCAATAGCACACAAAAATATGGTAATCGAGCGGAATTCTATTTTTTGGCTGAAAAACGCAATAAATGAGGAACGATCATGGCGGGGCGGTGACTATGGTTCCTCAGGTCGTATTTGATGGCCCGGAAAATTTTAGGCGATCGGGGTCCACGGCACCCGGGACCACTCGGAAGGCGCTCCTAAAGCACACGAAAATATGCAAATCGCGCGGAGTTCTAGTTTTTTGGCCGAAAAATGCAAAGCATTTGGATCGATCATGGTGGGGCAGTGAATATGGTACCTTAGGTCGTATTTGATAGTCCGGAAAAATTTTAGGCGATCGGGGTCCGCGGCTCCCCGGAACACTCGGAAGGCGTGGGTATAGCACACGAAAATATGGGAATCGGGCGTAATTCAAGTTTTTTGGCCGAAAAATGCAAAAAATGAGAAACGATGATGGCGGGGCGGTTACTATGGTTCCTTAGGTCGTATTTGACGACCCGGAAAAATTTTAGGCGATCGGGGTCCGGGGTTCCCGGAACCACTTGGAAGGGTGGGCAATTGCACACAAAAATATTGTAATCGGGCAGAATTCTAGTTTTTTGGGCGAAAAACGCAAAAAATGAGGAACGATCATGGCGGGGCGGATACTATGGTTCCTTAGGTCGTATTTGATAGTCCGAAAAAATTTTAGGCGATAGGGGTCCGGAGGTCCCGGAACCACTCGGAAGGTGTGGGCTATAACACATAAAAATATGGGAATCACGCGTAATTCTAGTTGTCTGGCCGAAAAATGCAAAAAATAAGGAACGATCATGGTGGGGTGGTTACTATGGTTCCTTAGGTCGTATTTGATGGCCCGGAAAATTTTTAGGCGATCGGGGTTCGGGGTTCCCGGGACCCCTTAGAAGGCGTGGGCTAAAGCACACGAAAATATGGAAATCGCGCGGAATTCTAGTTTTTTGGCTGAAAAATGCAAAAGACTAGGAACGATCATGGCGGGGCGGTGACTATGGTTCCTTAGGTCGTATTTTATAGCCCGGAAAATTTTTAGGCGATAGGGGTCAGGAGGTCCCGGGACCACTCGGAAGGCGTGGGCTATAACACACAAAAATATGGGAATCGCGCGGAATTCTAGTTGTTTGGCCGAAAAACGCAAAAAATGAGGAACGATCATGGTGGGGTGGTTACTATGGTTCCTTAGGTCGTATTTGATGACCCGGAAAATTTTTAGGCGATCGGGGTTCGGGGTTCCCGGGACCCCTTGGACGGCGTGGGCTAAAGCACACGAAAATATGGAAATCGCGCGGAATTCTAGTTTTTTGGCTGAAAAACGCAAAAGACTAGGAACGATCATGGCGGGGAGGTGACTATGGTTCCTTAGGTTGTATTTGATAGTCCGGAAAATTTTTAGGCGATCCGGCTCAGGGGGGCCCGAACCACTCGGAAGGCGTGGGCGATAGCACACGAAAATATGGGAATCGGGCGTAATTCTAGTTTTTTGGCCGAAAAATGCAAAAAATGAGAAACGATGATGGCGGGGCGGTTACTATGGTTCCTTAGGTTGTATTTGACGACCCGGAAAAATTTTAGGCGATCGGGGTCCGGGGTTCCCGAAACCACTTGGAAGGGTGGGCAATAGCACACAAAAATATTGTAATCGGGCAGAATTCTTGTTTTTTGGCCGAAAACCGCAACAAATGAGGAATGATCATGGCTGGGCGGTGACTATGGTTCCTTTGGTCTTATTTGATAGTCCGGAAAATTATTAGGCGATAGGGGTCAGGAGGTCCCGGGACCACTCGGAAGGCGTGGGCGATAACACACAAAAATATGGGAATCGGGCGGAATTCTAGTTTTTTGGCCAAAAAATGCAAAAAATGAGGAATGATCATGGCGAGGCGGTGACTATGGTTCCTTAGGTCCTAATTGATGGCACAAAAACGTTTTAGGCGATCCGATTCCGGCGGCCCGGCCCACTCGGAAGGCGTGGGCAATAGCACACAAAAATATGGTAATCGAGCGAAATTCTATTTTTTGGCTGAAAAACGCAATAAATGAGGAACGATCATGGCGGGGCGGTGACTATGGTTCCTTAGGTCGTATTTGATGGCCCGGAAAATTTTAGGCGATCGGGGTCCACGGCACCCGGGACCACTCGGAAGGCGTAAGCTATAGCACACGAAAATATGCAAATCGCGCGGAGTTCTAGTTTTTTGGCCGAAAAATGCAAAGCATTTGGAACGATCATGGTGGGGCGGTGAATATGGTACCTTAGGTCGTATTTGATAGTCCGGAAAAATTTTAGGCGATAGGGGTCAGGAGGTCCCGGGACCACTCGGAAGGCGTGGGCTATAACACACAAAAATATGGGAATCGCGCGGAATTCTAGTTTTTTGGCCGAAAAACGGAAAAAACTAGGAACGATCATGGCTGGGCGGTGACTATGGTTCCTTAGGTCTTATTTGATAGTCCGGAAAAATTTTAGGCGATAGGGGTCCGGAGACCCGGGACCACTCGGAAGGCGTGGGCTATAACACACAAAAATATGGGATCGCGCGGAATTCTAGTTGTTTGGCCGAAAAACGCAAAAAATGAGGAACGATCATGGCGGGGCGGATACTATGGTTCCTTAGGTCGTATTTGATAGTCCGAAAAAATTTTAGGCGATAGGGGTCCGGAGGTCCCGGAACCACTCGGAAGGTGTGGGCTATAACACATAAAAATATGGGAATCACGCGTAATTCTAGTTGTCTGGCCGAAAAATGCAAAAAATAAGGAACGATCATGGTGGGGTGGTTACTATGGTTCCTTAGGTCGTATTTGATGGCCCGGAAAATTTTTAGGCGATCGGGGTTCGGGGTTCCCGGGACCCCTTAGAAGGCGTGGGCTAAAGCACACGAAAATATGGAAATCGCGCGGAATTCTAGTTTTTTGGCTGAAAATGCAAAAGACTAGGAACGATCATGGCGGGGCGGTGACTATGGTTCCTTAGGTCGTATTTTATAGCCCGGAAAATTTTTAGGCGATAGGGGTCAGGAGGTCCCGGGACCACTCGGAAGGCGTGGGCTATAACACACAAAAATATGGGAATCGCGCGGAATTCTAGTTGTTTGGCCGAAAAACGCAAAAAATGAGGAACGATCATGGTGGGGTGGTTACTATGGTTCCTTAGGTCGTATTTGATGACCCGAAAAATGTTTAGGCGATCGGGGTTCGGGGTTCCCGGGACCCCTTGGACGGCGTGGGCTAAAGCACACGAAAATATGGAAATCGCGCGAAATTCTAGTTTTTTGGCTGAAAAACGCAAAAGACTAGGAACGATCATGGCGGGGAGGTGACTATGGTTCCTTAGGTTGTATTTGATAGTCCGGAAAATTTTTAGGAGATCCGGCTCAGGGGGGCCCGAACCACTCGGAAGGCGTGGGCGATAGCACACGAAAATATGGGAATCGGGCGTAATTCTAGTTTTTTGGTCGAAAAATGCAAAAAATGAGAAACGATGATGGCGGGGTGGTTACTATGGTTCCTTAGGTCGTATTTGACGACCCGGAAAAATTTTAGGCGATCGGGGTCCGGGGTTCCCGGAACCACTTGGAAGGGTGGGCAATAGCACACAAAAATATTGTAATCGGGCAGAATTCTAGTTTTTTGGCCGAAAACCGCAACAAATGAGGAATGATCATGGCTGGGCGGTGACTATGGTTCCTTTGGTCTTATTTGATAGTCCGGAAAATTATTAGGCGATAGGGGTCAGGAGGTCCCGGGACCACTCGGAAGGCGTGGGCGATAACACACAAAAATATGGGAATCGGGCGGAATTCTAGTTTTTTGGCCAAAAAATGCAAAAAATGAGGAATGATCATGGCGAGGCGGTGACTATGGTTCCTTAGGTCCTAATTGATGGCACAAAAACGTTTTAGGCGATCCGATTCCGGCGGCCCGGCCCACTCGGAAGGCGTGGGCAATAGCACACAAAAATATGGTAATCGAGCGGAATTCTATTTTTTGGCTGAAAAATGCAATAAATGAGGAACGATCATGGCGGGGCGGTGACTATGGTTCCTTAGGTCGTATTTGAAGGCCCGGAAAATTTTAGGCGATCGGGGTCCACGGCGACCGGGACCACTCGGAAGGCGTAAGCTATAGCACACGAAAATATGCAAATCGCGCGCAGTTCTAGTTTTTTGGCCGAAAAATGCAAAGCATTTGGAACGATCATGGTGGGGCGGTGAATATGGTACCTTATGTCGTATTTGATAGTCCGGAAAAATTTTAGGCGATAGGGGTCAGGAGGTCCCGGGACCACTCGGAAGGCATGGGCTATAACACACAAAAATATGGGAATCGCGCGGAATTCTAGTTTTTTGGCCGAAAAACGGAAAAAACTAGGAACGATCATGGCTGGGCGGTGAATATGGTTCCTTAGGTCTTATTTGATAGTCCGGAAAAATTTTAGGCGATAGGGGTCCGGAAACCCGGGACCACTCGGAAGGCGTGGGCTATAACACACAAAAATATGGGATCGCGCGGAATTCTAGTTGTTTGTCGAAAAACGCAAAAAATGAGGAACGATCATGGCGGGGTGGATACTATGGTTCCTTTGGTCTTTTTAGGCGATAGGGGTCAGGAGGTCCCGGGACCACTCGGAAGGCGTGGGCTATAACACACAAAAATATGGGAATCGCGCGAAATTCTAGTTTTTTGGCCGAAAAATGCAAAGCATTTGGAATGATCATGGAGGGGCGGTGACTATGGTACTTTAGGTCGTATTTGATAGTCTGGAAAAATTTTAGGCGATCGGGGTCCGCGGCTCCCCGGACCACTTGGAAGGCGTGGGTATAGCACACGAAAATATGGGAATCGGGCGTAATTCTACGTTTTTGGCCGAAAAATGGAAAAAATGAGAAACGATGATGGCAGGGCGGTTACTATAGTTCCTTAGTTCGTATTTGACGGCCCAGAAAAATTTTAGGCGACCGGGGTCCGGGGGTCCCGGAACCACTTGGAAGGGTGGGCAATAGCACACAAAAATATTGTAATCGGGCGGAATTCTAGTTTTTTGGCCGAAAAACGCAACAAATGAGGAATGATCATGGCTGGGCGGTGACTATGGTTACTTTGGTCTTATTTGATAGTCCGGAAAAATATTAGGCGATAGGGGTCCGGAGGTCCCCGGACCACTCGGAAGGCGTGGGCTATATAACACACAAAAATATGGGAATCGCGCGGAATTCTAGTTGTTTGGCCGAAAAATGCAAAAAATGAGGAACGATCATGGCGGGGTGGTTACTATGGTTTCTTAGGTCATATTGGATGGCCCGGAAAATTTTTAGGCGATCGGGGTTCCCGGGACCCCTTGGAAGGCGTGGGCTAAAGCACACGAAAATATGGAAATCGCGCGGAATTCTAGTTTTTTGGCTGAAAAATGCAAAAGACTAGGAACGATCATGGCAGGGCGGTGACTATGGTTCCTTAGGTCATATTTGATAGTCCGGAAAATTTTTAGGCGATCCGGCTCCGTGGGGCCCGACCCACTCGGAAGGCGTGGGCGATAGCACACAAAAATATGGGAATCGGGCGGAATTCTAGTTTTTTGGCTGAAAAATGCAAAAAATGAGGAACGATCATGGCGAGATGGTGACTATGGTTCCTTAGGTCCTAATTGATGGCCCGGAAAATTTTAGGCTATCGGGGTCCACGGCTCCCGGGACCACTCGGAAGGCGTAAGCTATAGCACACGAAAATATGCAAATCGCGCGAAGTTCTAGTTTTTTGGCCGAAAAATGCAAAGCATTTGGAACGATCATGGTGGGGCGGTGACTATGGTAACTTAGGTCGTATTTGATAGATCGGAAAAATTTTAGGCGATCGGGGTCCGCGGCTCCGCGGACCACTTGGAAGGCCTGGGTATAGCACACGAAAATATGGGAATCAGGCGTAATTTTAGTTTTTTGGCCGAAAAATGCAAAAAATGAGAAACGATGATGGCGGGGCGGTTACTATGGTTCCTTAGGTCGTATTTGACGGCCCGGAAATATTTTAGGCGATCGGGGTACGGGGGTCCCGGAAACACTTGGAAGGGTGGGCAATAGCACACAAAAATATTGTAATCGGGCGGAATTCTAGTTTTTTGGCCCAAAAATGCAACAAATGAGGAATGATCATGGCTGGGCGGTGACTATGGTTCCTTTGTTCTTATTTGATAGTCCGGAAAAATATTAGGCGATAGGGGTCCGGAGGTCCCGGGACCACTCGGAAGGCGTGGGCTATATAACACACAAAATTATGGGAATCGCGCGAAATTCTAGTTGTTTGGCCGAAAAATGCCAAAAATGAGGAACGATCATGGCGTGGAGGATACTATGATTCATTAGGTCATATTTGATAGTCCGGAAAAATTTTAGGCGATAGGGGTCAGGAGGTCCCGGGACCACTCGGAAGGCGTGGGCTATAACACACAAAAATATGGGAATCGCGCGGAATTCTAGTTGTTTGGCCGAAAAACGCAAAAAAATGAGGAACGATCATGGCGGGGCGGATACTATGGTTCCTTAGGTCATATTTGATAGTCCGGAAAAATTTTAGGCGATAGGGGTCAGGAAGCCCCGGGACCACTCGGAAGGCGTGGGCTATAACACACAAAAATATGGGAATCGCGCGGAATTCTAGTTGTTTGGCCGAAAAACGCAAAAAATAAGGAACGATCATGGCGGGGTGGTTACTATGGTTCCTTAGGTCGTATTTGATGCCCCGAAAACCTTTTAGGCGATCGGGGTTCGGGGTTCCCGGGACCCTTCGAAGGCGTGGGCTAAAGCACACGAAAATATGGAAATCGCGCGGAATTCTAGTTTTTTGGCTGAAAAACGCAAAAGAATAGGAACGATCATGGCGGGGCGGTGACTATGGTTCCTTAGGTCGTATTTGATAGTCTGGAAAATTTTTAGGCGATCCGGCTCCGGGGGGCACGACCCACTCGGAAGGCGTGGGCGATAGCACACAAAAATATGGGAATCGGGCGGAATTCTAGTTTTTTGGCCAAAAAATGCAAAAAATGGGGAACGATCATGGCGAGGCGGTGAATATGGTTCCTTAGGTCCTAATTGATGGCCCTAAAAGTTTTTAGGCGATCCGAGTCCGGCGGCCCGGCCCACTCGGAAGGCGTGGGCAATAGCACACAAAAATATGGGAATATGGGAATCGTGCGAAATTCTAGTTTTTTGGCCGAAAAATGTAAAAAATGAGGAACGATCTTGGCGGGGAGGTGACTATGGTTACTTAGGTCTTATTTGATTGCCCGAAAAAAATTTAGGTGATCCGAGCTCGGGAGGCCCGGCCCACTCGGAAGGCGTGGGCTGTAGCACACGAAAATATGGTTATCGGGCGAAATTATAGTTTTTTGGCCGAAAAACGCAAAATATGAGGAACGATCAGGGCGGGGCGATGACTATGGTTTCTTAGGTCATATTTGATGGCCTTGAAAATTTTTAGGCGATCGTGGTCTGGGGGTCTTGGGACCACTTTGAAGGCCTAAGCTATAGCACACGAAAATATGGGAATCGGGCGGAATTCTAATTCTTTGGCAAAAAAATGCAAAAATTGAGGAACGATCATGGCGGGGCGGTGACTATGGTTCCTTAGGTCGTATTTAATGGCCCGAAAAAATTATAGACGTTCCGAGTCAAGAGGGACCGGCCCACTCGGAAGGTGTGAGCTATAGCACACGAAAATATGGGAATCGGGCGGAATTCAAGTTTTTTCGCTGAAAAACGCAAATAACTAGGAAAATTCATGGCCGAACGGTGACTATGGTTCCTTAGGTCGTATTTGATGGTCCGAAAAAATTTTAGGCGATCGGGGTCCGGGGGTCCCTACCCATTGGGAAGGCGTGGGCAATTATAGCACAGGAAAATATGGGAATCGGACGGAATTCTAGTTTTTTAGCCGAAAAATGCAAACAATGAGGAACGATCATGGCGGGGAGGTGACTATGGTCCTTAGGTCTTATTTGATGGCCCGAATAAAATTTAGATGATCCGAGTCCGGGGGCCTGGCCCACTCGGAAGGCGTGGGCTATAGCACACGAAAATATGGGAATCGGGCGGAATTCTAGTGTTTTTGCCGGAAATCGCAATAAATGAGGAACGATCATGGCGGGGCAGTTACTATGGTTCCTTAGGTCGTATTTGATGGCCCGGAAAAATTTTAGGCGATCGATGTCCGGGGAACCCGGGACCACTTGGAAAGCGTTGTCTATAGCACACAAAAATATGGGAACCGGGCGGATTTCTAGTTTTTTGGCCGAAAAATGCGAAAAATTAGGAAAGATCATGGCGAGGTGGTGACTATGGTTCCTAAGGTCCTATTTTATGGCCCGAAAAAACTTTAGGCGATCTGAGTACGGGGGGCTCGGCCCACTCGAAGGCGTGGGCAATAGCACACAATAATATGGTAATCGGGCGGAATTCTAGTGTTTTGGCCGAAAAACGCAAAAAATGAAGAACGATCATGGCGGGGCGGTGACTATGGTTCCTTAGGTCGTATTTGATGGCTGGAAAATTTTTAGGCGATCGGGGTCCGGGGTTCCCGGGACCACTCGGAAGGCGTAGGCTATAGCAAATGAAGATATGGAATCGCGCGGAATTCTAGGTTTTTTGCCAAAAAACACAAAAACCTAGGAACGATCATGGCGGGGCGATGACTATGGTTCCTTAGGTCGTATTTGATGGTCCGGAAAAACTTTAGGCAATAGGGGTCCGGCGGTTTCGAGACCACTCGGAAGGCATGGGCTATAACACACGAAAATATGAGAATCTCGCGGAATTATAGTTGTTTGGCCGAAAAATGCAATAAATGAGGAAGGATTATGGAGGGGCGGTTACTATGGTTCCTTAGGTCGTATTTGATAGCCTGGAAAACAATTTAGGCGATCGGGGTCCGGGGGTCCCGGGACCACTTGGAAGGCGTGGGCTATAGCACACAAAATATTGGAATCGAGCGGAATTCTAGTTTTTTGGCCGAAAAATGCACAACATGAGGAACAATCATGGAGAGGTGGTGACTATGGTTCCTTTGGTCCTATTTGATGGTCCGAAAAAATTTAGGCGATCCGAGGGCAATAGAACACAAACATATGGTAATCCGACGGAATTCTAGTTTTTTCGTCGAAAAATGCAAAAAATGAGGAACGATCATGGCGGGGCAGTGACTATGGTTCCTTAGGTTGTATTTGATGGCCCGAAATATTTTTAGGCGATCCGAGTCCGCGGAGCCGGCCCACTCGGAAGGCGTGGGATATAACACACGAAAATATGGGAATCGGGCGGAATTCTAGGTTTTTCGCCGAAAAACGCAAAAAACTAAGAACAACCATGGTGGGGCCGTGACTATGGTTCCTTAGTTCGTATTTTATGGCCCGGAAAAATTTTAGGCTATCGGGGTCCGGGGGTCTGGGACCACTCGCAAGGCATGGGCTATAGCACACGAAAATATGGGAATCGCGCGGAATTCAAGTTTTTTGGCAGAAAAACGCAAATAATGAGGAACGATCATGGCAGGGCGGTGACAATGGTTCCTTAAATCGTATTTGATGGCCCGGAAAAATAATAGGCGATCGGGGTCCAGGGTTCCGGGACCACTTGGAAGGCGTGGGCTATAACACACGAAAATATGGGAATCGGGCGGAATTCTAGTTTTTTCGCCAAAAAATGCAAAAAATGAGGAACGATCATTGCGGGGCGGTGACTATGGTTCCTTAGGTCGTATTTGATGGTACGGAAAAATTTTAGGAGATCGGGGTTCAAGGGTCACGAAAATAAGGGAATCGGGCATAATTCTAGTTGTTTCGCCGTAAAATGCATGAAATGAGGACCGATCATGGCGGGGCGGTGACTATGGTTCCTTAGGTCGTATTTGATGGCCTGAAAAATTTTAGGCGATCGGGGTCCGGGAGCACTTGGAAGGCATGGGCTATAACACACGAAAATATGGGAATCAGGCGGAATTCTAGTTTTTTGGCCATAAAATGCAAAAAATGAAGAAAGGTCATGGAGGGGCTGTGACTTTGGTTCCTTAGCTCGTATTTGATGGCCCGGAAAATTTTTAGGCGATCCGGCTCCGGGGGGCCCTACACATTGGGAAGGCGTGGGCTATTATAGCACATGAAAATATGGGAATCGTGCGGAATTCTAGTTTTTTGGCCGAAAAATGTAAAAAATGAGGAACGATCTTGGCGGGGAGGTGACTATGGTTCCTTAGGTCTTATTTGATGGCCCGAAAAAAATTTAGGTGATCCGAGTTCGGGAGGCCCGGCCCACTCGGAAGGCGTGGGCTGTAGTACACAAAAATATGGGGATCGGGCGGAATTCTAGGATTTTGGCCGAAAAATGCAAAATATGAGGAACGATCAGGGCGGGGCGATGACTATGGTTTCTTAGGTCATATTTGATGGCCTTGAAAATTTTTAGGCGATCGTGGTCTGGGGGTCCTGGGACTACTTTGAAGGCCTAAGCTATAGCACACGAAAATATGGGAATCGGGCGGAATTCTAACTTTTTGGCTGAAAAATGCAAAAATTGAGGAACGATCATGGAGGGGCGGTGACTATGGTTCCTTAGGTCGTATTTAATGGCCCGAAAAATTTTTACACGTTCCGAGTCAGGGGGACCGGCCCACTCGGAAGGTATGAGCTATAGCACACGAAAATATGGGAATCAGGCGGAATTCTAGTTTTTTCGCTGAAAAACGCAAACAACTAGGAAAATTCATGGCGGAACGGTGACTATGGTTCCTTAGGTCGTATTTGATGGTCCGAAAAAATTTTAGGCGATCGGGGTCCGGGGGTCCCTACCCATTGGGAAGGCGTGGGCAATTATAGCACAGGAAAATATGGGAATCGGACGGAATTCTAGTTTTTAGCCGAAAAATGCAAAAAATGAGGAACGATCATGGCGGGGAGGTGACTATGGTCCTTAGGTCTTATTTGATGGCCCGAATAAAATTTAGATGATCCGAGTCCGGGGGGCCTGGCCCACTCGGAAGGCGTGGGCTATAGCACACGAAAATATGGGAATCAGGTGGAATTCTAGTTTTTTTGCCGGAAATCGCAATAAATGAGGAACGATCATGGTGGGGCAGTTACTATGGTTACTTAGGTCATATTTGATGGCCCGGAAAATTTTTAGGCGATCGGTGTCCGGGGATCCCGGGACCACTTGGAAAGCGTGTCTATAGCACACAAAAATATGGGAATCGGGCGGATTTCTAGTTTTTTGGCCGAAAAAATGCAAAAAATTAGGAAAGATCATGGCGAGGTGGTGACTATGGTTCCTAAGGTCCTATTGTATGGCCCGAAAAAACTTTAGGCGATCCGAGTACGGGGGCTCGGCCCACTCGAAGGCGTGGGCAATAGCACACAATAATATGGTAATCGGGCGGAATTCTAGTGTTTTAGCCGAAAAACGCAAAACATGAAGAACGATCATGGCGGGGTGGTGACTTTGGTTCCTTAGGTCGTATTTGATGGCTGGAAAATTTTTAGGCGGTAGGGGTCCGAGGTTCCCGGGACCACTCGGAAGGCGTGGGCTATAGCAAATGAAGATATGGAATCGCGAGGAATTCTAGGGTTTTTCCCTAAAAACACAAAAACCTAGGAACGATCATGGCGGGGCGGTGACTATGGTTCCTTAGGTCGTATTTGATGGTCCGGAAAAACTTTAGGCAATAGGGGTCCGGCGGTTCCGGGACCACTCGGAAGGCGTGGGCTATAGCACACGAAAATATGAGAATCGCGCGAAATTCTAGTTGTTTAGCCGAAAAATGCAAAGAATGAGGAAGGATCATGGATGGGCGGTTACTATGGTTCCTTAGGTCGTATTTGATAGCCTGGAAAAAAGATTAGGCGATCGGGGTTCGGGGGTCCCGGGACCACTTGGAAGGCGTGGGCTATAGCACACAAAAATATTGGAATCGAGCGGAATTCTAGTTTTTTGGCCGAAAATGCAAAACATGAGGAACAATCATGGCGAGGCGGTGACTATGGTTCCTTTGGTCCTATTTGATGGTCCGAAAAAATTTAGGCGATCCGAGTCCGGGGGGCCCGGCCCACTCGGAAGGCGAGGGCAATAGAACACAAACATATGGTAATCCGACAGAATTGTAGTTTTTTCGTCGAAAAATGCAAAAATGAGGAACGATCATGGCGGGGCAGTGACTATGGTTCCTTAGGTTGTATTTGATGGCCCGAAATTGTTTTAGGTGATCCGAGTCCGCGGGGCCGGCCCACTCGGAAGGCGTGGGATATAACACGCGAAAATATGGGAATCGGGCGGAATTCTAGGTTTTTGGCCGAAAAACGCAAAAAACTAAGAACAATCATGGTGGGGCCATGACTATGGTTCCTTAGGTCGTATTTTATGACCCGAAAAAATTTTAAGCTATCGGGGTCCGGTGGTCTGGGACCACTCGGAAGGCATGGGCTATAGCACACGAATATATGGGAATCGCGCGGAATTCTAGTTTTTTGGCCGAAAAACGCAAAAAATTAGGAACGATCATGGAAGGGCGGTGACTATGGTTACTTAAATCGTATTTGATGGCCCGGAAAAATAATAGGAGATCGGGGTCCAGGGTTCCCGGGACCACTTGGAAGGCGTGGGCTATAACACACGAAAATATGGGAATCGGGCGAAATTCTAGTTTTTTCGCCGAAAAATGCAAAAAATGAGGAACGATCATTGTGGGGTGGTGACTATGGTTCCTTAGGTCGTATTTGATGGCCCGAAAATTTTTAGGAGATCGGGGTTCAAGGGTCCCGGGACCACTTGGAAGGCGTGGGTAATAGCACACGAAAATAAGGGAATTGGGCAGAATTCTAGTTTTTTCGCCGTAAAATGCATCAAATGAGGACTGATCATGGCAGGGCGGTGACTATGGTTCCTTAGGTCGTATTTGATGGCCCGAAAAGTTTTAGGCGATCGGGGTCCGGGAGTCCTGGGTCCACTTGGAAGGCATGGGCTATAACACACGAAAATATGGGAATCGGGCGGAATTCTAGATTTTTGGCCATAAAATGAAAAAAATGAGGAAAGGTCATGGAGGGGCTGTGACTTTGGTTCCTTAGCTCGTATTTGATGGCCCGGAAAATTTTAAGGCGATCCGGCTCCGGGGGGCCCTACACATTGGGAAGGCGTCGGCTATTATAGCACATGAAAATATGGGAATCGTGCGGAATTCTAGTTTTTTGGCCGAAAAATGTAAAAAATAAGGAACAATCTTGGCGGGGAGGTGACTATGGTTCCTTAGGTCTTATTTGATGGCCCGAAAACAATTTAGGTGATCCAAGTTCGGGAGGCCCGGCCCACTCGGAAGGCGTGGGCTGTAGCACACGAAAATATAGGAATCGGGCGGAATTCTAGTTTTTTGGCCGAAAAACGCAAAATATGAGGAACGATCAGGGCAGGGCGATGACTATGGTTTCTTAGGTCATATTTGATGGCCTTGAAAATTTTTAGGCGATCGTGGTCTGGGGGTCCTGGGATCACTTTGAAGGCCTAAGCTATAGCACACGAAAATATGGGAATCGGGCACAATTCTAATTTTTTGGCCGAAAAATGCAAAAATTGAGGAACGTTCATGGTGGGGCGGTGACTATGGTTCCTTAGGTCGTATTTAATTGCCCGAAAAAATTTTAGACGTTCCGAGTCAGGGGGGACCGGCCCACTCGGAAGGTGTGAGCTATAGCACATGAAAATATTGGAATCGGGCGAAATTCTAGTTTTTTCGCTGAAAAACGCAAACAACTAGGAAAATTCATGGCGGAACGGTGACTATGGTTCCTTAGGTCGTATTTGATGGTCCGAAAAAATTTTAGGCGATCGGGGTCCGGGGGTCCCTACCCATTGGGAAGGCGTGGGCAATTATAGCACAGGAAAATATGGGAATCAGACGAAATTCTAGTTTTTTAGCCGAAAAATGTAAACAATGAGGAACGATCATGGCGGGGAGGTGACTATGGTCCTTAGGTCTTATTTGATGGCCCGAATAAAATTTAGATGATCCGAGTCCGGGGGGCCTGGCCCACTCGGAAGGCGTGGGCTATAGCACACGAAAATATGGGAATCGGGCGGAATTCTAGTTTTTTTGCCGCAAATCGCAATAAATGAGGAACGATCATGGTGGGGCAGTTACTATGGTTCCTTAGGTCGTATTTAATGGCCCGAAAAAATTTTAGGCGATCGGTGTCCGGGGATCCCGGGACCACTTGGAAAGCGTTGTCTATAGCACACAAAAATATGGGAACCGGGCGGATTTCTAGTTTTTTGGCCAAAAAATGCATAAAATTAGGATAGATCATGGCGAGGTGGTGACAATGGTTCCTAAGGTCCTATATTATGGCCCGAAAAAACTTTAGGCGATCCGAGTACGGGGGGCTCGGCCCACTCGAAGGCGTGGGCAATAGCACATAATAATATGGTAATCGGCCGAAATTCTAGTGTTTTGGCCGAAAAACGCAAAACATGAAGAACGATCATGGCAGGGCGGTGACTATGGTTCCTTATATCGTATTTGATGGCTGGAAAATTTTTAGGCGATCGGGGTCCGGTGTTCCCGGGACCACTCGGAAGGCGTGGGCTATAGCAAATGAAGATATGGAATCGCGCGGAATTCTAGGTTTTTTGCCAAAAAACACAAAAACCTAGGAACGATCATGGCGGTGCAGTGACTAAGGTTCCTTAGGTCGTATTTGATGGTCCGGAAAAACTTTAGGCAATAGGGGTCCGGCGGTTCCGGGACCACTCGGATGGCGTGGGCTATAGCACACGAAAATATGAGAATCTCGCGGAATTCAAGTTGTTTGGCCGAAAATGCAACAAATTGAGGAAGGATCATGGAGGGGCGGTTACTATGGTTCCTTAGGTCATATTTGATAACCTGGAAAACAATTTAGGCGTTCGGGGTCCGGGGGTCCTGGGACCACTTGGAAGGCGTGGGCTATATAGCACACAAAAATATTGGAATCGAGCGGAATTCTAGTTTTTTGGCCGAAAAATGCAAAACATGAGGAACAATCATGGCGAGGCGGTGACTATGGTTCCTTTGGTCCTATTTGATGGTCCAAAAAATTTAGGCGATCCGAGTCCGGGGGCCCGGACCACTCGGAAGGCGAGGGCAATAGAACACAAATATATGGTAATCCGACGGAATTCTAGTTTTTTCGTCGAAAAATGCAAATAATGAGGAACGATCATGGCGGGCAGTGACTATGGTTCCTTAGGTTGTATTTGATGGCCCGAAATTTTTTTAGGTGATCCGAGTCCGCGGGGCCGGCCCACTCGGAAGGCGTGGGATATAACGCACTAAAATATGGGAATCGGGCGGAATTCTAGATTTTTGGCCGAAAAACGCAAAAAACTATGAACGATCATGGTGGGGCCGTGACTATGGTTCCTTAGGTCGTATTTAATGGCCCGGAAAAATTTTAGGCTATCGGGGTCCGGGGGTCTGGGACCACTCGGAAGGCATGGGCTATAGCACACGAAAATATGGGAATCGCGCGGAATTCTAGTTTTTTGGCAAAAAAACGCAAAAAATGAGATACGATCATGGCAGGGCGGTGACTATGGTTCCTTAAATCGTATTTGATGGCCCGGAAAATAATAGGCGATCGGGTTCCAGGGTTCCCGGGACCACTTGGAAGGCGTGGGCAATAACACACGAAAATATGGGAATCGGGCGGAATTCTAGTTTTTTCGCCAAAAAATGCAAAAAATGAGGAACGATCATTGCGGGGCGGTGACTATGGTTCCTTAGGTCGTATTTGATGGTTCGGAAAAATTTTAGGAGATCGGGATTTAAGGGTCCCGGGACCACTTGGAAGGCGCGGGTTATAGCACACGAAAATAAGGGAATCGGGCAGAATTCTAGTTTTTTCGCCGTAAAATGCATGAAATGAGGACCGATCATGGCAGGGCGGTGACTATGGTTCCTTAGGTCATATTTGATGGCCCGCAAAATTTTAGGCGATCGGGGTCCGGGAGTCCCGGGTCCACTTGGAAGGCATGGGCTATAAAACAAGAAAATATGGGAATCGGGCGGAATTCTAGTTTTTTGGCCATAAAATGCAAAAAATGAGGAAAGGTCATGGAGGGGCTGTGACTTTGGTTCCTTAGCTCGTATTTTATGGCTCGGAAAAATTTTAGGCTATCCGGCTCTGGGGGGCCCTACACATTGGGAAGGCGTGGGCTATTATAACACATGAAAATATGGGAATCATGCGGAATTCTAGTTTTTTAGCCGAAAAATGTAAAAGATGAGGAACAATCTTGGCGGGGAGGTGACTATGGTTTCTTAGGTCTTATTTGATGGCCCGAAAAATATTTAGGTGATCCGAGTTCGGGAGGCAGGGCCCACTCGGAAGGCGTGGGCTGTAGCACACGAAAATATGGGAAGCGGGAGGAATTCTAGTTTTTTGGCCGAAAAACGCAAAATATGAGGAATGATCAGGGCGGGGCGTTGACTATGGTTTGTTAGGTCATATTCGATGGCCTTGAAAATTTTTAGGCGATCGTGGTCTGGGGGTCCTGGGACCACTTTGAAGGCCTAAGCTATAGCACACGAAAATATGGGAATCGGGCGGAATTCTAATTTTTTGGCCGAAAAATGCAAAAATTGAGGAACGATCATGGCGGGGCGGTGACAATGGTTCCTAAGGTCGTATTTTATGGCCCGAAAAAACTTTAGGTGATCCGAGTACGGGGGGCTCGGCCCACTCGAAGGCGTGGGCAATAGCACATAATAATATGGTAATCGGCCGAAATTCTAGTGTTTTGGCCGAAAAACGCAAAACATGAAGAACGATCATGGCAGGGCGGTGACTATGGTTCCTTATATCGTATTTGATGGCTGGAAAATTTTTAGGCGATCGGGGTCCGGGGTTCCCGGGACCACTCGGAAGGCGTGGGCTATAGCAAATGAAGATATGGAATCGCGCGGAATTCTAGGTTTTTTGCCAAAAAACACAAAAACCTAGGAACGATCATGGCGGGGCAGTGACTAAGGTTCCTTAGGTCGTATTTGATGGTCCGGAAAATTTTTAGGCAATAGGGGTCCGGCGGTTCCGGGACCACTCGGAAGGCGTGGGCTATAGCACACGAAAATATGAGAATCTCGCGGAATTCAAGTTGTTTGGCCGAAAATGCAACAAATTGAGGAAGGATCATGGAGGGGCGGTTACTATGGTTCCTTAGGTCATATTTGATAACCTGGAAAACAATTTAGGCGTTCGGGGTCCGGGGGTCCTGGGACCACTTGGAAGGCGTGGGCTATATAGCACACAAAAATATTGGAATCGAGCGGAATTCTAGTTTTTTGGCCGAAAAATGCAAAACATGAGGAACAATCATGGCGAGGCGGTGACTATGGTTCCTTTGGTCCTATTTGATGGTCCAAAAAAATTTAGGCGATCCGAGTCCGGGGGGCCCGGACCACTCGGAAGGCGAGGGCAATAGAACACAAATGTATGGTAATCCGACGGAATTCTAGTTTTTTCGTCGAAAAATGCAAATAATGAGGAACGATCATGGCGGGCAGTGACTATGGTTCCTTAGGTTGTATTTGATGGCCCGAAATTTTTTTAGGTGATCCGAGTCCGCGGGGCCGGCCCACTCGGAAGGCGTGGGATATAACGCACTAAAATATGGGAATCGGGCGGAATTCTAGATTTTTGGCCGAAAAACGCAAAAAACTATGAACGATCATGGTGGGGCCGTGACTATGGTTCCTTAGGTCGTATTTAATGGCCCGGAAAAATTTTAGGCTATCGGGGTCCGGGGGTCTGGGACCACTCGGAAGGCATGGGCTATAGCACACGAAAATATGGGAATCGCGCGGAATTCTAGTTTTTTGGCAAAAAACGCAAAAAATGAGATACGATCATGGCAGGGCGGTGACTATGGTTCCTTAAATCGTATTTGATGGCCCGGAAAATAATAGGCGATCGGGTTCCAGGGTTCCCGGGACCACTTGGAAGGCGTGGGCAATAACACACGAAAATATGGGAATCGGGCGGAATTCTAGTTTTTTCGCCAAAAAATGCAAAAAATGAGGAACGATCATTGCGGGGCGGTGACTATGGTTCCTTAGGTCGTATTTGATGGTTCGGAAAAATTTTAGGAGATCGGGATTTAAGGGTCCCGGGACCACTTGGAAGGCGCGGGTTATAGCACACGAAAATAAGGGAATCGGGCAGAATTCTAGTTTTTTCGCCGTAAAATGCATGAAATGAGGACCGATCATGGCAGGGCGGTGACTATGGTTCCTTAGGTCATATTTGATGGCCCGCAAAATTTTAGGCGATCGGGGTCCGGGAGTCCCGGGTCCACTTGGAAGGCATGGGCTATAAAACAAGAAAATATGGGAATCGGGCGGAATTCTAGTTTTTTGGCCATAAAATGCAAAAAATGAGGAAAGGTCATGGAGGGGCTGTGACTTTGGTTCCTTAGCTCGTATTTTATGGCTCGGAAAAATTTTAGGCTATCCGGCTCTGGGGGGCCCTACACATTGGGAAGGCGTGGGCTATTATAACACATGAAAATATGGGAATCATGCGGAATTCTAGTTTTTTAGCCGAAAAATGTAAAAGATGAGGAACAATCTTGGCGGGGAGGTGACTATGGTTTCTTAGGTCTTATTTGATGGCCCGAAAAAAATTTAGGTGATCCGAGTTCGGGAGGCAGGGCCCACTCGGAAGGCGTGGGCTGTAGCACACGAAAATATGGGAAGCGGGAGGAATTCTAGTTTTTTGGCCGAAAAACGCAAAATATGAGGAATGATCAGGGCGGGGCGTTGACTATGGTTTGTTAGGTCATATTCGATGGCCTTGAAAATTTTTAGGCGATCGTGGTCTGGGGGTCCTGGGACCACTTTGAAGGCCTAAGCTATAGCACACGAAAATATGGGAATCGGGCGGAATTCTAATTTTTTGGCCGAAAAATGCAAAAATTGAGGAACGATCATGGCGGGGCGGTGACTATGGTTCCTTAGGTCGTATTTAATGGCCTGGAAAAATTTTAGACTTTCCGAGTCAGGGGGGACCAGCCCACTCAGAAGGTGTGAGCTACAGCACACGAAAATTTGGGAATCGGGCGGAATTCTAATTTTTTCGCTGAAAAACGCAAACAACTAGGAAAATTCATGGCGGAACGGTGACTATGGTTCCTTAGGTCGTATTTGATGGTCCGGAAAAATTTTAGGCGATCGGGGTCCGGGGGTGCCTACCCATTGGGAAAGCATGGGCAATTATAGCACAGGAAAATATGGGAATCGGACGGAATTCTAGTTTTTTAGCCGAAAAATGCAAACAATGAGGAACGATCATGGCGGGGAGGTGACTATGGTCCTTAGGTCTTATTTGATGGCCCGAATAAAATTTAGATGATCCGAGTCCGGGGGGCCTGGCCCACTCGCAATAAATGAGGAACGATCATGGCGGGGCGGTGACTATGGTTCCGTATTTGATGGTCCAGAAAAACTTTAGGCGATAGGGGTCCGGGGGTCTAGGACCTCTCGGAAGGCGTGGGCTATAGCACACGAATATATGGGAATCGCGCGGAATTCTAGTTTTTTGGCCAAAACACGCAAACAATGAGGAACGATCATGGCAGGGCGGTGACTATGGTTCCTTAAATCATATTTTATGGCCCGTAAAAATATTAGGCGATCGGGGTCCGGGGTTCCCGGTACCACTTGGAAGGCAAGGGCTATAACACACGAAAATATGGGAATCGGGCGGAATTCTAGTTTTTTCGCCGAAAAATGCAAAAAATGAGGAACGATCATTGCGGGGCGGTGACTATGGTTCCTTAGGTTGTATTTGACGGCCAGAAAAAATTTTAGGCGATCCGAGTCCGGAAGGCCCGGCCCACTCGGAAGACGTGGACAATAGCACACGAAAATATGGGAATCACGCGGAATTCTAGTTTTTTACCTGAAAAACGCAAAAATGGGGAACGATCATGGCGGGGCGGTTATTATGGTTCCTTGGGTCGTATTTGATATCCCGGAAAAATTTTAGGCGATCGGGGTCCGGGGGTACCGGGACCACTTGGAAGGCGTGAGCTAGCACACGAAAATATGGGAATCGGGCGGAATTCTAGTTTTTTTGGCGAAAAATGCAAAATATTAGCAATGATCATGGCGGGGTGGTGACTATGGTTCCTTAGGTCGTATTTGATGGCCCGGAAAAATTTTAGGCGATCCGAGTCTGGTAGGCCCGGCCCACTCGGAAGGCTTGGGCAATAACACACGAAAATATGGGAATCGGGCGGAATTCTAGTTTTTTGGACGTAAAATGCAAAAAATGAGGACCTATCATGGTGGGGCGGTGACTATGGTTCCTTAGGTCGTACGTGATGTCCCGGAAAAATATTAGGCGACCGGGGTCCGAGGTTCCCAGGACCACTTGGAAGGCGTGGGCGGTACCACACAAAAATATGGGAATCGAGCGGAATTCTAGGTTTTTGGCCTAAAAATGCAAAAAATGAGGAACGATCATGGCGGGGCGGTGAATATGGTTCCTTAGGTCGTATTTGATGGCCCGAAAAAATTTTAGGCGATCCGAGTCCTGGAGGCCCGACCCACTCGGAAGGCGTGGGCAATAGTAGACGAAAATATGGGAATCACGCGGAATTCTAGTTTTTTCGCAGAAAAACGCAAAAAATGAGGAACGATCATGGCGGGGTGGTTACTATGGTTCCTTGGGTCGTATTTTATGGCCCGAAAAATTTTTGGCGATCGGGGTCCGGGGTCCCGGGACCACTTGGAAGACGTGTGCTATAACACACGAAAATATGGGAATCGGGCAGAATTCTAGTTTTTTGGCCGAAAATTGCAAAAAGTGAGGAACGATCATGGCGTAACGGTGACTATGGTTCCTTAGGTCATATTTGATGGCCCGGAAAAAGTTTAGGCGATCCGAGTCCGGGAGACCCGGCCCACTCGGAAGGTGTGGGCTATAGCACACGAAAATAAGGGAATCGGGCGAAATTCTAGTTTTTTGGCTGAAAAACACAAAATAAGAGGAACGATCATGGCGGGGCGGTGACTATGGTTTCTTAGGTCGCATTGGATGGTCCGGAAAAATTTTAGGCGATCGGGGTCCGGGATTCCCTACCCATTGGGAAGGCGTGGGCAATTATAACACACGAAAATATGGAAATCGTACGGAATTCTAGTTTTTTAGCCGAAAAATGCAAACAATGAGGAACGATCATGGAGTGGAGGTGAATATGGTTCCTTAGGTCTTATTTGATGGCCCGAATAAAATTTAGATGATCCGAGTCCGGGGGCCCGGCCCACTCGGAAGGTGTGGGCTATAGCACACGAAAATATGGGAATCGGGCGGAATTCTAGTTTTTTTGTCGGAAATCGCAATAAGTGAGGAACGTACATGGCGGGGCGGTTCCTATGGTTCCTTAGGTCGTATTTGATGGCCCGGAAAAATTTTAGGCGATCGGGGTCCGGGGATCCCGAGACCACTTGGAAAGCGTGGGCTATATCACACAAAAATATGGGAACCGGGCGGAATTCTAATTTTTTGGCCGAAAAATGCGGAAAATGAGGAACGATCATGGCGAGGTGGTGACTATGGTTCCTTAGGTCCTATTTTATGGCCCGAAAAAACTTTAGGCGATCCGAGTACGGGGGGCTCGGCCCACTCGGAAGGCGTGGGCAATAGCACACAATAATATGGTAATCGGGCGGAATTCTATTGTTTTGGCCAAAAAATACAAAAAATGAGGAACGATCATGGCGGGGCAGTGACTATGGTTCCTTAGGTTGTATTTCATTGCCCGAAAATCTTTTAGGTGATCCGAGTCTGGGGGGCCGGCCCACTCGGAAGGCGTGGGATAGAACACTCGAAAATATGGGAATCGGGCGAAATTCTAGGTTTTTGGCCGAAAAACGCAAAAAATGAAGAACGATCATGGAGGGGCGGTGACTATGGTTCCTTAGGTCGTATTTGATGGTCCAGAAAAACTTTAGGCGATAGGGGTCCGGGGTTCTGGGAGCACTCGGAAGGCGTGGGCTATAGCACACGAAAATATGGGAATCGCGCGGAATTCTAGTTTTTTGGCCGAACAATGTAAAACATGAGGAACGATCATGGCAGGGTGGTGACTATGGTTCCTTAAATCATATTTTATGGCCCGTAAAAATATTAGGCGATCGGGGTCCGGGGTTCCCGGGACCACTTGGAAGGCGTGGGCTATACCACTCAAAAATATGGGAATCGGGCGGAATTCTAGTTTTTTGGCCGAAAAATGCAAAAAATGAGGAACGATAATTGCGGGGTGGTGACTATGGTTCCTTAGGTCATATTTGATGGCCCGAAAATTTTTTAGGCGATCCGAGTCCGGAAGGCCCGGCCCACTCGGAAGACGTGGGCAATAGCACACGAAAATATGGGAATCACGCGGAATTCTAGTTTTTTGGCCGAAAAACGCAAAAATGGGGAACGATCATGGCGGGGCGGTTATTATGGTTCCTTAGGTCGTATTTGATGGCCCGAAAAAATTTTAGGCAATCCGAGTCCGTAAGGCCAGGCCCACTCGGAAGACGTGGGCAATAGCACACGAAAATATGGGAATCACGCGGAATTCTAGTTTTTTGGCAGAAAAACGCAAAAATGGGGAATGATCATGGCGGGGCGGTTATTATGGTTTCTTGGGTCGTATTTGATGGCCCCGAAATTTTTTAGGCGATCGGGGTCCGGAGGTACCGGGACCACTTGGAAGGCGTGAGCTATAGCACACGAAAATATGGGAATCGGGCGGAATTCTAGTTTTTTGGCCGAAAACTGCAAAATATTAGCAACGATCATGGCGGGGCGGTGACTATGATTCCTTAGGTCGTATTTGATGGCCCAGAAAAATTTTAGGCGATCCGAGTCTGGTAGGCCCGGCCCACTCGGAAGGCTTGGGCAATAACACACGAAAATATGGGAATCGGGCGGAATTCTAGTTTTTTGGACGTAAAATGCAAAAAATGAGGACCGATCATGGCGGGGTGGTGACTATGGTTCCTTAGGTCGTATTTGATGGCCCAGAAAAATATTAGGCGACCGGGGTCCGAGGTTCCCGGGACCATTTGGAAGGCGTGGGCTGTCGCACACAAAAATATGGGAATGGAGCGGAATTCTAGGTTTTTGGCCGAAAAATGCAAAAACTGAGGAACGGTCATGCCAGGGCGGTGAATATGGTTCCTTAGGTCGTATTTGATGGCCCGAATAAAATTTAGATGATCCGAGTCCGGGGGTCCCGGCCCATTCGTAAGGTGTGGGCTATAGCACACGAAAATATGGGAATCGCGCGGAATTCTAGTTTTTTTGTCGGAAATCGCAATAAGTGAGGAACGTACATGGCGGGGCGGTTCCTATGGTTCCTTAGGTATGGCCCGGAAAAATTTTAGGCGATCGGGGTCCGGGGATCCCGAGACCACTTGGAAAGCGTGGGCTATATCACACAAAAATATGGGAACCGGGCGGAATTCAAATTTTTTGGCCGAAAAATGCGGAAAATGAGGAACGATCATGGCGAGGTGGTGACTATGGTTCCTTAGGTCCTATTTTATGGCCCGAAAAAACTTTAGGCGATCCGAGTACGGGGGGCTCGGCCCACTCGGAAGGCGTGGGCAATAGCACACAATAATATGGTAATCGGGCGGAATTCTATTGTTTTGGCCAAAAAATACAAAAAATGAGGAACGATCATGGCGGGGCAGTGACTATGGTTCCTTAGGTTGTATTTCATTGCCCAAAAATCTTTTAGGTGATCCGAGTCTGGGGGGCCGGCCCACTCGGAAGGCGTGGGATAGAACACTCGAAAATATGGGAATCGGGCGAAATTCTAGGTTTTTGGCCGAAAAACGCAAAAAATGAAGAACGATCATGGAGGGGCGGTGACTATGGTTCCTTAGGTCGTATTTGATGGTCCAGAAAAACTTTAGGCGATAGGGGTCCGGGGTTCTGGGAGCACTCGGAAGGCGTGGGCTATAGCACACGAAAATATGGGAATCGCGCGGAATTCTAGTTTTTTGGCCGAACAATGTAAAACATGAGGAACGATCATGGCAGGGTGGTGACTATGGTTCCTTAAATCATATTTTATGGCCCGTAAAAATATTAGGCGATCGGGGTCCGGGGTTCCCGGGACCACTTGGAAGGCGTGGGCTATACCACTCAAAAATATGGGAATCGGGCGGAATTCTAGTTTTTTGGCCGAAAAATGCAAAAAATGAGGAACGATAATTGCGGGGTGGTGACTATGGTTCCTTAGGTCATATTTGATGGCCCGAAAATTTTTTAGGCGATCCGAGTCCGGAAGGCCCGGCCCACTCGGAAGACGTGGGCAATAGCACACGAAAATATGGGAATCACGCGGAATTCTAGTTTTTTGGCCGAAAAATACAAAAATGGGGAACGATCATGGCGGGGCGGTTATTATGGTTCCTTAGGTCGTATTTGATGGCCCGAAAAAATTTTAGGCAATCCGAGTCCGTAAGGCCAGGCCCACTCGGAAGACGTGGGCAATAGCACACGAAAATATGGGAATCACGCGGAATTCTAGTTTTTTGGCAGAAAAACGCAAAAATGGGGAATGATCATGGCGGGGCGGTTATTATGGTTCCTTGGGTCGTATTTGATGGCCCCGAAATTTTTTAGGCGATCGGGGTCCGGAGGTACCGGGACCACTTGGAAGGCGTGAGCTATAGCACACGAAAATATGGGAATCGGGCGGAATTCTAGTTTTTTGGCCGAAAACTGCAAAATATTAGCAACGATCATGGCGGGGCGGTGACTATGATTCCTTAGGTCGTATTTGATGGCCCAGAAAAATTTTAGGCGATCCGAGTCTGGTAGGCCCGGCCCACTCGGAAGGCTTGGGCAATAACACACGAAAATATGGGAATCGGGCGGAATTCTAGTTTTTTGGACGTAAAATGCAAAATATGAGGACCGATCATGGTGGGGTGGTGACTATGGTTCCTTAGGTCGTATTTGATGGCCCAGAAAAATATTAGGCGACCGGGGTCCGAGGTTCCCGGAACCATTTGGAAGGCGTGGGCTGTCGCACACAAAAATATGGGAATGGAGCGGAATTCTAGGTTTTTGGCCGAAAAATGCAAAAACTGAGGAACGATCATGCCAGGGCGGTGAATATGGTTCCTTAGGTCGTATTTGATGGCCCGAATAAAATTTAGATGATCCGAGTCCGGGGGTCCCGGCCCATTCGTAAGGTGTGGGCTATAGCACACGAAAATATGGGAATCGCGCGGAATTCTAGTTTTTTTGTCGGAAATCGCAATAAGTGAGGAACGTACATGGCGGGGCGGTTCCTATGGTTCCTTAGGTCGTATTTGATGGCCCGGAAAAATTTTAGGCGATCGGGGTCCGGGGATCCCGAGACCACTTGGAAAGCGTGGGCTATATCACACAAAAATATGGGAACCGGGCGGAATTCTAATTTTTTGGCCGAAAAATGCGGAAAATGAGGAACGATCATGGCGAGGTGGTGACTATGGTTCCTTAGGTCCTATTTTATGGCCCGAAAAAACTTTAGGCGATCCGAGTACGGGGGGCTCGGCCCACTCGGAAGGCGTGGGCAATAGCACACAATAATATGGTAATCGGGCGGAATTCTATTGTTTTGGCCAAAAAATACAAAAAATGAGGAACGATCATGGCGGGGCAGTGACTATGGTTCCTTAGGTTGTATTTCATTGCCCGAAAATCTTTTAGGTGATCCGAGTCTGGGGGGCCGGCCCACTCGGAAGGCGTGGGATAGAACACTCGAAAATATGGGAATCGGGCGAAATTCTAGGTTTTTGGCCGAAAAACGCAAAAAATGAAGAACGATCATGGAGGGGCGGTGACTATGGTTCCTTAGGTCGTATTTGATGGTCCAGAAAAACTTTAGGCGATAGGGGTCCGGGGTTCTGGGAGCACTCGGAAGGCGTGGGCTATAGCACACGAAAATATGGGAATCGCGCGGAATTCTAGTTTTTTGGCCGAACAATGTAAAACATGAGGAACGATCATGGCAGGGTGGTGACTATGGTTCCTTAAATCATATTTTATGGCCCGTAAAAATATTAGGCGATCGGGGTCCGGGGTTCCCGGGACCACTTGGAAGGCGTGGGCTATACCACTCAAAAATATGGGAATCGGGCGGAATTCTAGTTTTTTGGCCGAAAAATGCAAAAACTAAGGAACAATAATTGCGGGGTGGTGACTATGGTTCCTTAGGTCATATTTGATGGCCCGAAAATTTTTTAGGCGATCCGAGTCCGGAAGGCCCGGCCCACTCGGAAGACGTGGGCAATAGCACACGAAAATATGGGAATCACGCGGAATTCTAGTTTTTTGGCCGAAAAACGCAAAAATGGGGAACGATCATGGCGGGGCGGTTATTATGGTTCCTTAGGTCGTATTTGATGGCCCGAAAAAATTTTAGGCAATCCGAGTCCGTAAGGCCAGGCCCACTCGGAAGATGTGGGCAATAGCACACGAAAATATGGGAATCACGCGAAATTCTAGTTTTTTGGCAGAAAAACGCAAAAATGGGGAATGATCATGGCGGGGCGGTTATTATGGTTCCTTGGGTCGTATTTGATGGCCCCGAAATTTTTTAGGCGATCGGGGTCCGGAGGTACCGGGACCACTTGGAAGGCGTGAGCTATAGCACACGAAAATATGGGAATCGGGCGGAATTCTAGTTTTTTGGCCGAAAACTACAAAATATTAGCAACGATCATGGCGGGGCGGTGACTATGGTTCCTTAGGTCGTATTTGATGGCCCGGAAAAATTTTAGGCGATCCGAGTCTGGTAGGCCCGGCCCACTCGGAAGGCTTGGGCAATAACACACGAAAATATGGGAATCGGGCGGAATTCTAGTTTTTTGGACGTAAAATGCAAAAAATGAGGACCGATCATGGTGGGGTGGTGACTATGGTTCCTTAGGTCGTATTTGATGGCCCAGAAAAATATTAGGCGACCGGGGTCCGAGGTTCCCGGGACCATTTGGAAGGCGTGGGCTGTCGCACACAAAAATATGGGAATGGAGCGGAATTCTAGGTTTTTGGCCGAAAAATACAAAAACTGAGGAACGATCATGCCAGGGCGGTGAATATGGTTCCTTAGGTCGTATTTGATGGCCCGAATAAAATTTAGATGATCCGAGTCCGGGGGTCCCGGCCCATTCGTAAGGTGTGGGCTATAGCACACGAAAATATGGGAATCGCGCGGAATTCTACTTTTTTTTGCTGGAAATCGCAATAAGTGAGGAACGATCATGGCGGGGCAGTTCCTATGGTTCCTTAGGTCGTATTTGACGGCCCGGAAAAATTTTAGGCGATCGGGGTCCGGGGATCCCGGGACCACTTGGAAAGCGTGGGCTATATCACACAAAAATATAGGAACCGGGCGGAATTCTAATTTTTTGGCCGAAAAATGCAAAAAATGAGAAACTATCATGGCGAGGTGGTGACTATGGTTCCTTAGGTCCTATTTTATGGCCCGAAAAAACTTTAGGCGATCCGAGTACGGGGGGTTCGGCCCACTCGGAAGGCGTGGGCAATAGCACACAATAATATGGTAATCGGGCGGAATTCTATTGTTTTGGCCGAAAAATGCAAAAAATGAGGAACGATCATGGCGGGGCAGTGACTATGGTTCCTTTGGTTGTATTTGATTGCCCAAAATTTTTTTAGGTGATCCGAGTCCGGGGGGCCGGCCCACTCGGAAGGCGTGGGATAGAACACTCAAAAATATGGGAATCGGGCGAAATTCTAGGTTTTTGGCCGAAAAATGCAAAAAATGAAGAACGATCATGGAGGGGCGGTGACTATGGTTCCTTAGGTCGTATTTGATGGTCCGGAAAAACTTTAGGCGATAGGGGTCCGGGGGTCTGGGAGCACTCGGAATGCGTGGGCTATAGCACACGAAAATATGGGAATCGCGCGGAATTCTAGTTTTTTGGCCGAAAAATGCAAAACATGAGGAACGATCATGGCAGGGCGGTGACTATGGTTCCTTAAATCATTTTTTATGGCCCATAAAAATATTAGGCGATCGGGGTCCGGGGTTCCCGGGACCACTTGGAAGGCGTGGGCTATAACACACGAAAATATGGGAATCGGGCAGAATTCTAGTTTTTTGGCCGAAAAATGCAAAACATGAGGAACGATCATTGCGGGGTGGTGACTATGGTTCCTTAGGTCATATTTGACGGCCCGAAAAAATTTTAGGCGATCCGAGTCCGTAAGGCCCGGCCCACTCGGAAGACGTGGGCAATAGCACATGAAAATATGGGAATCACGCGCAATTCTAGTTTTTGGCAGAAAAATGAAAAAATGGGGAACGATCATGGCGGGGCGGTTATTATGGTTCCTTGGGTCATATTTGATGGCCCCGAAAATTTTTTGGCGATCGGGGTCCGGGGGTACCGGGACCACTTGGAAGGCGTGAGCTATAGCACACGAAAATATGGGAATCGGGCGGAATTCTAGTTTTTTGGCCGAAAAATGCAAAATATTAGCAACGATCATGGCGGGGCGGTGACTATGGTTCCTTAGGTCGTATTTGATGGCCCGGAAAAATTTTAGGCGATCCGAGTCTGGTAGGCCCGGCCCACTCGGAAGGCTTGGGCAATAACACACGAAAATATGGGAATCGGGCGGAATTCTAATTTTTTGGACGTAAAATGCAAAAAATGAGGACCGATCATGGTGGGGCGGTGACTATGGTTCCTTAGGTCGTATTTGATGGCCCAGAAAAATATTAGGCGACCGGGGTCCGAGGTTCCCGGGACCACTTGGAAGGCGTGGGCTATAACACTCGAAAATATGGGAATCGGGCGGAATTCTAGTTTTTTGGCCGAAAAATGCAAAAAATGAGGAACGATCATTGCGGGGTGGTGACTATGGTTCCTTAGGTCATATTTGACGGCCCGAAAATTTTTTAGGCGATCCGAGTCTGGAAGGCCCGGCCCACTCGGAAGACGTGGGCAATAGCACACGAAAATATGGGAATCACGCGAAATTCTAGTTTTTTGGCCGAAAAGCGCAAATATGGGGAACGATCATGGCGGGGCAGTTATTATGGTTCCTTGGGTCGTATTTTATGGCCCGAAAAATTTTTAGGCGATCGAGGTCCGGGGGTACCGGGACCACTTGGAAGGCGTGAGCTATAGCACACGAAAATATGGGAATCGGGCGGAATTCTAGTTTTTTGGCCGAAAAATGCAAAATATTAGCAACGATCATGGCAGGGCGGTGACTATGGTTCCTTAGGTTGTATTTGATAGCCCGGAAAAATTTTAGGCGATCCGAGTCTGGTAGGCCCGGCCCACTCGGAAGGCTTGGGCAATAACACACGAAAATATGGGTATCGGGCGGAATTCTAGTTTTTTGGACGTAAAATGCAAAAAATGAGGACCGATCATGGTGGGGCGGTGACTATGGTTCCTTAGGTCGTATTTGATGGCCCGAAAAAATTTTAGGCGATCCGAGTCTGGTAGGCCCGGCCCACTCGGAAGGCTTGGGCAATAACACACGAAAATATGGGAATCGGGCGGAATTCTAGTTTTTTTGACGTAAAATGCAATAAATGAGGACCGATCATGGTAGGGCGGTGACTATGGTTCCTTAGGTCATATTTGATGGCCTAGAAAAATATTAGGCGACCGGGGTCCGAGGTTCCCGGGACCACTTGGAAGGCGTGGGCTGTAGCACACAAAAATAAGGGAATGGAGCGGAATTCTAGGTTTTTGGCCGAAAAATGCAAAACATGAGGAACGATCATGGCGGGGCGGTGAATATGGTTCCTTAGGTCGTATTTGATGGCCCGGAAAAATTTTAGGCGATCCGAGTCCTTGAGGCCCGACCCACTCGGAAGGCGTGGTCAATAGTAGACGAAAATATGGGAATCACGCGGAATTCTAGTTTTTTCGCAGAAAAACGCAAAAAATGAGGAACGATCATGGCGGGGTGGTTACTATGGTTCCCTGGGTCATAGTTTATGGCCCGAACATTTTTTAGGCGATCGGGGTCCGGGGTCCCGGGACCACTTGGAAGGCGTGTGCACACACGAAAATATGGGAATCGTGCAGAATTCTAGTTTTTTGGCCGAAAATTGCAAAAAATGAGGAACGATCATGGCGGAACGGTGACTATGGTTCCTTAGGTCGTATTTGATGGCCCGAAAAAGTTTAGGAGATCCGAGTCCGGGAGACCCGGCCCACTCGGAAGGCGTGGGCTATAGCACACGAAAATATGGGAATCAGGCGGAATTCTAGTTTTTTGGCCGAAAAACACAAAATATGAGGAACAATCATGGCGGGGCGGTGACTATGGTTTCTTAGGTCTTATTTGATGGTCCGGAAAAATTTTAGGCGATCGGTGTCCGGGATTCCCTACCCATTGGGAAGGCGTGGGCAATTATAGCACACGAAAATATGGGAATCGTACGGAATTCTAGTTTTTTAGCCGAAAAATGCAAACAATGAGGAACGATCATGGAGGGGAGGTGAATATGGTTCCTTAAGTATTATTTGAGGGCCCGAATAAAATTTAGATGATCCGAGTCCGGGGGGCCCGGCCCATTCGGAAGGTGTGGGTTTGAGCACACGAAAATATGGGAATCGGGCGGAATTCTAGTTTTTTTGCCGGAAATCGCAATAAGTGAGGAACGATCATGGCGGGGCAGTTCCTATGGTTCCTTAGGTCGTATTTGATCGCATGGAAAAATTTTAGGCGATCAGGGTCCGGGGATCCCGGGACCACTTGGAAAGCGTGGGCTATAGCACACAAAAATATGGGAACCGGGCGGAAATCTACTTTTTTGGCCGAAAAATGCAAAAAATGAAGAACGATCATGGCGAGGTGGTGACTATGGTTCCTTAGGTCCTATTTTATGGCCTGAAAAAACTTTAGGCGATCCGAGTACGGGGGGCTCGGCCCACTCGGAAGGTGTGGGCAATAGCACACAATAATATCGTAATCGGGCGGAATTCTAGTGTTTTGGCCGAAAAATGCAAAAAATGAGGAACGATCATGGCGGGGCAGTGACTATGGTTCCTTAGTGTAATTGATTGCCCGAAAATCTTTTAGGTGATCCGAGTCCGGGGGGCCGACCCACTCGGAAGGCGTGGGATATAACACTCGAAAATATGGGAATCGGGCGAAATTCTAGGTTTTTGGCCGAAAAACGAAAAATTGAAGAACGATCATGGAGGGGCGGTGACTATGGTTCCTTAGGTCGTATTTGATGGTCCGGAAAAACTTTAGGCGATAGGGGTCCGGGGGTCTGGGAGCACTCGGAAGGCGTGGGCTATAGCACACGAAAATATGGGAATCGCGCGGAATTCTAGTTTTTTGGCCGAAAAATGCAAAAAATGAGGAACGATCATGGCAGGGCGGTGACTATGGTTCCTTAAATCATATTTTATGGCCCGTAAAAATATTAGGCGATAGGGGTCCGGGGGTCTGGGACCACTCGGAAGGCGTGGGCTATAACACACGAAAATATGGGAATCGGGCGAAATTCAAGTTTTTTGGCCGAAAAATGCAAAAAATGAGGAACGATCATTGCGGGGTGGTGACTATGGTTCCTTAGGTCGTATTTGACGGCCCGAAAAATTTTTAGGCGATCCGAGTCCGGGAGACCCGGCCCACTCGGAAGGCGTGGGCAATAGCATACGAAAATATGGGAATCACGCGGAATTTTAGTTTTTTGGCCGAAAAATGCAAAAATGGGGAACGATCATGGCGGGGAGGTTATTATGGTTCCTTGGGTCGTATTTGAGGGCCCGGAAAAATATTAGGCGATCGGGGTCCAGGGGTACCGGGACCACTTAGAAGGCGTGAGCTATAGCACACGAAAATATGGGAATCAGGCGGAATTCTAGTTTTTTGGCCGAAAAATGTAAAATATTAGCAACGATCATGGCGGGGAGGTGACTATGGTTCCTTAGGTCGTATTTGATGGCCCGAAAAAATTTTAGGCGATCCGAGTCTGGTAGGCCCGGCCCACTCGGAAGGCTTGGGCAATAACACACGAAATTATGGGAATCGGGCGGAATTCTAGTTTTTTGGACGTAAAATGCAAAAAATGAGGACCGATCATGGTGGGGCGGTGACTATGGTTCCTTCGATCGTATTTGATGGCCCAGAAAAATATTAGGCGACCGGGGTCCAAGGTTCCCGGGACCACTTGGAAGGCGTGGGCTGTAGCACACAAAAATATGGGAATCGAGCGGAATTCTAGGTTTTTGGCCGAAAAATGCAAAAAATGAGGAACGATCATGGCGGGGAGGTGAATATGGTTCCTTAGATCGTATTTGATGGCCCGGAAAAATTTTAGGCGATCCGAGTCCTGGAGGCCTGACCCACTCGGAAGGCGTGGGCAATAGTAGACGAAAATATGGGAATCACGCGGAATTCTAGTTTTTTCGCAGAAAAACGCAAAAAATGAGGAACGATCATGGCGGGGTGGTTACTATGGTTCCCTGGGTCATAGTTTATGGCCCGAACATTTTTTAGGCGATCGGGGTCCGGGGTCCCGGGACCACTTGGAAGGCGTGTGCACACACGAAAATATGGGAATCGTGCAGAATTCTAGTTTTTTGGCCGAAAATTGCAAAAAATGAGGAACGATCATGGCGGAACGGTGACTATGGTTCCTTAGGTCGTATTTGATGGCCCGAAAAAAGTTTAGGAGATCCGAGTCTGGGAGACCCGGCCCACTCGGAAGGCGTGGGCTATAGCACACGAAAATATGGGAATCAGGCGGAATTCTAGTTTTTTGGCCGAAAAACACAAAATATGAGGAACAATCATGGCGGGGCGGTGACTATGGTTTCTTAGGTCTTATTTGATGGTCCGGAAAAATTTTAGGCGATCGGTGTCCGGGATTCCCTACCCATTGGGAAGGCGTGGGCAATTATAGCACACGAAAATATGGGAATCGTACGGAATTCTAGTTTTTTAGCCGAAAAATGCAAACAATGAGGAACGATCATGGAGGGGAGGTGAATATGGTTCCTTAGGTCTTATTTGATGGCCCGAATAAAATTTAGATGATCCGAGTCTGGGGGGCCCGGCCCACTCGGAAGGTGTGGGCTGCACACGAAAATATGGGAATCGGGCGGAATTCTAGTTTTTTTGCCGGAAATCGCAATAAGTGAGGAACGATCATGGCGGGGCAGTTCCTATGGTTCCTTAGGTCGTATTTGATGGCCCGGAAAAACTTTTAGGCGATCGGGGTCCGGGGATCCCGGGACCACTTGGAGGCGTGGGCTATAGCAAACGAAAATATGGGAATCGCGCGAAATTCTAGTTTTTTGGCCGAAAAACGCAAAAAAAGAGAAACGATCATGGCGAGGTGGTGACTATGGTTCCTTAGATCCTATTTTATGGCCCGTAAAAATATTAGGCGATCCGATTACGGGGGGCTCGGCCCACTCGGAAGGCGTGGGCAATAGCACACAATAATATGGTAATCGGGCGGAATTCTAGTGTTTTGGCCGAAAAATGCAAAAAATGAGGAACGATCATGGCGGGGCAGTGACTATGGTTCCTTAGGTTGTATTTGATTGCCCGAAAACTTTTTAGGTGATCCGAGTCCGGGGGGCCGTCCCACTCGGAAGGCGGGGGATATAACACTCGAAAATATGGGAATCGGGCGAAATTCTAGGTTTTTGGCCGAAAAACGCAAAAAATGAAGAACGATAATGGAGGGGCGGTGACTATGGTTCCTTAGGTCGTATTTGATGGTCCGGAAAAACTTTTGGCGATAGGGGTCCGGGAGCACTCGGAAGGCGTGGGCTATAGCACACGAAAATATGGGAATCGCGCGGAATTCTAGTATTTTGGCAAAAAAATGCAAAAAATGAGGAACGATCATGGTAGGGCGGTGACTATGGTTCCTTAAATCATATTTTATGGCTCGTAGAAATATTAGGTGATCGGGGTCCGGGGTTCCTGGGACCACTCGGAAGGCGTGGGCTATAACACACGAAAATATGGGAATCGTATGCAATTCTAGTTTTTTAGCAAAAAAATGCAAACAATGAGGAACGATCATGGCGGGGAGGTGAATATGGTTCCTTAGGTCATATTTGATGTCCCGGAAAAATTTTAGGCGATCGGGGTCCGGAGATCCCGGGACCACTTGGAAAGCGTGGGCTATAGCACACAAAAATATTGGAACCGGGCGGAATTCTAGTTTTTTGGCCGAAAAATGCGAAAAATGAGGAACGATTATGGCGAGGTAGTGACTATGGTTCCTTAGGTCCTATTTTATGGCCTGAAAACTTCAGGCGATCCGAGTACGGGGGGCTCGGCCCACTCGGAAGGCGTGGGCAATAACACACAATAATATGGTAATCGGGCGGAATTCTAGTGTTTTGGCCGAAAAATACAAACAATGAGGAACGATCATGGCGGAGAGGTGAATATGGTTCCTTACTTCTTATTTGATGGCCCGAATAAAATTTATATGATCCGAGTCCGGGAGACCCGGCCCACTCGGAAGGCGTGGGCAATAGCATACGAAAATATGGGAATCACGCGGAATTTTAGTTTTTTGGCTGAAAAACGCAAAAATGGGGAATGATCATGGCGGGGAGGTTATTATGGTTCCTTGGGTCATATTTGATGGCCCGAAAAAATTTTAGGCGATCGGGGTCCGGGGGTACCGGGACCACTTGGAAGGCGTGAGCTATAGCGCACGAAAATATGGGAATCAGGCGAAATTCTAGTTTTTTGGCCGAAAATTGTAAAATATTAGCAACGATCATGGCGGGGAGGTGACTATGGTTCCTTAGGTCGTATTTGATGGCCCGAAAAAATTTTAGGCGATCCGAGTCTGGTAGGCCCGGCCCACTCGGAAGGCTTGGGCAATAACACACGAAAATATGGGAATCGGGCGGAATTCTATGGTTCCTATATTCTAGTTTTTGGCCGAAAAACACAAAATATGAGGAACGATCATGGCGGGGCGGTGACTATGGTTTCTTAGGTCTTATTTGATGGTCCGGAAAAATTTTAGGCGATCGGTGTCCGGGATTCCCTACCCATTGGGAAGGCGTGGGCAATTATAGCACACGAAAATATAGGAATCGTACGGAATTCTAGTTTTTTAGCCGAAAAATGCAAACAATGAGGAACGATCATGGCGGGGAGGTGAATATGGTTCCTTAAGTCTTATTTGATGGCCCAAATAAAATTTAGATGATCCGAGTCCGGGGGCCCCGGCCCACTCGGAAGGTGTGGCCTACACACAAAAATATGGGAATCACGCGGAATTCTAGTTTTTTAGCCAAAAAATGCAAAAATGGGGAATGATCATGGCGGGGCAGTTATTATGGTTCCTTGGGTCGTATTTGATGGCCCGGAAAAATTTTAGGCGATCGGGGTCCGAGGTTCCCTGGACCACTTGGAAGGCGTGGGCTGTCGCACACAAAAATATGGGAATCGAGCGGAATTCTAGGTTTTTGACCGAAAAATGCAAAACATGAGGAACGATCATGGCGAGGTGGTGACTATGGTTCCTTAAGTCCTATTTTATGGCCCGAAAAAACATTAGGCGATCCGAGTACGGGGGGCTCGGCCCACTCGAAAGGCGTGGGCAATAGCACACAATAATATGGTAATCGGGCGAAATTCTAGGGTTTTGGCCGAAAACTGCATAAAATGAGGAACGATCATGATGGGGCGGTGACTATGGTTCCTTAAGTCTTATTTGATGGCCCGAATAAAATTTAGATGATCCGAGTCCGGGGGCCCCGGCCCACTCGGAAGGTGTGGGCTGCACACAAAAATATGGGAATCGGGCGGAATTCTAGTTTTTTTGCCGGAAATCGCAATAAGTGAGGAACGATCATGGCGGGGCAGTTCCTATGGTTCCTTAGGTCGTATTTGATGGCCCGGAAAAAATTTAGGCGATCGGGGTCCGGGGATCCCGGGACCACTTGGAAAGCGTGGGCTATAGCACACAAAAATATGGGAACCGGGCGGAATTCTAGTTTTTTGGCCGAAAAATGCGAAAAATGAAGAACGATCATGGCGAGGTGGTGACTATGGTTCCTTAGGTCCTATTTTATGGCCCGAAAAATCTTTAGGCGATCCGAGTAAGGGGGGCTCGGCCCACTCGGAAGTCGTGGACAATAACACACAATAATATGGTAATCGGGCGGAATTCTAGTGTTTTGGCCGAAAAATGCAAAAAATGAGGAACGATCATGGCGGGGCAGTGACTATGGTTCGTTAGGTTGTATTTGATTGCCTGAAAACTTTTTAGGTGATCCGAGTCCGGGGGGCCGTCCCACTCGGAAGGCGTGGGATATAACACTCGAAAATATGGGAATCGGGCGAAATTCTAGGTTTTTGGCCGAAAAACGCAAAAAATGAAGAACGATCATGGAGGGGCGGTGACTATGGTTCCTTAGGTCGTATTTGATGGTCCGGAAAAACTTTAGGCGATAGGGGTCCGGGAGTCTGGGAGCACTCGGAAGGCGTGGGCTATAGCACACGAAAATATGGGAATCGCGCGGAATTCTAGTTTTTTGGCCGAAAAATGCAAAAAATGAGGAACGATCACGGTAGGGCGGTGACTATGGTTCCTTAAATCATATTTTATGGCCCGTAGAAATATTAGGTGATCGGGGTCCGGGGTTCCCGGGACCACTTGGAAGGCGTGGGCTATAGCACACGAAACTATGGGAATCGGGCGGAATTCTAGTTTTTTGGCCGAAAAATGCAAAAAATGAGGAACGATCATTGTGGGGCGATAACTATGGTTCCTTAGGTCGTATTTGATGGCCCGAAAATTTTTTAGGCGATCCGAGTCCGGAAGGCCCGGCCCACTCGGAAGACGTGGGCTATTTAGCACACGAAAATATGGGAATCACGCGGAATTCTAGTTTTTTAGCCAAAAAATGCAAAAATGGGGAATGATCAAGGCGGGGCTGTTATTATGGTTCCTTGGGTCGTATTTGATGGCCCGGAAAAATTTTAGGCGATCGGGGTCCGAGGTTCCCGGGACCACTTGGAAGGCGTGGGCTGTCGCACACAAAAATATGGGAATCGAGCGGAATTCTAGGTTTTTGACCGAAAAATGCAAAAAATGAGGAACGATCATGGCGAGGTGGTGACTATGGTTCCTTAGGTCCTATTTTATGGCCCGAAAAAACATTAGGCGATCCGAGTACGGGGGGCTCGGCCCACTCGAAAGGCGTGGGCAATAGCACACAATAATATGGTAATCGGGCGGAATTCTAGGGTTTTGGCCGAAAACTGCATAAAATGAGGAACGATCATGACGGAGCGGTGACTATGGTTCCTTAAGTCTTATTTGATGGCCCGAATAAAATTTAGATGATCCGAGTCCGGGGGCCCCGGCCCACTCGGAAGGTGTGGGCTGCACACAAAAATATG
The DNA here is from genome assembly GCF_000715075.1 of Nicotiana tabacum. NCBI lineage: Eukaryota > Viridiplantae > Streptophyta > Magnoliopsida > Solanales > Solanaceae > Nicotiana > Nicotiana tabacum. Next base: position 489,225 of record NW_027438256.1, read on the forward strand.
GGAATCGGGCGGAATTCTAGTTTTTTTGCCGGAAATCGCAATAAGTGAGGAACGATCATGGCGGGGCAGTTCCTATGGTTCCTTAGGTCGTATTTGATGGCCCGGAAAAAATTTAGGCGATCGGGGTCCGGGGATCCCGGGACCACTTGGAAAGCGTGGGCTATAGCACACAAAAATATGGGAATCGGGCGAAATTCTAGTTTTTTGGCCGAAAAATGCAAAAAATGAGGAACGATCATTGTGGGGCGATAACTATGGTTCCTTAGGTCGTATTTGATGGCCCGAAAATTTTTTAGGCGATCCGAGTCCGGAAGGCCCGGCCCACTCGGAAGACGTGGGCTATTTAGCACACGAAAATATGGGAATCACGCGGAATTCTAGTTTTTTGGCCGAAAAATGCAAAAATAGGGAATGATCATGGAGGGGCGGTTATTATGGTTCCTTGGGTCGTATTTGATGGCCCGGAAAATTTTAGGCGATCGGGGTCCGAGGTTCCCGGGACCACTTGGAAGGCGTGGGCTGTCGCACACAAAAATATGGGAATCGAGCGAAATTCTAGGTTTTTGATCAAAAAATGCAAAAAATGAGGAACGATCATGGTGAGGTGGTGACTATGGTTCCTTAAATCATATTTTATGGCCCGTAAAAATATTAGGCGATCGGGGTCCGGGAGTCCCGGGACCACTTGGAATGCGTGTGCTATAACACACGAAAATATGGGAATCGGGCAGAATTCTAGTTTTTTGGCGGGGAGGTGAATATGGTTCCTTAGGTCTTATTTGAGGGCCCGAAAAAACTTTAGGCGACCCGAGTCCGGGGGGCCCGGCCCACTCGGAAGGTGTGGGCTATAGCACACGAAAATATGGGAATCGGGCGGAATTCTAGTTTTTTTGCCGAAAATCGCAATAAGTGAGGAACTATCATGGCGGGGAAGTTCCTATGGTTCCTTAGGTCGTATTTGATGGGCCGGAAAAATTTTAGGCGGTCGGGGTCCGGGGATCCCGGGACCACTTGGAAAGCGTGGGCTATAGCACACAAAAATATGGGAACCGGGCGGAATTCTAGTTTTTTGACCAAAAAATGCAAAAAATGAGGAACGATCATGGCGAGGTGGTGACTATGGTTCCTTAGGTCCTATTTTATGGCCCGAAAAAACTTTAGGCGATCCGAGTACGGGGGCTCGGCCCACTCGAAAGGCGTGGGCAATAGTACACAATAATATGGTAATCGGGCGGAATTCTAGGGTTTTGGCCGAAAACTGCATAAAATGAGGAACGATCATGGCGGGGCGGTGACTATGGTTCCTTAGGTCGTATTTGATGGTCCGAAAAAACTTTAGGGGATAGGGGTCCGGGGGTCTGGGAACACTCGGAAGGCGTGGGCTATAGCACACGAAAATATGGGAATCGCGCGGAATTCTAGTTTTTTGGCCGAAAAACGCAAAAAATGAGGAACGATCATGGTAGGGCGGTGACTATGGTTCCTTAAATCATATTTTATGGCCCGTAAAAATATTAGGCGATCGGGGTCCAGGGTTCCCGGGACCACTTGGAAGGCGTGAGCTATAGCACACAAAAATATGGGAATCGGGAGGAATTCTAGTTTTTTGGCCGAAAAATGCAAAAAATGAGGAACGATCATTGTGGGGCGGTAACTATGGTTCCTTAGGTCGTATTTGATGGCCCGAAATTTTTTTAGGCGATCCGAGTCCGGAAGACGTGGGCTATTTAGCACACGAAAATATGGGAATCACGCGGAATTCTAGTTTTTTGGCAGAAAAATGCAAAAATGGGGAATGATCATGGCGGGGCGGTTATTATGGTTCCTTGGGTCGTATTTGATGGCCCAAAAAATTTTTAGGCGATCGGGGTCCGAGGTTCCCGGGACCACTTGGAAGGCGTGGGCTGTCGCACACAAAAATATGGGAATCGAGCGGAATTCTAGGTTTTTGACCAAAAAATGCAAAAAATAAGGAACGATCATGGCGAGGTGGTGACTATGGTTCCTTAAATCATATTTTATGGCCCGTAAAAATATTAGGCGATCGGGGTCCGGGGGTCCCGGGACCACTTGGAAGGCGTGTGCTATAACACACGAAAATATGGGAATCGGGCAGAATTCTAGTTTTTTGGCGGGGAGGTGAATATGGTTCCTTAGGTCTTATTTTGATGGCCCGAAAAAACTTTAGGCGACCCGAGTCCGGGGGGCCCAGCCCACTCGGAAGGTGTGGGCTATAGCACACGAAAATATGGGAATCGGGCGGAATTCTAGTTTTTTTGCCGGAAATCGCAATAAGTGAGGAACTATCATGGCGGGGCAGTTTCTATGGTTCCTTAGGTCGTATTTGATGGGCCGGAAAATTTTTAGGCGATCGGGGTCCGGGGATCCCGGGAACACTTGGAAAGCGTGGGCTATAGCACACAAAAATATGGGAACCGGGCGGAATTCTAGTGTTTTGGACGAAAAATGCGAAAAATGAGGAACGATCATGGCGAGGTGGTGACTATGGTTCCTTAGGTCCTATTTTATGGCCCAAAAAAACTTTAGGCGATCCGAGTACGGGGGGCTCGGCCCACTCGGAAGGCGTGGGCAATAGCACAAAATAATATGGTAATTGGGCGGAATTCTAGTGTTGTGGCCGAAAACTGCATAAAATGAGGAACGATCATGGAGGGGCAGTGACTATGGTTCCTTAGGTCGTATTTGATGGCTGGAAAATTTTTAGGCGATCGGGGTCTGGGGTTCCAGGGACCACTCGGAAGGCGTGGTCTATAGCAAATGAAAAAATGGAATCGCGCGGAATTCAAGGTTTTTTGCCAAAAAATACAAAAACATAAGAACGATCATGGCGGGGCGGTGACTATGGTTCCTTAGGTCGTATTTGATGGTCCGGAAGAACTTTAGGCGATAGGGGTCCGTGGGTCTGGGACCACTCGGAAGGCGTGTGCTATAGCACACGAAAATATGGGAATCGCGCGGAATTCTAGTTTTTTGGCCGAAAAATGCAAAAAATGAGGATCGATCATTGCGGGGCGGTGACTATGATTCCTTAGGTCATATGTGACGGCCCAAAAAATTTTTAGGCGATCCGAGTCCGGAAGGCCTGGCCCACTCGGAAGACGTGGGCTATTTAGCACACGAAAATATGGGAATCACGCGGAATTCTAGTTTTTTGGCCGAAAAATGCAAAAATGGGGAACGATCATGGCGGGGCGGTTATTATGGTTCCTTGGGTCGTATTTGATGGCCCAAAAAATTTTTAGGCGATCCGAGTCCGGAAGGCCCGGCCCACTCGGAAGACGTCGGCTATTTTGCACACAAAAATATGGGAATCACGCGGAATTCTAGTTTTTTGGCCGAAAAATGCAAAATTGGGGAACGATTATGGCGGGGCGGTTATTATGGTTCCTTGGGTCATATTTGATGGCCCGGAAAAATTTTAGGCGATCGGGGCCCGGGGGTACCGGGACCACTTGGAAGGCGTGAGCTATAGCACACGAAAATATGGGAATCGGGCGAAATTCTAGTTTTTTGGCCGAAAAATGCAAAATATTAGCAACGATCATGGCGGGGCAGTGACTATGGTTCCTTAGGTCGTATTTGATGGCCCGGAAAAATTTTAGGCGATCCGAGTCTGGTAGGCCCGGCCCACTCGGAAGGCTTGGGCAATAACACACGAAAATATGGGAATCGGGCGAAATTCTAGTTTTTTGGCCGAAAAATGCAAAAAATGAGGAACGATCATTGCGGGGCGGTGACTATGGTTCCTTAGGTCGTATTTGACTGCCCGAAAAAATTTTAGGTGATCCGAGTCCGGAAGGCCCGGCCCACTCGGAAGGCATGGGCTATTTAGCACACGAAAATATGGGAATCACGCGGAATTTAGTTTTTTTGGCCGAAAAATGCAAAAATGGGGAACGATCATGGCGGGGCGGTTATTATGGTTCCTTGGGTCGTATTTGATGGCCCGGAAAAATTTTAGGCGATCGAGGGTCCGGGGATACCGGGACCACTTGGAAGGCGTGAGCTATAGCACACGAAAATATGGGAATCGGGCGGAATTCAAGTTTTTTGGCCGAAAAATGCAAAATATTAGCAACGATCATGGCGGGGTGGTGACTATGGTTCCTTAGGTCATATTTGATGGCCCGGAAAAATTTTAGGCGATCCGAGTCTGGTAGGCCCGGCCCACTCGGAAGGCTTGGGCAATAACACACGAAGATATGGGAATTGGGCGGAATTCTAGTTTTTTGGACGTAAAATGCAAAAAATGAGGACCGATCATGGTGGGGCGGTGACTATGGTTCCTTAGGTCGTATTTGATGGCTCAGAAAAATATTAGGCGACCGGGGTCCGAGGTTCCCGGGACCACTTGGAAGGCGTGGGCTGTAGCACACAAAAATATGGGAATCGAGCGGAATTTTCGGTTGTTGAGCGAAAAATGCAAAAAATGATGAACGATCATGGCGGGGTGGTGAATATGGTTCCTTAGGTCGTATTTGATGGCCCGGAAAAAATTTAGGCGATCCGAGTCCTGGAGGCCCGACCCACTCAGAATGCGTGGGCAATAGTAGACAAAAATATGGGAATCACGCGGAATTCTAGTTTTTTGGCAGAAAAACGCAAAAAATGAGGAACGATCTTGGCGGGGTGGTTACTATGGTTCCTTGGGTCATATTTTATGGCTCGAAAATTTTTTAGGCGATCGGGGTCTGGGGTCCCGGGACCACTTGGATGGCGGAATGGTGACTATGGTTCCTTAGGTCGTATTTGATGTCCCGGAAAAAGTTTAGGCGATCCGAGTCCGGGAGACCAGGCCCACTCGGAAGGCGTGGGCTATAGCACACGAAAATATGGGAATCGGGCGTAATTCTAGTTTTTTGGCCGAAAAACACAAAATATGAGTAACGATCATGGCGGGGTGGTGACTATGGTTTCTTAGGTCGTATTTGATGGTCCGGAAAAATTTTAGGAGATCGGGGTCCGGGATTCCCTACCCATTGGGAAGGCGTGGGCAGTTATAGAACACGAAAATATGGGAATCGTACGGAATTCTAGTTTTTTAGCCTAAAAATGCAAACAATGAGGAAAGATCATGGTGGTGAGGTGAATATGGTTCCTTAGGTCTTATTTGATGGCTCGAATAAAATTTAGATGATCCGAGTCCGGGGGGGCCCGGCCCACTCGGAAGGTGTGGGCTATAGCACACAAAAATATGGGTATCGGGCGAAATTTAAGTTTTTTGGCCGAAAAACACAAAATATGAGTAACGATCATGGCGGGGCAATTCCTACGGTTCCTTAGGTCGTATTTGATGGCCCGAAAAAATTTTAGGTGATCGGGGTCCGGGGATCCCGGGACCACTTGGAAAGCGTGGGCTATAGCACACAAAAATATGGGAACCGGGCGGAATTCTAGTTTTTTGGACGAAAAATACGAAAAATGAGGAACGATTATGGCGAGGTGGTGACTATGGTTCCTTAGGTCCTATTTTATGGCCCGAAAAAACTTTAGGCGATCCGAGTACGGGGGGCTCGGCCCACTCGGAAGGCGTGGGCAATAGCACACAATAATATGGTAATCGGGCAGAATTCTAGTGTTTTGGCCGAAAAATGCAAAAAATGAGGAACGATCATGGCGGGGCAGTGACTATGGTTCCTTAGGTCATATTTGATGGTCCGGAAAAACTTTAGGCGATAGGGGTCCGGGGGTCTGGGAGCACTCGGAAGGCGTTGGCTATAGCACACGAAAATATGGGAATCGGGCGGAATTCTAGTTTTTTGGCCGAAAAATGCAAAAAATGAGGAACGATCCTTGCGGGGTGGTGACTATGGTTTCTTAGGTCGTATTTGATGGCCCGAAAAAATTTTAGGCGATCCGAGTCCGGAAGGCCGGGCCCACTCGGAAGACGTGGGCTATTTAGCACACGAAAATATGGGAATCACGCGGAATTCTAGTTTTTTGGCCGAAAAACGCAAAAATGGGGAACGATCATGGCGGGGCGGTTATTATGGTTCCTTGGGTCGTACTTGATGGCCCGGAAAAATTTTAGGCGATCGAGGTCCGGGGGTACCGGGACCACTTGGAAGGCGTGAGCTATAGCACACGAAAATATGGGAATCGGGCGGAATTCTAGTGTTTTGGCCGAAAAATGCAAAATATTAGCACCGATCATGGCGGGGCGGTGACTATGGTTCCTTAGGTCATATTTGATGGCCCGGAAAAATTTTAGGCGATCCGAGTCTGGTAGGCCCGGCCCACTCGGAAGGCTTGGGCAATAACACACGAAAATATGGGAATTGGGCGGAATTCTAGTTTTTTGGACGTAAAATGCAAAAAATGAGGACCGATCATGGTGGGGCGGTGACTATGGTTCCTTAGGTCGTATTTGATGGCTCAGAAAAATATTATGCGACTGGGGTCCGAGGTTCCCGGGACCACTTGGAAGGCATGGGCTGTAGCACACAAAAATATGGGAAACGAGCAGAATTTTAGGTTTTTGAGCGAAAAATGCAAAAAATGATGAACGATCATGGCGGGGCGGTGAATATGGTTCCTTAGGTCGTATTTGATAGCCCGGAAAAAATTTAGGCGATCCGAGTCCTGGAGGCCCGACCCACTCGGAAGGCGTGGGCAATAGTAGACAAAAATATGGGAATCACGCGGAATTCTAGTTTTTTGGCAAAAAAACGCAAAAAATGAGGAACGATCTTGGCGGGGTGGTTACTATGGTTCCTTGGGTCATATTTTATGGCTCGAAAAATTTTTAGGCGATCGGGGTCTGGGGTCCCGGGACCACTTGGAAGGCGTGTGCTATAACACACGAAAATATGGGAATCGGGCAGAATTCTAGTTTTTTGGCCGAAAAATGCAAAAAATGAGGAACGATCATGGCGGAATGGTGACTATGGTTCCTTAGGTCGTATTTGATGGCCCGGAAAAAGTTTAGGCGATCCGAGTCCGGGAGACCCGGCCCACTCGGAAGGCGTGGGCTATAGCACACGGAAATATGGGAATCGGGCGTAATTCTAGTTTTTTGGCCGAAAAACACAAAATATGAGTAACGATCATGGCGGGGCGGTGACTATGGTTTCTTAGGTCGTATTTGATGGTCCGGGAAAATTTTAGGAGACCGGGGTCCGGGATTCCCTACCCATTGGGAAGGCGTGGGCAGTTATAGCACACGAAAATATGGGAATCGTACGGAATTCTAGTTTTTTAGCCGAAAAATGCAAACAATGAGGAACGATCATGGTGGGGAGGTGAATATGGTTCCTTAGGTCTTATTTGATGGCTCGAATAAAATTTAGATGATCCGAGTCCGGGGGCCCGGCCCACTCGGAAGGTGTGGGCTATAGCACACGAAAATATGGGTATCGGGCGGAATTCTAGTTTTTTGGCCGAAAAACACAAAATATGAGTAACGATCATGGCGGGGCAGTTCCTATGGTTCCTTAGGTCGTATTTGATGGCCCGAAAAAATTTTAGGTGATCGGGGTCCGGGGATCCCGGGACCACTTGGAAAGCGTGGGCTATAGCACACAAAAATATGGGAACCGGGCGGAATTCTAGTTTTTTGGACGAAAAATACGAAAAATGAGGAACGATTATGGCGAGGTGGTGACTATGGTTCCTTAGGTCCTATTTTATGGCCCGAAAAAACATTAGGCGATCCGAGTACGGGGGGCTCGGCCCACTCGGAAGGCGTGGGCAATAGCACACAATAATATGGTAATCGGGCAGAATTCTAGTGTTTTGGCCGAAAAATGCAAAAAATGAGGAACGATCATGGCGGGGCAGTGACTATGGTTCCTTAGGTTGTATTTCATTGCCCAAAATTTTTTTAGGTGATCCGAGTCCGGGGGGGCAGCCCACTCGGAAAGTGTGGGATATAACACTCGAAAATATGGGAATCGGGCGAAATTCTAGGTTTTTGGCTGAAAAACGCAAAAAATAAAGAACGATCATGGAGGGGCGGTGACTATGGTTCCTTAGGTCATATTTGATAGTCCGGAAAAACTTTAGGCGATAGGGGTCCGGGGGTCTGGGAGCACTCGGAAGGCGTTGGCTATAGCACACGAAAATATGGGAATCGGGCAGAATTCTAGTTTTTTGGCCGAAAAATGCAAAAAATGAGGAACGATCATTGCGGGGCGGTTATTATGGTTCCTTAGGTCGTATTTAATGGCCCGAAAAATTTTTAGGCGATCCGAGTCCGGAAGGCCGGGCCCACTCGGAAGACGTGGGATATTTAGCACACGAAAATATGGGAATCACGCGGAATTCTAGTTTTTTGGCCGAAAAATGCAGAAATGGGGAACGATCATGGCGGGGCGGTTATTATGGTTCCTTGGGTCGTACTTGATGGCCCGGAAAAATTTTTAGGCGATCGAGGTCCGGGGGTACCGGGACCACTTGGAAGGCGTGAGCTATAGTACACGAAAATATAGGAATCGGGCGGAATTCTAGTTTTTTGGCCGAAAAATGCAAAATATTAGCAACGATCATGGCGGGGCGGTGATTATGGTTCCTTAGGTCATATTTGATGGCCCGAAAAAATTTTAGGCGATCCGAGTCTGGTAGGCCCGGCCCACTTGGAAGGCTTGGGCAATAACACACGAAAATATGGGAATTGGCGGAATTCTAGTTTTTTGGACGTAAAATGCAAAAAATGAGGACCGATCATGGTGGGGCGGTGACTATGGTTCCTTAGGTCGTATTTGATGGCTCAGAAAAATATTAGGCGACCGGGGTCCGAGGTTCCCGGGACCACTTGGAAGGCGTGGGCTGTAGCACACAAAAATATGGGAATCGAGCGGAATTTTAGGTTTTTGAGCGAAAAATGCAAAAAATGATGAACGATCATGGCGTGGCGGTGAATATGGTTCCTTAGGTCGTATTTGATGGCCCGGAAAAAATTTAGGCGATCCGAGTCCTGGAGGCCCGACCCACTCGGAAGGCGTGGGCAATAGTAGACAAAAATATGGGAATCACGCGGAATTCTAGTTTTTTGGCAGAAAAACGCAAAAAATGAGGAATGATCTTGGCGGGGTGGTTACTATGGTTCCTTGGGTCATATTTTATGGCTCGAAAAATTTTTAGGCGATCGGGGTCTGGGGTCCCGGGACCACTTGGAAGGCGTGTGCTATAACACACGAAAATATGGGAATCGGGCAGAATTCTAGTTTTTTGGCCGAAAAATGCAAAAAATGAGGAACGATCATGGCGGAATGGTGACTATGGTTCCTTAGGTCGTATTTGATGGCCCGGAAAAAGTTTAGGCGATCCGAGTCCGGGAGACCCGGCCCACTCGGAAGGCGTGGGCTATAGCACACGAAAATATGGGAATCGGGCGTAATTCTAGTTTTTTGGCCGAAAAACACAAAATATGAGTAACGATCATGGCGGGGCGGTGACTATGGTTTCTTAGGTCATATTTGTTGGTCCGGAAAAATTTTAGGAGATCGGGGTCCGGGATTCCCTACCCATTGGGAAGGCGTGGGCAGTTATAGCACACGAAAATATGGGAATCGTACGGAATTCTAGTTTTTTAGCCGAAAAATGCAAACAATGAGGAACGATCATGGCGGGGAGGTGAATATGGTTCCTTAGGTCTTATTTGATGGCTCGAATAAAATTTAGATGATCCGAGTCCGGGGGGCCCGGCCCCCTCGGAAGGTGTGGGCTATAGCACACGAAAATATGGGTATCGGGCGGAATTCTAGTTTTTTGGCCGAAAAACACAAAATATGAGTAACGATCATGGCGGGGCAGTTCCTATGGTTCCTTAGGTCGTATTTGATGGCCCGAAAAAATTTTAGGTGATCGGGGTCCGGGGATCCCGGGACCACTTGGAAAGCGTGGGCTATAGCACACAAAAATATGGGAACCGGGCGGAATTCTAGTTTTTTGGACGAAAAATACGAAAAATGAGGAACGATTATGGCGAGGTGGTGACTATGGTTCCTTAGGTCCTATTTTATGGCCCGAAAAAACATTAGGCGATCCGAGTACGGGGGGCTCGGCCCACTCGGAAGGCGTGGGCAATAGCACACAATAATATGGTAATCGGGCAGAATTCTAGTGTTTTGGCCGAAAAATGCAAAAAATGAGGAACGATCATGGCGGGGCAGTGACTATGGTTCCTTAGGTTGTATTTCATTGCCCGAAAAATTTTTAGGTGATCCGAGTCCGGGGGGGCAGCCCACTCGGAAAGCGTGGGATATAACACTCGAAAATATGGGAATCGGGCGAAATTCTAGGTTTTTGGCTGAAAAACGCAAAAAATGAAGAACGATCATGGAGGGGCGGTGACTATGGTTCCTTAGGTCATATTTGATGGTCCGGAAAAACTTTAGGCGATAGGGGTCCGGGGGTCTGGGAGCACTCGGAAGGCGTTGGCTATAGCACACGAAAATATGGGAATCGGGCGGAATTCTAGTTTTTTGGCCGAAAAATGCAAAAAATGAGGAACGATCATTGCGGGGCGGTTATTATGGTTCCTTAGGTCGTATTTAATGGCCCGAAAATTTTTTAGGCGAACCGAGTCCGGAAGGCCGGGCCCACTCGGAAGACGTGGGATATTTAGCACACGAAAATATGGGAATCACGCGGAATTCTAGTTTTTTGGCCGAAAAATGCAAAAATGGGGAACGATTATGGCGGGGCGGTTATTATGGTTCCTTGGGTCGTACTTGATGGCCCAGAAAAATTTTAGGCGATCGAGGTCCGGGGGTACCGGGACCACTTGGAAGGCGTGAGCTATAGTACACAAAAATATGGGAATCGGGCGGAATTCTAGTTTTTTGGCCGAAAAATGCAAAATATTAGCAACGATCATGGCGGGGCAGTGACTATGGTTCCTTAGGTCATATTTGATGGCCCGAAAAAATTTTAGGCGATCCGAGTCTGGTAGGCCCGGCCCACTTGGAAGGCTTGGGCAATAACACACGAAAATATGGGAATTGGCGGAATTCTAGTTTTTTGGACGTAAAATGCAAAAAATGAGGACCGATCATGGTGGGGCGGTGACTATGGTTCCTTAGGTCGTATTTGATGGCTCAGAAAAATATTAGGCGACCGTGGTCCGAGGTTCCCGGGACCACTTGGAAGGCGTGGGCTGTAGCACACAAAAATATGGGAATCGAGCGGAATTTTAGGTTTTTGAGCGAAAAATGCAAAAAATGATGAACGATCATGGCGTGGTGGTGAATATGGTTCCTTAGGTCGTATTTGATGGCCCGGAAAAAATTTAGGCGATCCGAGTCCTGGAGGCCCGACCCACTCGGAAGGCGTGGGCAATAGTAGACAAAAATATGGGAATCACGCGGAATTCTAGTTTTTTGGCAGAAAAACGCAAAAAATGAGGAACAATCTTGGTGGGGTGGTTACTATGGTTCCTTGGGTCATATTTTATGGCTCGAAAAATTTTTAGGCGATCGGGGTCTGGGGTCCCGGGACCACTTGGAAGGCGTGTGCTATAACACACGAAAATATGGGAATCGGGCAGAATTCTAGTTTTTTGGCCGAAAAATGCAAAAAATGAGGAACGATCATGGCGGAATGGTGACTATGGTTCCTTAGGTCGTATTTGATGGCCCGGAAAAAGTTTAGGCGATCCGAGTCCGGGAGACCCGGCCCACTCAGAAGGCGTGGGCTATAGCACACGAAAATATGGGAATCGGGCGTAATTCTAGTTTTTTGGCCGAAAAACACAAAATATGAGTAACGATCATGGCGGGGCAGTTCCTATGGTTCCTTAGGTCGTATTTGATGGCCCGAAAAAATTTTAGGTGATCGAGGTCCGGGAATCCCGGGACCACTTGGAAAGCGTGGGCTATAGCACACAAAAATATGGGAACCAGGCGGAATTCTAGTTTTTTGGACGAAAAATACGAAAAATGAGGAACGATTATGGCGAGGTGGTGACTATGGTTCCTTAGGTCCTATTTTATGGCCCGAAAAAACTTTAGGCGATCCGAGTACGGGGGGCTCGGCCCACTCGGAAGGCGTGGGCAATAGCACACAATAATATGGTAATAGGGCAGAATTCTAGTGTTTTGGCCGAAAAATGCAAAAAATGAGGAACGATCATGGCGGGGCAGTGACTATGGTTCCTTAGGTTGTATTTCATTGCCCGAAAAATTTTTAGGTGATCCGAGTCCGGGGGGCGGCCCACTCGGAAGGCGTGGGATATAACACTCGAAAATATGGGAATCGAGCGAAATTCTAGGTTTTTGGCTGAAAAACGCAAAAAATGAAAAACGATTCATGGAGGGGCGGTGACTATGGTTCCTTAGGTCATATTTGATGGTCCGGAAAAACTTTAGGCGATAGGGGTCCGGGGGTCTGGGAGCACTCGGAAGGCGTTGGCTATAGCACACGAAAATATGGGAATCGGGCGGAATTCTAGTTTTTTGGCCGAAAAATGCAAAAAATGAGGAACGATCATTGCGGGGTGGTGACTATGGTTCCTTAGGTCGTATTTGATGGCCCGAAAAATTTTTAGGCGATCCGAGTCCGGAAGGCCGGGCCCACTCGGAAGACGTGGGCTATTTAGCACACGAAAATATGGGAATCACGCGGAATTCTAGTTTTTTGGCCGAAAAACGCAAAAATGGGGAACGATCATGGCGGGGCGGTTATTATGGTTCCTTGGGTCGTACTTGATGGCCCGGAAAAATTTTAGGCGATCGAGGTCCGGGGGTACCGGGACCACTTGGAAGGCGTGAGCTATAGCACACGAAAATATGGGAATCGGGCGAAATTCTAGTTTTTTGGCCGAAAAATGCAAAATATTAGCAACGATCATGGCGGGGCGGTGACTATGGTTCCTTAGGTCGTATTTGATGGCCCGGAAAAATTTTAGGCCATCCGAGTCTGGTAGGCCCGGCCCACTCGGAAGGCTTGGGCAATAACACACGAAAATATGGGAATCGGGCGAAATTCTAGTTTTTTGGACGTAAAATGCAAAAAATGAGGACCGATCATGGTGGGGCGGTGACTATGGTTCCTTAGGTCATATTTGATGGCTCAGAAAAATATTAGGCGACCGGGGTCTGAGGTTCCCGGGACCACTTGGAAGGCATGGGCTGTAGCACACAAAAATATGGGAATCGAGCGGAATTCTAGGTTTTTGGCCGAAAAATGCAAAAAATGAGGAACGATCATGGCAGGGCGGTGAATATGGTTCCTTAGGTCGTATTTGATGGCCCGAAAAATTTTAAGGCGATCCGAGTCCTGGAGGCCCGACCCACTCGGAAGGCGTGGGCAATAGTAGACGAAAATATGGGAATCACGCGTAATTCTAGGTTTTTGGCAGAAAAACGCAAAAAATGAGGAACGATCTTGGCGGGGTGGTTACTATGGTTCCTTGGGTCATATTTTATGGCTCGAAAAAATTTTAGGCGATCCGAGTACGGGGGGCTCGGCCCACTCGGAAGGCGTGGGCAATAGCACACAATAATATGGTAATCAGGCGGAATTCTAGTGTTTTCGCCGAAAATTGCATAAAATGAGGAACGATCATGGCGGGGCGGTGAATATGGTTCCTTAGGTCGTATTTGATGGCCCGGAAAATTTTTAGGCGATCGGGGACTGGGGATCCCGGGACCACTTGGAAAGCGTGGGCTATAGCTCACAAAAATATGGGAACCGGGCGGAATTCTAGTTTTTTGGCCGAAAAATGCGAAAAATGAGGAACGATCATGGCGAGGTGGTGACTATGGTTCCTTAGGACTTATTTTATGGCCCGAGAAAACTTTAGGCAATCCGAGTACGGAGGGCTCGGCCCACTCGGAAGGCGTGGGCAATAGCACACAATAATATGGTAATCGGGCGGAATTCTAGTGTTTTGGCCGAAAACTGCATAAAATGAGGAACGATCATGGCGGGGTGGTGACTATGGTTCCTTAGGTCGTATTTGATGGTCCGGAAGAACTTTAGGCGATAGGGGTCCGTGGGTCTGGGACCACTCGGAAGGCATGGGCTATAGCACACGAAAATATGGGAATCGCGCGGAATTCTAGTTTATTGGCCGAAAAACGCAATAAATGAGGAACGATCATTGCAGGGCGGTGACTATGGTTCCTTAAATCATATTTTATGCCCCGTAAAAATATTAGGCGACCGGGGTCCGGGGTTCCCGGGACCACTTGGAAGGCGTGGGCTATAACTCACGAAAATATGGGAATCGGGCGGAATTCTAGTTTTTTGGCCGAAAAATGTAAAAAATGAGGAACGATCATTGTGGGGCGGTGACTATGGTTCCTTAGGTCGTATTTGACAGCCCGAAAAATTTTTAGGCGATCCGAGACCGGAAGGCCCGGCCCACTCGGAAGACGTGGGCTATTTAGCACACGAAAATATGGGAATCACACGGAATTCTAGTTTTTTGGCCGAAAAATGCAAAAATGGGGAATGATCATGGAGGGGTGGTTATTATGGTTCCTTGGGTCGTATTTGATGGCCCGGAAAAATTTTAGGCGATCGGGGTCCGGGGGGTACCGGGACCACTTGGAAGGCGTGAGCAATAGCACACGAAAATATGGGAATCGGGCGAAATTCTAGTTTTTTGGCCGAAAAATGCAAAATATTAGCAACGATCATAGCAGGTCGGTGACTATGGTTCCTTAGGTCGTATTTGATGGCTCGGAAAAATTTTAGGCGATCCGAGTCTGGTAGGCCCGGCCCACTCGGAAGGATTGGGCAATAACACACGAAAATATGGGAATCGGGCGGAATTCTAGATTTTTGGATGTAAAATGCAAAAACTGAGGACCTATCATGATAGGGCGGTGACTATGGTTCCTTAGGCTGTGGGATCCCGGGCCCACTCGGAAGGTGTGGGCTATAGCACACGAGAATATGGGAATCGGGCGGAATTCTAGTTTTTTTGCCGAAAATCGCAATAATTTAGGAACGATCATGGCGGGGGAGTTCCTATGGTTCCTTAGGTCGTATTTGATGGCCTGGAAAAATTTTAGGCGATCGGGGTCCGAGGTTCCCGGGACCACTTGGAAGGCGTGGGCTGTCGCACACAAAAATATGGGAATCGAGCGGAATTCTAGGTTTTTGACCGAAAAATGCAAAAAATGAGGAACGATCATGGCGAGGTGGTGAATATGGTTCCTTAGGTCCTATTTTATGGCCCGAAAAAAATTTAGGCGATCCGAGTATGGGGGGCTCGGCCCACTCGGAAGGCGTGGGCAATAGCACACAATAATATGGTAATCGGGCGGAATTCTAGGGTTTTGGCCGAAAACTGCATAAAATGAGGAGCGATCATGGCGGGGCGGTGACTATGGTTCCTTAGGTCGTATTTGATGGTCCGGAAAAACTTTAGGGGATAGGGGTCCGGGGGTCTGGGACCACTCGGAAGGCGTGGGCTATAGCACACGAAAATATGGGAATCGCGCGGAATTCTAGTTTTTTGGCCGAAAAACGCAAAAAATGAGGAACGATCATGGTAGGGCGGTGACTATGGTTCCTTAAATCATATTTTATGGCCCGTAAAAATATTAGGCGATCAGGGTCCGGGGTTCCCGGGACCACTTGGAAGGCGTGAGCTATAGCACACGAAAATATGGGAATCGGGCGGAATTCTAGTTTTTTGGGCGAAAAATGCAAAATATTAGCAACGATCATGGCGGGGCGGTGACTATGGTTCCTTAGTTCGTATTTGATGGCTCGGAAAAATTTTAGGCGATCCGAGTCTGGTAGGCCCGGCCCACTCGGAAGGCTTGGGCAATAACACACGAAAATATGGGAATCGGGCAGAATTCTAGTTTTTTGGACGTAAAATGCAAAAAATGAGGACCAATCATGGTGGGGCGGTGACTATGGTTCCTTAGGTCGTATTTGATGGCCCAGAAAAATATTAGGCGACCGGGGTCCGAGGTTCCCAGGACCACTTGGAAGGCGTGGGCTGTAGCACACAAAAATATAGGAATCGAGCGGAATTCTAGGTTTTGACCGAAAAATGCAAAAAATGAGGAACGATCATGGCGGGGCGATGAATGTGGTTCCTTAGGTCGTATTTGATGGCCCGGAAAAATCTTAGGCAATCCGAGTCCTGGAGGCCCGACCGACTCGGATGGCGTGGGCAATAATAGACGAAAATATGGGAATCACGCGGAATTCTAGTTTTTTGGAAGAAAAACACAAAATATGAGGAACGATCATGGCCGGGTGGTTACTATGGTTCCTTGGGTCATATTTTATGGCCCGAAAAATTTTTAGGCGATCGGGGTCCGGGGGTCCCGGGACCACATGGAAGGCGTGTGCTATAACACACGAAAATATGGGAATCGGGCAGAATTTTAGTTTTTTGGCCGAAAAATGCAAAAAATGAGGAACGATCATGGCGGAACGGTGACTATGGTTCCTTAGGTCGTATTTGATGGCCCGGAAAAAGTTTAGGCGATCCGAGTCCGGGAGACCCGGCCCACTCGGAAGGCGTGGGCTATAGCATACGAAAATATGGGAATCGGGCGGAATTCTAGTTTTTTGGCCGAAAAACACAAAATATGAGTAACGATCATGGCGGGGCGGTGACTATGGTTTCTTAGGTCGTATTTGATGGTCCGGAAAAAATTTAGGCGATCGGGGTCCGGGATTCCCTACCTATTGGGAAGGCGTGGGCAATTATAGCACACAAAAATATGGGAATCGTACGGAATTCTAGTTTTTAGCCGAAAAATGCAAACAATGAGGAACGATCATGGCGGGGAGGTGAATATGGTTCCTTAGGTCTTATTTGATGGCCCGAATAAAATTTTGATGATCCGAGTCCGGGGGGGCCGGCCCACTCGGAAGGTGTGGGCTATAGCACACGAAAATATGGGAATCGGGCGGAATTCTAGTTTTTTTGCCGGAAATCGCAATAAGTGAGGAACGATCATGGCGGGGCAGTTCCTATGGTTCCTTAGGTCGTATTTGATGGCCCGGAAAATTTTTAGGCGATCGGGGTCCGGGGATCCCAGGACCACTTGGAAAGCGTGGGCTATAGCAGACAAAAATATGGGAACCTGGCGGAATTCTAGTTTTTTGGCCGAAAAATGCGAAAAATGAGGAACGATCATGGCGAGGTGGTGACTATGGTTCCTTAGGTCCTATTTTATGGCCCGAAAAAACTTTAGGCGATCCGAGTACGGGGGGCTCGGCCCACTCGGAAGGCGTGGGCAAAGCACACAATAATATGGTAATCGGGCGGAATTCTAGTGTTTTGGCCGAAAACTGCATAAAATGAGGAACGATCATGGCGGGGCGGTGACTATGGTTCCTTAGGTCGTATTTGATGGCTGGAAAACTTTTAGGCGATCGGGGTCCGGGGTTCCCAGCACCACTCGGAAGGCGTGGGCTATAGCAAATGAAAATATGGAATCGCGCGGAATTCTAGGTTTTTTGCCAAAAAATACAAAAACATAGGAACGATCATGGCGGGGAGGTGACTATGGTTCCTTAGGTCGTATTTGATGGTCCGGAAAAACTTTAGGCGATAGGGGTCTGGGGGTCTGGGACCACTCGGAAGGCGTGGGCTATAGCACACGAAAATATGGGAATCGCGCGGAATTCTAGTTTTTTGGCCGAAAAACAGAAAAAATGAGGAACGATCATGGTAGGGGGGTGACTATGGTTCCTTAAATCATATTTTATGGCCCGTAAAAATATTAGGCGATCAGGGTCCGGGGTTCCCGGGACCACTTGGAAGGCGTGGGCTATTACACACGAAAATATGGGAATCGGGCGGAATTCTAGTTTTTTGGCCGAAAAATGCAAAAAATGAGGATCGATCATTGCGGGGCGGTGACTATGATTCCTTAGGTCATATTTGACGGCCCAAAAAAATTTTAGGCGATCCGAGTCCGGAAGGCCTGGCCCACTCTGAAGACGTGGGCTATTTAGCACACGAAAATATGGGAATCACGCGGAATTCAAGTTTTTTGGCCGAAAAATACAAAAATGGGGAACGATCATGGCGGGGCGGTTATTATGGTTCCTTGGGTCATATTTGATGGCCCAAAAAAATTTTAGGCGATCCGAGTCCGGAAGGCCTGGCCCACTCAGAAGACGTGGGCTATTTTGCACACGAAAATATGGGAATCACGCGGAATTCTAGTTTTTTGGCCGAAAAACGCAAAAATGGGGAACGATCATGGCGGGGCGGTTATTATGGTTCCTTGGGTCATATTTGATGGCCCGGAAAAATTTTAGGCGATCGGGGTCCGGGGGTACCGGGACCACTTGGAAGGCGTGAGCTATAGCACACGAAAATATGGGAATCGGGCGAAATTCTAGTTTTTTGGCCGAAAAATGCAAAATATTAGCAACGATCATGGCGGGGCGGTGACTATGGTTCCTTAGGTCGTATTTGATGGCCCGGAAAAATTTTAGGCGATCCGAGTCTGGTAGGCCCGGCCCACTCGGAAGGCTTGGGCAATAACACACGAAAATATGGGAATTGGGTGGAATTCTAGTTTTTTGGACGTAAAATGCAAAAAATGAGGACCGATCATGGTGGGGCGGTGACTATGGTTCCTTAGGTCGTATTTGATGGCTCAGAAAAATATTAGGCGACCGGGGTCCGAGGTTCCCGGGACCACTTGGAAGGCGTGGGCTGTAGCACACAAAAATATGGGAATCGAGCGGAATTTTAGGTTTTTGAGCGAAAAATGCAAAAAATTATGAACGATCATGGCGGGGCGGTGAATATGGTTCCTTAGGTCATATTTGATGGCCCGTAAAAAATTTAGGCGATCCGAGTCCTGGAGGCCCGACCCACTCGGAAGGCGTGGGCAATAGTAGACAAAAATATGGGAATCACGCGGAATTCTAGTTTTTTGGCAGAAAAACGCAAAAAATGAGGAACGATCTTGGCGGGGTGGTTACTATGATTCCTTGGGTCATATTTTATGGCTCGAAAAATTTTTAGGAGATCGGGGTCTGGGGTCCCGGGACCACTTGGAAGGCGTGTGCTATAACACACGAAAATATGGGAATCGGGCGAAATTCTAGTTTTTTGG
This sequence comes from Nicotiana tabacum, assembly GCF_000715075.1. Taxonomy (NCBI): domain Eukaryota; kingdom Viridiplantae; phylum Streptophyta; class Magnoliopsida; order Solanales; family Solanaceae; genus Nicotiana; species Nicotiana tabacum. The sequence goes on from NW_027438256.1 coordinate 508,247, forward strand.
CCGAAAAATGCAAAAAATGAGGAACGATCATTGCGGGGCGGTGACTATGGTTCCTTAGGTCGTATTTGACTGCCCGAAAAAATTTTAGGCGATCCGAGTCCGGAAGGCCCGGCCCACTCGGAAGACATGGGCTATTTAGCACACGAAAATATGGGAATCACGCGGAATTCTAGTTTTTTTGGCCGAAAAATGCAAAAATGGGGAACGATCATGGCGGGGCGGTTATTATGGTTCCTTGGGTCGTATTTGATGGCCCGGAAAAATTTTAGGCGATCGGGGTCCGGGGGTACCGGGACCACTTGGAAGGCGTGAGCTATAGCACACGAAAATATGGGAATCGGGCGGAATTCTAGTTTTTTGGCCGAAAAATGCAAAATATTAGCAACGATCATGGCGGGGTGGTGACTATGGTTCCTTAGGTCGTATTTGATGGCCCGAAAAAATTTTAGGCGATCCGAGTCTGGTAGGCCCGGCCCACTCGGAAGGCTTGGGCAATAACACACGAAAATATGGGAATTGGGTGGAATTCTAGTTTTTTGGACGTAAAATGCAAAAAATGAGGACCGATCATGGTGGGGCGGTGACTATGGTTCCTTAGGTCGTATTTGATGGCTCAGAAAAATATTAGGCGACCGGGGTCCGAGGTTCCCGGGACCACTTGGAAGGCGATGGGCTGTAGCACACAAAAATATGGGAATCGAGCGGAATTTTAGGTTTTTGAGCGAAAAATGCAAAAAATGATGAACGATCATGGCGGGGCGGTGAATATGGTTCCTTAGGTCGTATTTGATGGCCCGGAAAAAATTTAGGCGATCCGAGTCCTGGAGGCCCGACCCACTCGGAAGGCGAGGGCAATAGTAGACAAAAATATGGGAATCACGCGGAATTCTAGTTTTTTGGCAGAAAAACGCAAAAAATGAGGAACGATCTTGGCGGGGTGGTTACTATGGTTCCTTGGGTCATATTTTATGGCTCGAAAAATTTTTAGGCGATCGGGGTCTGGGGTCCCGGGACCACTTGGAAGGCGTGTGCTATAACACACGAAAATATGGGAATCGGGCAGAATTCTAGTTTTTTGGCCGAAAAATGCAAAAAATGAGGAACGATCATGGCGGAATGGTGACTATGGTTCCTTAGGTCATATTTGATTGCCCGAAAAAAGTTTAGGCGATCCGAGTCCGGGAGACCCGGCCCACTCGGAAGGCGTGGGCTATAGCACACGAAAATATGGGAATCGGGCGTAATTCTAGTTTTTTGGCCGAAAAACACAAAATATGAGTAACGATCATGGCGGGGCGGTGACTATGGTTTCTTCGCTCGTATTTGATGGTCCGGAAAAATTTTAGGAGATCGGGGTCCGGGATTTCCTACCCATTGGGAAGGCGTGGGCAGTTATAGCACACGAAAATATGGGAATCGTACGGAATTCTCTAGTTTTTTAGCCGAAAAATGCAAACAATGAGGAACGATCATGGCGGGGAGGTGAATATGGTTCCTTAGGTCTTATTTGATGGCTCGAATAAAATTTAGATGATCCGAGTCCGGGGGCCTGGCCCACTCGGAAGGTGTGGGCTATAGCACACGAAAATATTGGTATCGGGCGGAATTCTAGTTTTTTGGCCGAAAAACACAAAATATGAGTAACGATCATGGCGGGGCAGTTCCTATGGTTCCTTAGGTCGTATTAGATGGCCCGAAAAATTTTTAGGTGATCGGGGTCCGGGGATCCCGGGACCACTTGGAAAGCGTGGGCTATAGCACACAAAAATATGGGTACCGGGCGGAATTCTAGTTTTTTTTCCGAAAAATGCAAAAAATGAGGAACGATCATGGCGAGGTGGTGACTATGTTTCCTTAGGTCCTATTTTATGGCCCGAAAAAACTTTAGGCGATCCGAGTACGGGGGGCTCGGCCCACACGGAAGGCGTGGGCAATAGCACACAATAATATGGTAATCGGGCGGAATTCTAGTGTTTTGGCTGGAAACTGCATAAAATGAGGAACGATCATGGCGGGGCGGTGACTATGGTTCCTTAGGTTGTATTTGATTGTTGGAAAACTTTTAGGCGATCGGGGTTTGGGGTTCCCGGGACCACTCGGAAGGTGTGGGCTATAGCAAATGAAAATATGGAATCGCGCGAAATTCTAGGTTTTTTGCCAAAATATACAAAAAACATAGGAATGATCATGGAGGGGCGGTGACTATGGTTACTTAGGTTGTATTTGATGTTCCTGAAAAACTTTAGGCGATAGGGGTACGGGGGTCTGGGACAACTCGGAAGGCGTGGGCTATAGCACACGAAAATATGGGAATCGCGCGGAATTCTAGTTTTTTGGCCAAAAAACGCAAAAAATGAGGAACGATCATGGCGGGGCGGTGACTATGGTTCCTAAAATCATATTTTATGGCCCGTAAAAATATTAGGCGATCGGGGTCCGGGGTTCCCGGGACCACTTGGAAGGCGTGGGCTATAACACACGAAAATATGGGAATCGGGCGGAATTCTAGTTTTTTGGCCGAAAAATGCAAAAAATGAGGAACGATCATTGCAGGGCGGTGACTATGGTTCCTTAGGTCGTATTTGACGGCCCGAAAAATTTTTAGGCGATCCGAGTACGGAAGGCCCGGCCCACTCGGAAGACGTGGGCTATTTAGCACACGAAAATATGGGAATCACGCGGAATTCTAGTTTTTTTGGCCGAAAAATGCAAAAATGGGGAATGATCATGGCGGGGCGGTTATTATTGTTCCTTGGGTCGTTTTTGATGGCTCGGAAAATTTTTAGGCGATCGGGGTCCGGGGATACCGGGACCACTTGGAAGGCGTGAGCTATAGCACACGAAAATATGGGAATCGAGCGGAATTCTAGTTTTTTGGCCGAAAAATGCAAAATATTAGCAACGATCATGGCGGGGTGGTGACTATGGTTCCTTAGGTCATATTTTATAGCCCGGAAAAATTTTAAGCGATCCGAGTCTGGTAGGCCTGACCCACTCGGAAGGCTTGGGCAATAACACACGAAAATATGGGAATTGGGCGGAATTCTAGTTTTTTTGACGTAAAATGCAAAAAATGAGGACCGATCATGGTGGGGCGGTGACTATGGTTCCTTAAGTCGTATTTGATGGATCAGAAAAATATTAGGTGACCGGGGTCCGAGGTTCCCGGGACCACTTGGAAGGCGTGGGCTGTAGCACACAAAAATATGGGAATCGAGCGGAATTTTAGGTTTTTGACCGAAAAATGCAAAAAATGAGGAACGATCATAGCGGTGCGGTGAATATGGTTCCTTAGGTCGTATTTGATGGCCCGGAAAAATTTTAGGCGATCCGAGTCCTGGAGGCCCGACCCACTCGGAAGGCGTGGGCAATAGTAGATGAAAATATGGGAGTCACGCGGAATTCTAGTTTTTGGCAGAAAAACGCAAAAAATGAAGAACGATCATGGCGGGGTGGTTACTATGGTTCCTTGGGTCATATTTTAGGGCCCGAAATTTTTTTAGGCGATCGGGGTCCGGGGGTCCCGGGACCACTTGGAAGGCGTGTGCTATAACACACGAAAATATGAGAATCGGGCAGAATTATAGTTTTTTGGCTGAAAAATGCAAAAAATGAGGAACGATCATGGCGGAACGGTGACTATGGTTCCTTAGGTCGTATTTGATTGCCCGGAAAAAGTTTAGGCGATCCGAGTCCGGGAGACCCGGCCCACTCGGAAGGCGTGGGCTATAGCACACGAAAATATGGGAATCGGGCGGAATTCTTGTTTTTTGGCCGAAAAACACAAAATATGTGTAACGATCATGGCGGGGCGGTGACTATGGTTTCTTAGGACGTATTTGATGGTCCGGAAAAATTTTAGGCGATCGGGGTCCGGGATTCCCTACCCATTGGGAAGGTGTGGGCAGTTATAGCACACGAAAATATGGGAATCGTACGGAATTCTATTTTTTTATCCGAAAAATGCAAACAATGAGGAACGATCATGGCGGGGAGGTGAATATGGTTCCTTAGGTCTTATTTGATGGCCCGAATAAAATTTAGATGATCCGAGTCCGGGGGCCCGGCCCACTCGGAAGGTGTGGGCTATAGCACACGAAAATATGGGAATCGGGCGGAATTCTAGTTTTTTTGCCGGAAATCGCAATAAGTGAGAAATGATCATGGCGGGGTAGTTCCTATGGTTTCTTAGGTCGTATTTGATGACCCGAAAAAATTTTAGGCGATCGGGGTCTGGGGATCCCGGGACCACTTGGAAAGCGTGGGCTATAGCACACAAAAATATGGGAATCGGGCGGAATTCTAGTTTTTTGACCGAAAAATGCGAAAAATGAGGAACGATCATGGCGAGGTGGTGACTATGGTTCCTTAGGTCCTATTTTATGGCCCGAAAAAACTTTAGGCGATCCGAGTACGGGGGGCTCGGCCCACTCGGAAGGCATGGGCAGTAGCACACAATAATATGGTAATCGGGCGGAATTCTAGTGTTTTGGCCGAAAACTGCATAAAATGAGGAACGATCATGGCGGGGCGGTGACTATGGTTCCTTAGGTCGTATTTGATGGCTGGAAAACTTTTAGGCGATCGGGGTCCGGGGTTCCCGGGACCACTCGGAAGGCGTGGGCTATAGCAAATGAAAATATGGAATCGCGCGGAATTCTAGGTTTTTTGCCAAAAAATACAAAAACATAGGAACGATCATGGCGGGGCGGTGACTATGGTTCCTTAGGTCGTATTTGATGGTCCGGAAAAACTTTAGGCGATCGGGGTCCGGGGTTCCCGGGACCACTTGGAAGGCATGGGCTATAGCACACGAAAATAAGGGAATCGCGCGGAATTCTAGTTTTTTGGCTGAAAAACGCAAAAACTGAGGAACGATCATGGCAGGGCGGTGACTATGATTCCTTAAATCATATGTTATGGCCCAGAAAAATTTTAGGCGATCCGAGTCCTGGAGGCCCGCCCCACTCGGAAGGCGTGGGCAATAGTAGACGAAAATATGGGAATCACGCGGAATTCTAGTTTTTTGGCAGAAAAATGCAAAAAATGAGGAACGACCATGGCGGGGTGGTTACTATGGTTCCTTGGGTCTTATTTTATGGCACGAAAATTTTTTAGGCGATCGGGGTCCGGGGGTCCCGGGACCACTTGGAAGGCGTGTGCTATAACACACGAAAATATGGGAATCGGGCAGAATTCTAGTTTTTTGGCGGGGAGGTGAATATGGTTCCTTAGGTTTTATTTGATGGCCCGAAAAAACTTTAGGCGACCCGAGTCCGGGGAGCCTGGCCCACTCGGAAGGTGTGGGCTATAGCACACGAAAATATGGGAATCGGGCAGAATTCTAGTTTTTTTGCCGGAAATCGCAATAAGTGAGGAACTATCATGGCGGGGCAGTTCCTATGGTTCCTTAGGTCGTATTTGATGGGCCGGAAAAATTTTAGGCGATCGGGGTCCGGGGATCCCGGGACCACTTGGAAAGCGTGGGCTATAGCACACAAAAATATGGGAACCGGGCGGAATTCTAGTTTTTTGGCCGAAAAATGCAAAAAATGAGGAACGATCATGGCGAGGTGGTGACTATGGTTCCTTATGTCCTATTTTATTGCCCCAAAAAACTTTAGGCGATCCGAGTACGGGGGGCTCGGCCCACTCGGAAGGCGTGGGCAATAGCACACAATAATATGGTAATCGGGCAGAATTCTAGTATTTTGGCCGAAAACTGCATAAAATGAGGAACGATCATGGCGGGGCGGTGACTATGGTTCCTTAGGTCGTATTTGATGGCTTGAAAATTTTTAGGCGATCGGGGTCCGGGGTTCCAGGGACCACTCGGAAGGCGTTGGCTATAGCAAATGAAAATATGGAATCGCGCGGAATTCAAGGTTTTTTGCCAAAAAATACAAAAACATAAGAACGATCATGGCGGGGCGGTGACTATGGTTCCTTAGGTCGTATTTGATGGTCCGGAAGAACTTTAGGAGATAGGGGTCCGTGGGTCTGGGACCACTCGGAAGGCGTGTGCTATAGCACACGTAAATATGGGAATCGCGCGGAATTCTAGTTTATTGGCCGAAAAACGCAAAAAATGAGGAACGATCATTGCAGGGCGGTGACTATGGTTCCTTAAATCATATTTTATGGTCCGTAAAAATATTAGGCGACCGGGGTCCGGGGTTCCCGGGACCACTTGGAAGGCGTGGGCTATAACTCACGAAAATATGGGAATCGGGCGGAATTCTAGTTTTTTGTCCGAAAAATGAAAAAAATGAAGAACGATCATTGTGGGGCGGTGACTATGGTTCCTTAGGTCCTATTTGAAGGCCCGAAAATTTTTTTAGGTGATCCGAGTCCGGGGGCCCCGGCCCACTCCGAAGGTGTGGGCTATAGCACACGAAAATATGGGAATCGGGCGGAATTCTAGTTTTTTTGCCGGAAATCGCAATAAGTGAGGAACGATCATGGCGGGGCAGTTCCTATGGTTCCTTAGGTCGTATTTGATGGGTCGGAAAAATTTTAGGCGATCGGGGTCCGGGGATCCCGTGACCACTTGGAAAGCGTGGGCTATAGCACACAAAAATATGGGAACCGGGCAGAATTCTAGTTTTTTGGCCGAAAAATGCGAAAAATGAGGAACGATCATGGCGAGGTGGTGACTATGGTTCCTTAGGTCCTATTTTATGGCCCGAAAAAACTTTAGGCGATCCGAGTACGGGGGCTCGGCCCACACGGAAGGCGTGGGCAATAGCACACAATAATATGGTAATCGGGCGAAATTCCAGTGTTTTGGCTGAAAACTGCATAAAATGAGGAACGATCATGGCGGGGCGTGACTATGGTTCCTTAGGTCGTATTTGATGGCCCGGAAAAATTTTAGGCGATCCGAGTCTGGTAGGCCCGGCCCACTCGGAAGGCTTGGGCAATAACACACGAAAATATGGGAATCGGGCAGAATTCTAGTTTTTTGGACGTAAAATGCAAAAAATAAGGACCGATCATGGTGGGGCGGTGACTATGGTTCCTTAGGTCGCATTTGATGGCCCAGAAAAATATTAGGCGACCGGGGTCCGAGGTTCCCGGGACCACTTGGAAGGCGTGGGCTGTAGCACACAAAAATATGGGAATCGAGCGAAATTCTAGGTTTTTGGCAGAAAAATGCAAAAAATGAGGAACGATCATGGCGGGGTGGTTACTATAGTTCCTTGGGTCATATTTTATGGCCCGAAAAGTTTTTAGGCGATCGGGGTCCGGGGGTCCCGGGACCACTTGGAAGGCGTGTGCTATACCCACACCTTCCGAGTGGTCCCGGGACCTCCGGACCCCTATCGCCTAAAATTTTTCAGGACTATCAAATACGACCTAAGGAACCATAGTATCTGCCCCGCCATGATCGTTCCTCATTTTTTGCGTTTTTCGGCCAAACAACTAGAATTCCGCGCTATCCCATATTTTTGTGTGTTATAGCCCACGCCTTCCGAGAGGTCCCGGGTCTCCGGACCCCTATCGCCTAAAATTTTTCCGGACTATCAAATAAGACCTAAGGAACCATAGTCACCGCCCAGCCATGATCGTTCCTAGTTTTTTCCGTTTTTCGGCCAAAAAACTAGAATTCCGCGCGATTCCCATATTTTCTGTCCTATAGCCCACGCCTTCGAAGTGAACCCGGGAACTCCGGACCCCTATCGCCTAAAAATTATCCGGACTATCAAATATGACCTAAGGAATCATAGTCACCGCCCAGCCATGATCATTCCTCATTTGTTGTGTTTTTCGGCCAAAAAACTAGAATTCCGCCCGATAACAATATTTTTGTGTGCTATTGCCCACCCTTCCAAGTGGTTCCGGGACCCCCAGACCATGATCGCCTAAAATTTTTTCGGGTCGTCAAATACGTCCTAAGGAACCATAGTAACCGCCCGCCATCATCGTTTCTCATTTTTTGCATTTTTCGGCCAAAAAACAAGAATTACGCCCGATTCCCATATTTTCATGTGCTATACCACGCCTTCCAAGTGGTCCGGGGAGCCGCGGACCCCGATCGCCTAAAATTTTTCCGGACTATCAAATACGACCTAAGGTACCATAGTCACCTCCCCACCATGATCGTTCCAAATGCTTTGCATTTTTCGGCCAAAAAACTAGAACTCCGCGCGATTTGCATATTTTCATGTGCTATAGCTTACGCCTTCCGAGTGGTCCCGGGAGCCGTGGACCCCGATCGCCTAAAATTTTCCGGGCCATCAAATACGACCTAAAGAACCATAGTCACCGCCCCGCCATGATCGTTCCTCATTTATTGCATTTTTCGGCCAAAAAACTAGAATTCCACTCGATTACCATATTTTTGTGTGCTATTGCCCACGCCTTCCGAGTGGGCCGGGCCGCCGGACTCAGATTGCCTAAAAAATTTCGGGCCATCAATTAGGACCTAAGGAACCATAGTCACCGCCTCGCCATGATCGTTCCTCATTTTTTGTAATTTTTGGCCAAAAAACTAGAATTCAGCCCGATTCCCATATTTTTGTGTGCTATCGCCCACGCCTTCCGAGTGGGTCAAGCCCCCCGGAGCCGGATCGCCTAAAAGTTTTCCGGACTATCAAATACAACCTAAGGAACCATAGTCACCGCCCCGCCATGATCGTTCCTAGTCTTTTGCATTTTTCAGCCAAAAAACTAGAATTCCGCGCGATTTCCATATTTTCGTGTGCTTTAGCCCACGCCTTCCAAGGGGTCCCGGGAACCCCGAACCCCGATCGCCTAAAAATTTTCGGGGCCATCAAATACGACCTAAGGAACCATAGTAACCACCCCGCCATGATTGTTCCTTATTTTTTGCGTTTTTCAGCCAAACAACTAGAATTCCGCGCGATTCCCATCTTTGTGTGTTATAGCCCATGCTTTCCGAGTGGTCCCGGGAACTCCTGACCCCTATCGCCTAAATTTTTTCCGGACTATCAAATACGACCTAAGGAATAATAGTATCCGCCCCGCCATGGTCGTTCCTCATTTTTTGCGTTTTTCGGCAAAACAACTAGAATTCTGCGCGATTCACATATTTTTGTGTGTTATAGCCCACGCCTTCCAAGTGGTCCCGGGACCTCCGGACCCCTATCGCCTAATATTTTTTCGGACTATCAAATAAGACCAAAGGAACCATAGTCACCGCCCTGCCAAGATCTTTCCACATTTTTTGCATGTTACTGAAAAAGACCTAGAATTTTGCCCGATTCCCATATTTTCGTGTGCTATACCCACGCATTCCGAGTGGTCCCAAGAGCCGCGGACCCTGATCGCCTAAAATTTGTCCGGGCAATCAAATACGACCTAAAGAACCATAGTATCCACCCTTCCATGATCGTTCCTTAATTTTTGCGTTTTTCGGCCAAACAACTAGAATTCCGCACGATTCCCGTATTTTTGTGTGTATAGCCCACACCTTCCGAGTGGTCCCGGGACCTCCGGACCCCTATCGCCTAAAATTTTTCCGGACTATCAAATACGACCTAAGGAACCATAGTAACCGCCCCGCCATCATCGTTTCTCATTTTTTGCATTTTTCGGCCAAAAAACTAGAATTACGCCCGATTCCCATATTTTCGTGTGCTATACCCACGCCTTCCAAGTGGTCCGGGGAGCCGCGGACCCCGATCGCCAAAAATTTTTCCGGTTTATCAAATACGACCTAAGGAACCATAGTCACCGCCCCGCCATGATCGTTCCTAGTCTTTTGCATTTTTCAGCCAAAAAACTAGAATTCCGCGCGATTTCCATATTTTCGTGTGCTTTAGCCCACGCCTTCCAAGGGGTCCCGGGAACCCCGAACCTCGATCGCCTAAAAATTTTCCGGGCCATCATATACGACCTAAGGAACCATAGTAACCACCCCGCCATGATCGTTCCTTTATTTTTTGCGTTTTTCGGCCGAACAACTAGAATTCCGCGCGATTCCCATATTTTTGTGTGTTATAGCCCACACCTTCCGAGTGTTCCCGGGACCTCCGGACCCATATCGCCTAAAATTTTTCCGGACTATCAAATACGACCTAAGGAACCATAGTCACCGCCCAGCCATGATCATTCCTCATTTGTTGCATTTTTCGGCCAATAAACTAGAATTCCACCCGATTACAATATTTTTGTGTGCTATTGCCCACCCTTCCAAGTGGTTCCGGGACACCCGGACCCCGATCGCCTAAAATTTTTCCGGACTATCAAATACGACCTAAGGAACCATAGTCACCGCCCCGCCATGATCGTTCCTAGTCTTTTGCGTTTTTCAGCCAAAAAACTAGAATTTCGCACGATTTCCATATTTTCGTGTGCTTTAGCCCACACCTTTTAAGGGGTCCCGGGAACCCCGAACCCCGATCGCCTAAAAATTTTCCGGGCCATCAAATACGAACTAAGGAACCATAGTAACCACCCCACCATGATTGTTCCTCATTTTTTGCGTTTTTCGGCCAAACAACTAGAATTCCGCGCGATCCCATATGTGTTATAGCCCACGCCTTCCGAGTGGTCCCGGGATCTCCGGACCCCTATCTCCTAATATATTTCTGGACTATAAAATACGACCTAAGGAACCATAGTCACCGCCCAGCCATGATCATTCCTCATTTTTTGAATTTTTTGGCCAAACAACTAGAATTCTGCGCGATTCCCATATTTTTGTGTGTTATAGCCCACGCCTTCCGAGTGGTTCAGGGACCCCCGGACCCCGATCGCCTAAATTTTTTCCAGGCCATCAAATACGACCAAAGGAACCATAGTAACCGCCCTGCCATCATCGTTTCTCATTTTTTTCATTTTTCGGCAAAAACACTAGAATTACGCCCGATTCCCATATTTTCGTGTGCTATACACACGCATTCTGAGTGGTCCCAAGAGCCGCGGACCCCGATCGCCTAAAATTTTTCCGGGCAATCAAATACGACATAAGGAACCATAGTATCCGCCCCGCCATGATCGTTCCTTATTTTTTGCGTTTTTCGGCCAAACAACTAGAATTACGCGTGATTCCTATATTTTTGTGTGTTATAGCCCACACCTTCCGAGTGGTCCCGGGACCTCCGGACCCCTATTGCCTAAAAATTTTCCGGACTATCAAATACGACCTAAGGAACCATAGTATCCGCCCTGCCATGATCGTTCCTCATTTTTTGCGTTTTTCGGCCAAACAACTAGAATTCCGCGCGATTCCCATATTTTTGTGTGTTATAGCCCACACCTTCCGAGTGGTCCCGGGATCTCCGGACCCCTATCGCCTAAAATTTTTCCGCACTATCAAATACGACCTAAGGAACCATAGTAACCGCCCCGCCATCATCGTTTCTCATTTTTTGCATTTTTCGGCCAAAAAACTAGAATTACGCCCGATTCCCATATTTTCGTGTGCTATACCCACGCCTTCCAAGTGGTCCGGGGAGCCGCGGACCCCGATCGCCAAAAAATTTTCCGGACTATCAAATACGACCTAAGGTACTATAGTCACCGCCCCACCATGATCATTCCAAATGCTTTGCATTTTTCGGCCAAAAAACTAGAACTCCGTGCGATTTGCATATTTTAGTGTGCTATAGCTTACGCCTTTCGAGTGGTCCCGGGAGCCGTGGACCCCGATCGCCTAAAATTTTTCGGGCCATCAAATACGACCTAAGGAACCATAGTCACTGCCCCGCCATGATCGTTCCTCATTTATTACGTTTTTCGGCCAAAAAACAAGAATTCCGCTCGATTACCATATTTTTGTGTGCTATTGCCCACACCTTCCGAGTGGGCCGGGCCGCCGGACTCGGATCGCCTAAAAAGTTTTCGGGCCATCAATTAAGACCTAAGGAGCCATAGTCACCACCTCGCCATGATCGTTCCTCATTTTTTGCATTTTTTGGCCAAAAAACTAGAATTCCGCACGATTCCCATATTTTTGTGTGCTATCGCCCACGCCTTCCGAGTGGGTCGGGGCCCCCGGAGCCGGATCGCCTAAAATTTTTCCGGTTTATCAAATACGACCTAAGGAACCATAGTCACCGCCCCGCCATGATCGTTCCTAGTCTTTTTCGTTTTTCAGCCAAATAACTAGAATTCCGCGCGATTTCCATATTTTCGTGTGCTTTAGCCCACGCCTTCCAAGGGGTCCCGGGAACCCCGAACCCCGATCGCCTAAAAATTTTCCGGGCCATCAAATACGACCTAAGGAACCATAGTAACCACCCCGCCATGATCGTTCCTTATTTTTTGCGTTTTTCGGCCGAACAACTAGAATTCCGCGCGATTCCCATATTTTTGTGTGTTATAGCCCACACCTTCCGAGTGTTCCCGGGACCTCCGGACCCATATCGCCTAAAATTTTTCCGGACTATCAAATACGACCTAAGGAACCATAGTCACCGCCCAGCCATGATCATTCCTCATTTGTTGCATTTTTCGGCCAATAAACTAGAATTCCACCCGATTACAATATTTTTGTGTGCTATTGCCCACCCTTCCAAGTGGTTCCGGGACCCCCGGACCCCGATCGCCTAAAATTTTTCCGGACTATCAAATACGACCTAAGGAACCATAGTCACCGCCCCGCCATGATCGTTCCTAGTCTTTTGCGTTTTTCAGCCAAAAAACTAGAATTTCGCACGATTTCCATATTTTCGTGTGCTTTAGCCCACACCTTTTAAGGGGTCCCGGGAACCCCGAACCCCGATCGCCTAAAAATTTTCCGGGCCATCAAATACGAACTAAGGAACCATAGTAACCACCCCACCATGATTGTTCCTCATTTTTTGCATTTTTCGGCCAAACAACTAGAATTCCGCGCGATCCCATATTTTTGTGTGTTATAGCCCACGCCTTCCGAGTGGTCCCGGGATCTCCGGACCCCTATCGCCTAATATATTTCCGGACTATAAAATACGACCTAAGGAACCATAGTCACCGCCCAGCCATGATCATTCCTCATTTTTTGCATTTTTCGGCCAAACAACTAGAATTCTGCGCGATTCCCATATTTTTGTGTGTTATAGCCCACGCCTTCCGAGTGGTTCAGGGACCCCCGGACCCCGATCGCCTAAATTTTTTCCGGGCCATCAAATACGACCAAAGGAACCATAGTAACCGCCCTGCCATCATCGTTTCTCATTTTTTTCATTTTTCGGCAAAAACACTAGAATTACGCCCGATTCCCATATTTTCGTGTGCTATACCCACGCATTCTGAGTGGTCCCAAGAGCCGCGGACCCCGATCGCCTAAAATTTTTCCGGGCAATCAAATACGACATAAGGAACCATAGTATCCGCCCCGCCATGATCGTTCCTTATTTTTTGCGTTTTTCGGCCAAACAACTAGAATTACGCGTGATTCCCATATTTTTGTGTGTTATAGCCCACACCTTCCGAGTGGTCCCGGGACCTCCGGACCCCTATTGCCTAAAAATTTTCCGGACTATCAAATACGACCTAAGGAACCATAGTATCCGCCCCGCCATGATCGTTCCTCATTTTTTGCATTTTTCGGCCAAACAACTAGAATTCCGCGCGATTCCCATATTTTTGTGTGTTATAGCCCACACCTTCCGAGTGGTCCCGGGACCTCCGGACCCCTATCGCCTAAAATTTTTCCGCACTATCAAATACGACCTAAGGAACCATAGTAACCGCCCCGCCATCATCGTTTCTCATTTTTTGCATTTTTCGGCCGAAAAACTAGAATTACGCCCGATTCCCATATTTTCGTGTGCTATACCCACGCCTTCCAAGTGGTCCGGGGAGCCGCGGACCCCGATCGCCAAAAAATTTTCCGGACTATCAAATACAACCTAAGGTACTATAGTCACCGCCCCACCATGATCATTCCAAATGCTTTGCATTTTTCGGCCAAAAAGCTAGAACTCCGTGCGATTTGCATATTTTAGTGTGCTATAGCTTACGCCTTTCGAGTGGTCCCGGGAGCCGTGGACACCGATCGCCTAAAATTTTCCGGGCCATCAAATACGACCTAAGGAACCATAGTCACCGCCCCGCCATGATCGTTCCTCATTTATTACGTTTTTCGGCCAAAAAACAAGAATTCCGCTCGATTACCATATTTTTGTGTGCTATTGCCCAGGCCTTCCGAGTGGGCCGGGCCGCCGGACTCGGATCGCCTAAAAATTTTTCGGGCCATCAATTAAGACCTAAGGAGCCATAGTCACCACCTCGCCATGATCGTTCCTCATTTTTTGCATTTTTTGGCCAAAAAACTAGAATTCCGCCCGATTCCCATATTTTTGTGTGCTATCGCCCACGCCTTCCGAGTGGGTCGGGGCCCCCGGAGCCGGATCGCCTAAAATTTTTCCGGACTATCAAATACGACCTAAGGAACCATAGTCACCGCCCCTCCATGATCGTTCCTAGTCTTTTGCGTTTTTCAGCCAAAAAACTAGAATTTCGCGCGATTTCCATATTTTCGTGTGCTTTAGCCCACGCCTTCCAAGGGGTCCCGGGAACCCCCGAACCCCGATCGCCTAAAAATTTTCCGGGCCATCAAATACGACCTAAGGAACCATAGTAACCACCCCGCCATGATCGTTCCTTATTTTTTGCGTTTTTCGGCCGAACAACTAGAATTCCGCGCGATTCCCATATTTTTGTGTGTTATAGCCCACACCTTCCGAGTGTTCCCGGGACCTCCGGACCCATATCGCCTAAAATTTTTTCGGACTATCAAATACGACCTAAGGAACCATAGTCACCGCCCAGCCATGATCATTCCTCATTTGTTGCATTTTTCAGCCAATAAACTAGAATTCCACCCGATTACAATATTTTTGTGTGCTATTGCCCACCCTTCCAAGTGGTTCCGGGACCCCCGGACCCCGATCGCCTAAAATTTTTCCGGACTATCAAATACGACCTAAGGAACCATAGTCACCGCCCCGCCATGATCGTTCCTAGTCTTTTGCGTTTTTCAGCCAAAAAACTAGAATTTCGCACGATTTCCATATTTTCGTGTGCTTTAGCCCACACCTTTTAAGGGGTCCCCGGAACCCCGAACCCCGATCGCCTAAAAATTTTCCGGGCCATCAAATACGAACTAAGGAACCATAGTAACCACCCCACCATGATTGTTCCTCATTTTTTGCATTTTTCGGCCAAACAACTAGAATTCCGCGCGATCCCATATTTTTGTGTGTTATAGCCCACGCCATCCGAATGGTCCCGGGATCTCCGGACCCCTATCGCCTAATATATTTCCGGACTATCAAATACGACCTAAGGAACCATAGTCACCGCCCAGCCATGATCATTCCTCATTTTTTGCATTTTTCGGCCAAACACCTAGAATTCTGCGCGATTCCCATATTTTTGTGTGTTATAGCCCACGCCTTCCGAGTGGTTCAGGGACCCCCGGACCCCGATCGCCTAAATTTTTTCCGGGCCATCAAATACGACCAAAGGAACCATAGTAACCGCCCTGCCATTATCGTTTCTCATTTTTTTCATTTTTCGGCAAAAACACTAGAATTACGCCCGATTCCCATATTTTCGTGTGCTATACCCACGCATTCTGAGTGGTCCCAAGAGCCGCGGACCCCAATCGCCTAAAATTTTTTCGGGCAATCAAATACGACATAAGGAACCATAGTATCCGCCCCGCCATGATCGTTCCTTATTTTTTGCATTTTTCGGCCAAACAACTAGAATTACGCGCGATTCCCATATTTTTGTGTGTTATAGCCCACACCTTCCGAGTGGTCCCGGGACCTCCGGACCCCTATTGCCTAAAAATTTTCCGGACTATCAAATACGACCTAAGGAACCATAGTATCCGCCCCGCCATGATCGTTTCTCATTTTTTGCATTTTTCGGCCAAACAACTAGAATTCTGCGCGATCCCATATTTTTGTGTGTTATAGCCCACGCCTTCCGAGTGGTCCCGGGTCTCCGGACCCCTATCGCCTAAAATTTTTCCGGACTATCAAATAAGACCTAAGGAACCATAGTCACCGCCCAGCCATGATCGTTCCTAGTTTTTTCCGTTTTTCGGCCAAAAAACTAGAATTTCGCGCGATTCCCAAATTTTCGTGTCCTATAGCCCACGCCTTCCAAGTGAACCCGGGAACTCCGGACCCCTATCGCCTAAAAATTTTCTGCACTATCAAATACGACCTAAGGAACCATAGTCACCGCCCAGCCATGATCATTCCTCATTTGTTGCGTTTTTCGGCCAAAAACCTAGAATTCCGCCCGTTTACAATATTTTTGTTTGCTATTGCCCACCCTTCCAAGTGGTTCTGAGACCCCCGGACCCCGATCGCCTAAAATTTTTCCGGGCCGTCAAATATGACCTAAGGAACCATAGTCACCGCCTAGCATTGATCGTTCCTCATTTTTTGCATTTTTCGGCCAAAAAACTAGAATTACGCCCGATTCCCATATTTTCATGTGCTATACCCACGATTTCCAAGTGGTCCGGGGAGCCGCGGACCCCGATCTCCTAAAATTTTTCTGGACTATCAAATACGACCTAAGGTACCATAGTCACCGCCCCACCATGATCGTTCCAAATGCTTTGCATTTTTCGGCCAAAAAACTAGAACTCCGCGCGATTTGCATATTTTAGTGTGCTATAACTTACGCCTTCCGAGTGGTCCCAGGAGCCGTGGACCCCGATCGCCTAAAATTTTCCGGGCCATCAAATACGACCTAAGGAACCATAGTCATTGCCCCGCCGGAATTCTAGTTTTTTGGCCAAAAATCCAAAAATAAGGAACGATCATGGCGAGGCGGTGACTATGGTTCCTTAGGTCCTAATTGATGGTCCGAAAAAATATTAGGCGATGGGGGTCAGGAGGTCCCGGGACCACTCGGAAGGCGTGGGCTATAACACACAAAAATATGGGAATCGCGCGGAATTCTAGTTGTATGGCCGAAAAACGCAAAAAATGAGGAACGATCATGGCGGGGTGGTTACTATGGTTCCGTAGGTCGTATTTGATGGCCCGAAAAATTTTTAGGCGATCGGGGTTCGGGGTTCCCGGGACCCCTTGGAAGGCGTGGATTAAAGCACACGAAAATATGGAAATCGCGCGCAATTCTAGTTTTTTGGCTGAAAAATGCAAAAGACTAGGAATGATCATGGTGGGGCGGTGACTATGGTTCCTTAGGTCGTATTTGATAGTCCGGAAAATTTTAGGCGATCCAGCTCTGTGGGGCCCGACCCACTCGGAAGGCGTGGGCAATAGCACACAAAAATATGGTAATCGAGCGGAATTCTAGTTTTTTGGCCGAAATAGGCAATAAATGAGGAACGATCATGGCTGGGCGGTGACTATGGTTCCTTAGGTTATATTTGATGGCCCGGAAAAATTTTAGGCGATCGGGGTCCACGGCTCCCGGGACCACTCGGAAGGCGTAAGCTATAGCACACTAAAATATGCAAATCGCGCGGAGTTCTAATTTTTTGGCCGAAAAATGCAAAGCATTTGGAACGATAATGGTGGGGCGGTGACTATGGTACCTTAGGTCATATTTGATAGTCCGGAAAAATTTTGGGCGATCGGGGTCCGCGGCTCCCCGGACCACTTGGAAGGCGTGGGTATAGCACACGAAAATATGGGAATCGGGCGTAATTCTAGTTTTTTGGCCGAAAAATGCAAAAAATGAGAAACGATGATGGCGGGGCGGTTACTATGGTTCCTTAAGTCGTATTTGACGGCCCGGACAATTTTTAGGCGATTGGGGTCTGAGGGTCCCGAAACCACTTGGAAGGGTGGGCAATAACACACAAAAATATTGTAATCGAGCGAAATTCTAGTTTTTTGGCCGAAAAACGCAAACAATGAGGAATGATCATAGCTGGGCGGTGACTATGGTTCCTTAGGTCATATTTGATAGTCCGGAAAATTTTAGGCGATAGGGGTCCGGTGTTCCCGGGTTCACTTGGAAGGCGTGGGCATAGGACACGAAAATATGGGAATCGCGCGGAATTCTAGTTTTTTGGCCGAAAAACGGACAAAACTAGGAACGATCATGGCTGGGCGGTGACTATGGTTCCTTAGGTCTTATTTGATAGTCCGGAAAAACTTTAGGCGATAGGGGTCCGGAGACCCGGGACCACTCGGAAGGCGTGGGCTATAACACACAAAAATATGGGATTGCGCGGAATTCTAGTTGTTTGGCCGAAAAATGCAAAAAATGAGGAACGATCATGGCAGGGCGGATACTAAGGTTCCTTAGGTCGTATTTGATAGTCCGGAAAAATTTTAGGCGATAGGGGTCCGGAGTTCCCGGGTTCACTTGGAAGGCGTGGGCATAGGACACGAAAATATGGGAATCGCGCGGAATTCTAGTTTTTTGGCCGAAAAATGGAAAAAACTAGGAACGATCATGGCTGGGCGGTGACTATGGTTCCTTAGGTCTTATTTGATAGTCCGGAAAAGTTTTAGGCGATAGGGGCCCGGAGACCCGGGACCACTCGGAAGGCGTGGGCTATAACACACAAAAATATGGGATTGCGGGGAATTCTAGTTGTTTGGCCAAAAAATGCAAAAAATGAGGAACGATCATGGCGGGGTGGATACTATGGTTCCTTAGGTTGTATTTGATAGTCCGGAAAAATTTTAGGAGATAGGGGTCCGGAGGTCCCGGGACCACTCGGAAGGTGTGGGCTATAACACACAAAAATATGGGAATCGCGCGGAATTCTAGCTGTTTGGCCTAAAAACGCAAAAAATAAGGAACGATCATGGCGGGGCGGATACTATGGTTCCTTAGGTCGTATTTGATTTCCCGGAAAAATTTTAGGCGATCGGGGTCCGCGGCTCTTGGGACCACTCGGAATGCGTGGGTATAGCACACGAAATATGGGAATCGGGCAAACTTTTATGTCTTTTTCAGTAACATGCAAAAAATGTGGAAACATCTTTGTAGGGCGGTGGCTATGGTTCCTTTGGTCTTATTTGATAGTCCGGAAAAATATTAGGCGATAGGGGTCCGGAGGTCCCGGGACCACTCGGAAGGCGTGGGCTACAACACACAAAATTATAGGGAATCGCGCGAAATTCTAGTTGTTTGGCCGAAAAACGCAAAAAATGAGGAACGATCATGGCGGGGCGGATACTATGGTTCCTTAGGTTTTATTTGATAGTCCGGAAAAATTTTAGGCGATAGGGGTAAGGAGGTCCCGGGACCACTCGGAAGGCGTGGGCTATAACACACAAAAATATGGGAATCACGCGGAATTCTTGTTTTTTGGCCGAAATAGGCAATAAATGAGGAACGATCATGGATGGGCGGTGACTATGGTACCTTAGGTCGTATTTGGTAGTCCGGAATAATTTTAGGCGATCGGGGTCCGCGGCTCCCCGGACCACTTGGAAGGCGTGGGTATAGCACACGAAAATATGGGAATCGTGCGTAATTCTAGTTTTTTGGCCGAAAAATGCAAAAATTGAGAAACGATGATGGCGGGGCGGTTACTATGGTTACTTAGGTCGTATTTGACGGCCCGGACAATTTTTAGGCGATCGGGGTCCGGGGGTCCCGGAACCACTTGGAAGGGTGGGCAATAGCACACAAAAATATTGTAATCGGGCGGAATTCTAGTTTTTTGCCCGAAAAACGCAAAAAATGAGGAATGATCATGGCTGGGCGGTGACTATGGTTCCTTAGGTCGTATTTGATAGTCCGGAAAATTTTAGGCGATAGGGGTCCGGTGTTCCCGGGTTCACTTGGAAGGCGTGGGCATAGGACACGAAAATATGGGAATCGCGCGGAATTCTAGTTTTTTGGCCGAAAAACGGACAAAACTAGGAACGATCATGGCTGGGCGGTGACTATGGTTCCTTAGGTCTTATTTGATAGTCCGGAAAAATTTTAGGCGATAGGGGTCTGGAGACCCGGGACCACTCGGAAGGCGTGGGCTATAATACACAAAAATATGGGATTGCGCCGAATTCTAGTTGTTTGGCCGAAAAATGCAAAAAATGAGGAACGATCATGGCGGGGCGGATACTATGGTTCCTTAGGTCATATTTGATAGTCCGGAAAATTTTTAGGCGATAGGGGTCCGGAGTTCCCGGGTTCACATGTAAGGCGTGGGCATAGGACACGAAAATATGGGAATCGCGCGAAATTCTAGTTTTTTGGCCGAAAAATGGAAAAAACTAGGAACGATCATGGCTGGGCGGTGACTATGGTTCCTTAGGTCTTATTTGATAGTCCGAAAAAAACTTTAGGCGATAGGGGCCCGGAGACCCGGGACCACTCAGAAGGCGTGGGCTATAACACACAAAAATATGGGATTGCGGGGAATTCTAGTTGTTTGGCCAAAAAATGCAAAAAATGAGGAACGATCATGGCGGGGTGGATACTATGGTTCCTTAGGTCGTATTTGATAGTCCGGAAAAATTTTAGGAGATAGGGGTCCGGAGGTCCCGGGACCACTCGGAAGGTGTGGGCTATAACACACAAAAATATGGGAATCGCGCGGAATTCTAGCTGTTTGGCCTAAAAACGCAAAAAATAAGGAACGATCATGGCGGGGCGGATACTATGGTTCCTTAGGTCGTATTTGATTTCCCAAAAAAATTTTAGGCGATCGGGGTCCGCGGCTCTTGGGACCACTCGGAATGCGTGGGTATAGCACACGAAAATATGGGAATCGGGCGATATTCTAGGTGTTTTTCAGTAACATGCAAAAAATGTGGAAAGATCTTGGTAGGGCGGTGACTATGGTTCCTTTGGTCTTATTTGATAGTCCGGAAAAATATTAGGCGATAGGGGTCCGGAGGTCCCGGGACCACTCGGAAGGCGTGGGCTACAACACACAAAAATATGGGAATCGCGCGAAATTCTAGTTGTTTGGCCGAAAAACGCAAAAAATGTGGAACGATCATGGCGAGGCGGATACTATGGTTCCTTAGGTTGTATTTGATATTCCGGAAAAATTTTAGGCGATAGGGGTCAGGAGGTCCCGGGACCACTCGGAAGGCGTGGGCTATAACACACAAAAATATGGGAATCGCGCGGAATTCTAGTTTTTTTGCCGAAATAGGCAATAAATGAGGAACGATCATGGCTGGGCGGTGACTATGGTTCCTTAGGTCGTATTTGATGGCCCGGAAAATTTTAGGCGATCGGGGTCCACGGCTCCCGGGACCACTCGGAAAGCATAATCTATAGCACACTAAAATATGCAAATCGCGCGGAGTTCTAGTTTTTTGGCCGAAAAATGCAAAGCATTTGGAACGATAATGGTGGGGCGGTGACTATGGTACCTTAGGTCGTATTTGATAGTCCGGAAAAATTTTGGGCGATCGGGGTCCGCGGCTCCCCGGACCACTTGGAAGGCGTGGGTATAGCACACGAAAATATGGGAATCGGGCGTAATTCTAGTTTTTTGGCCGAAAAATGCAAAAAATGAGAAACAATGATGGCGGGGTGGTTACTATGGTTCCTTAGTTCGTATTTGACGGCCCGGACAGGCGATTGGGGTCTGAGGGTCCCGGAACCACTTGGAAGGGTGGGCAATAGCACACAAAAATATTGTAATCGGGCGGAATTCTAGTTTTCTGACCGAAAAACGCAACAAATGAGGAATGATCGTAGCTGGGCGGTGACTATGGTTCCTTAGGTCATATTTTATAGTCCGGAAAAATTTTAGGCGATATGGGTCTGGAGTTCCCGGGTTCACTTGGAAGGCGTGGGCATAGGACACGAAAATATGGGAATCGCGCGGAATTCTAGTTTTTTGGCCGAAAAACGGAAAAAACTAGGAACGATCATGGCTGGGCGGTGACTATGGTTCCTTAGGTCTTATTTGATAGTCCGGAAAAATTTTAGGCGATAGGGGTTCGGAGGTCCCGGGACCACTCGGAAGGCGTGGGCTATAACACACAAAAATATGGGAATCGCACGGAATTCTAGTTGATTGGCCGAGAAATGCAAAAAATGAGGAACGAACATGGCGGGGCGGATACTATGGTGCCTTAGGTCGTATTTGATAGTCCGGAAAAATTTTAGGAGATAGGGGTCCGGAGGTCCCGGGACCACTCGGAAGGTGTGGGCTATAACACACAAAAATATGGGAATCGCGCAGAATTCTAGCTGTTTGGCCTAAAAACGCAAAAAATAAGGAACGATCATGGCGGGGCGGATACTATGGTTCCTTAGGTCGTAATTGATTTCCCGGAAAAATTTTAGGCGATCGGGGTCCGCAGCTCTTGGGACCACTCGGAATGCGTGGGTATAGCACACGAAAATATGGGAATCGGGCAAAATTTTAGGTCTTTTTCAGTAACATGCAAAAAATGTGGAAACATCTTGGTAGGGCGGTGACTATGGTTCCTTTGGTCTTATTTGATAGTCCGAAAAAATATTAGGCGATAGGGGTCCGGAGGTCCCGGGACCACTCGGAAGGCGTGGGCTACAACACACAAAATTATAGGGAATCGCGCGAAATTCTAGTTGTTTGGCCGAAAAACGCAAAAAATGAGGAACGATCATGGCGGGGCGGATACTATGGTTCCTTAGGTTTTATTTGATAGTCCGGAAAAATTTTAGGCGATAGGGGTAAGGAGGTCCCGGGACCACTCGGAAGGCGTGGGCTATAACACACAAAAATATGGGAATCGCGCGAAATTCTTGTTTTTTTGGCCGAAATAGGCAATAAATGAGGAACGATCATGGATGGGCGGTGACTATGGTACCTTAGGTCGTATTTGATAGTCCGGAAAAATTTTAGGCGATCGGGGTCCGCGGCTCCCCGGACCACTTGGAAGGCGTGGGTATAGCACACGAAAATATGGGAATCGTGCGTAATTCTAGTTTTTTGGCCGAAAAATGCAAAAAATGAGAAACGATGATGGCGGGGCGGTTACTATGGTTACTTAGGTCGTATTTGATGGCCCGGACAATTTTTAGGCGATCGGCCCCGGAACCACTTGGAAGGGTGGGCAATAGCACACAAAAATATTGTAATCGGGCAGAATTCTAGTTTTTTGCCCGAAAAACGCAAAAAATGAGGAATGATCATGGCTGGGCGGTGACTATGGTTCCTTAGGTCGTATTTGATAGTCTGGAAAATTTTAGGCGATAGGGGTCCGGTGTTCCCGGGTTCACTTGGAAGGCGTGGGCATAGGACACGAAAATAAGGGAATCGCGCGGAATTCTAGTTTTTTGGCCGAAAAACGGACAAAACTAGAAACGATCATGGCTGGGCGGTGACTATGGTTCCTTAGGTCTTATTTGATAGTCCGGAAAAATTTTAGGCGATAGGGGTCCGGAGACCCGGGACCACTCGGAAGGCGTGGGCTATAACACACAAAAATATGGGATTGGGCGGAATTCTAGTTGTTTGGCCGAAAAATGCAAAAAATGAGGAACGATCATGGCGGGGCGGATACTATGGTTCCTTAGGTCGTATTTGATAGTCCGGAAAATTTTTAGGCGATAGGGGTCCGGAGTTCCCGGTTCACTTGGAAGGCGTGGGCATAGGACACGAAAATATGGGAATCGCGCGGAATTCTAGTTTTTTGGCCGAAAAATGGAAAAAACTAGGAACGATCATGGCTGGGCGGTGACTATGGTTCCTTAAGTCTTATTTGATAGTCCGGAAAAATTTTAGGCGATAGGGGCCCGGAGACCCGGGACCACTCGGAAGGCGTGGGCTATAACACACAAAAATATAGGATTGCGGGGAATTCTAGTTGTTTGGCCAAAAAATGCAAACAAATGAGGAACGATCATGGCGGGGTGGATACTATGGTTCCTTAGGTCGTATTTGATAGTCCGGAAAAATTTTAGGAGATAGGGGTCCGGAGGTCCCGGGACCACTCGGAAGGTGTGGGCTATAACACACAAAAATATGGGAATCGCGCGGAATTCTAGCTGTTTGGCCTAAAAACGCAAAAAATAAGGAACGATCATGGCGGGGCGGATACTATGGTTCCTTAGGTCGTATTTGATTTCCCGGAAAAATTTTAGGCGATCGGGGTCCGCGGCTCTTGGGACCACTCGGAATGTGTGGGTATAGCACACGAAAATATGGGAATCGGGCAAAATTCTAGGTGTTTTTCAGTAACATGCAAAAAATGTGGAAAGATCTTGGTAGGGCGGTGACTATGGTTCCTTTGGTCTTATTTGATAGTCCGGAAAAATATTAGGCGATAGGGGTCCGGAGGTCCCGGGACCACTCGGAAGGCGTGGGCTACAACACACAAAAATATGGGAATCGCGCGAAATTCTAGTTGTTTGGCCGAAAAACGCAAAAATTGTGGAACGATCATGGCGAGGCGGATACTATGGTTCCTTAGGTTGTATTTGATATTCCGGAAAAATTTTAGGCGATAGGGGTCAGGAGGTCCCGGGACCACTCGGAAGGCGTGGGCTATAACACACAAAAATATGGGAATCGCGCGGAATTCTAGTTTTTTTGCCGAAATAGGCAATAAATGAGGAACGATCATGGCTGGGCGGTGACTATGGTTCCTTAGGTCGTATTTGATGGCCCGGAAAATTTTAGGCGATCGGGGTCCACGGCTCCCGGGACCACTCGGAAAGCGTAATCTATAGCACACTAAAATATGCAAATCGCACGGAGTTCTAGTTTTTTGGCCGAAAAATGCAAAGCATTTGGAACGATAATGGTGGGGCGGTGACTATGGTACCTTAGGTCGTATTTGATAGTCCGGAAAAATTTTGGGCAATCGGGGTCCGAGGCTCCCCGGACCACTTGGAAGGCATGGGTATAGCACACGAAAATATGGGAATCGGGCGTAATTCTATTTTTTTGGCCGAAAAATGCAAAAAATGAGAAACAATGATGGCGGGGTGGTTACTATGGTTCCTTAGGTCGTATTTGACGGCCCGAACAATTTTTAGGCGATTGGGGTCTGAGGGTCCCGGAACCACTTGGAAGGGTGGGCAATAGCACAAAAAAATATTGTAATCGGGCAGAATTCTAGTTTTTTGGCCGAAAAACGCAACAAATGAGGAATGATCATAGCTGGGCGGTGACTATGGTTCCTTAGGTCATATTTTATAGTCCGGAAAAATTTTAGGCGATAGGGGTCCGGAGTTCCTGGGTTCACATGGAAGGCGTGGGCATAGGACACGAAAATATGGGAATCGCGCGAAATTCTAGTTTTTTGGCCGAAAAACGGAAAAAACTAGGAACGATCATGGCTGGGCGGTGACTATGGTTCCTTAGGTCTTATTTGATAGTCCGGAAAAATTTTAGGCGATAGGGGTCCGGAGACCCGGGACCACTCGGAAGGCCTGGGCTATAACACACAAAAATATGGGATTGCGCGGAATTCTAGTTGTTTGGCCGAAAAATGCAAAAAATGAGGAACGATCATGGCGGGGCGGATACTATGGTTCCTTAGGTCGTATTTGTTAGTCCGGAAAAATTTTAGGAGATAGGGGTCCGGAGGTCCCGGGACCACTCGGAAGGTGTGGGCTATAACACACAAAAATATGGGAATCGCGCGGAATTCTAGCTGTTTGGCCTAAAAACGCAAAAAATAAGGAACGGTCATGGCGGGGCGGATACTATGGTTCCTTAGGTCGTAATTGATTTCCCGAAAAAATTTTAGGCGATCGGGGTCCGCAGCTCTTGGGACCACTCGGAATGCGTGGGTATAGCACACGAAAATATGGGAATCGGGCAAAATTTTAGGTCTTTTTCAGTAACATGCAAAAAATGTGGAAACATCTTGGTAGGGCGGTGACTATGGTTCCTTTGGTCTTATTTGATAGTCCGGAAAAATATTAGGCGATAGGGGTCCGGAGGTCCCGGGACCACTCGGAAGGCGTGGGCTACAACACACAAAATTATAGGGAATCGCACGAAATTCTAGTTGTTTGGCCGAAAAACGCAAAAAATGAGGAACGATCATGGCGGGGCGGATACTATGGTTCCTTAGGTTTTATTTGATAGTCCGGAAAAATTTTAGGCGATAGGGGTAAGGAGGTCCCGGGACCACTCGGAAGGCGTGGGCTATAACACACAAAAATATGGGAATCGCGCGAAATTCTTGTTTTTTGGCCGAAATAGGCAATAAATGAGGAACGATCATGGATGGGCGGTGACTATGGTACCTTAGGTCGTATTTGATAGTCCGGAAAAATTTTAGGCGATCGGGGTCCGCGGCTCCCCGGACCACTTGGAAGGCGTGGGTATAGCACACGAAAATATGGGAATCGTGCGTAATTCTAGTTTTTTGGCCGAAAAGTTCAAAAAATGAGAAACGATGATGGCGGGGCGGTTACTATGGTTCCTTAGGTCGTATTTGATGGCCCGGAAAAATTTTAGGCGATCGGGGTCCGGGGGTCCCGGAACCACTTGGAAGGGTGGGCAATAGCACACAAAAATATTGTAATCGGGCGGAATTCTAGTTTTTTGGCCGAAAAATGCAACAGATGATGATCATGGCTGGGCGGTGACTATGGTTCCTTAGGTCGTATTTGATAGTCCGGAAAATTCTTAGGGGATAGGGGTCCGGAGTTCCCGGGTTCACTTGGAAGGCGTGGGCTATAGGACACGAAAATATGAGAATCGCGCGGAATTCTAGATTTTTGGCCGAAAATCAAAAAAAACTTGGAACGATCATGGCGGGGCGGTGACTATGGTTCCTTAGGTCGTATTTGATAGTCCGGAAAATTTTTAGGCAATCCGGCTCCGGGGGGGCCCGACCCACTCGCAAGGCGTGGGCGATAGCACACAAAAATATGGGAATCGGGCGGAATTCTAGTTTTTTTGCCAAAAAATGCAAAACATAAGGAACGATCATGGCGGGGCGGATACTATGGTTCCTTAGGTCATATTTGATAGTCCGTAAAAATTTTAGGCGATAGGGGTCCGGAGGTCCCGGGACCACTCGGAAGGTGTGGGCTATAACACACAAAAATATGGGAATCGCGCGGAATTCTAGTTGTTTGGCCGAAAAACGCAAAAAGTAAGGAACGATCATGGCGGGGCGGATACTATGGTTCCTTAGGTCGTATTTGATAGTCCGAAAAAATTTTAGGCGATAGGGGTCAGGAGGTCCCGGGACCACTCGGAAGGCGTGGGTTATAACACACAAAAATATGGGAATCGCGCGGAATTCTAGTTGTTTGGCCGAAAAACACAAAACATGAGGAACGATCATGGCGGGGTGGTAACTATGGTTCCTTAGGTCGTATTTGATGGCCCGGAAAATTTTTAGGGGATCGGGGTTCGGGGTTCCCGGGACCCCTTGGAAGGTGTGGGCTAAAGCACACGAAAATATTGAAATCGCGCGGAATTCTAGTTTTTTGGCTGCAAAACGCAAAAGACTAGGAACGATCATGGCGGGGCGGTGGCTATGGTTCCTTAGGTCGTATTTGATAGTTCGGAATATTTTTAGGCGATCCGGCTCCGGGGGGCCCGACCCACTCGGAAGGCGTGGGTGATAGCACATAAAAATATGGGAATCGGGCGGAATTCCATTTTTTTGGCCAAAAAATGCAAAAAATAAGGAACGATCATGGTGAGGCGGTGACTATGGTTCCTTAGGTCCTAATTGATGGCCCGAAAATTTTTTAAGCGATCCGAGTCCGGCGACCCAGCCCACTCGGAAGGCGTGGGCAATAGCACACAAAAATATGGTAATCGAGCGGAATTCTAGTTTTTTGGCCGAAAAAGGCAATAAATGAGGAACGATCATGGCTGGGCGGTGACTATGGTTCCTTAGGTCGTATTTGATGGCCCGGAAAATTTTAGGCTATCGGGGTCCACGGCTCCCGGGACCACTCGGAAGGCGTAAGCTATAGCACACTAAAATATGCAAATCGCGCGGAGTTCTACTTTTTTGGCCGAAAAATACAAAGCATTTGGAACGATCATGGTGGGGCGGTGACTATGGTACCTTAGGTCGTATTTGATAGTCCGGAAAAATTTTAGGCGATCGGGGTCCGCGGCTCCCCGGACCACTTGGAAGGCGTGGGTATAGCACACGAAAATATGGGAATCGGGCGTAATTCTAGTTTTTTGGCCGAAAAATGAGAAACGATGATGGCGGGGCAGTTACTATGGTTCCTTAGGTCATATTTGACGTCCCGGAAAAATTTTAGGCGATCGGGGTCCGGGGGTCCCGGAACCACTTGGAAGGGTGGGCAATAGCACACAAAAATATTGTAATCGGGCGGAATTCTAGTTTTTTTGCCGAAAAACGCAACAAATGAGGAATGATCATGGCTGGGCGGTGACTATGGTTCCTTAGGTCGTATTTGATAGTCCGAAAAAATTTTAGGCGATAGGGGTCCGGAGGTCCCGGGACCACTCGGAAGGCATTGGCTATAACACACAAAAATATGGGAATCGCGCGGAATTCTAGTTGTTTGGCCGAAAAACGCAAAAAATGAGGAACGATCATGGCGGGGTGGTTACTATGGTTCCTTAGGTCATATTTGATGGCCCGGAAAATTTTTTAGGCGATCGGGGTTCGGGGTTCCCGGGACCCCTTGGAAGGCGTGGGCTAAAGCACACGAAAATATGGAAATCGCGCGGAATTCTAGTTTTTTGGCTGAAAAACGCAAAAGACTAGGAACGATCATGGCGGGGCGGTGACTATGGTTCCTTAGGTCGTATTTGATAGTCCGGAAAATTTTTAGGCGATCCGGCTCCGGGGGGCCCGACCCACTCGGAAGGCGTGGGCGATAGCACACAAAAATATTGGAATCAGGCGGAATTCTAGTTTTTTGGCCAAAAAATGCAAAAAATAAGGAACGATCATGGTGAGGCGGTGACTATGGTTCCTTAGGTCCTAATTGATGGCCCTAAAAATATTTAAGCAATCCGAGTCCGGCGCCCCAGCCCACTCGGAAGGCGTGGGGAATAGCACACAAAAATATGGTAATCGAGCGGAATTCTAGGTTTTTGGCCGAAAAAGGCAATAAATGAGGAATGATCATGGCTGGGCGGTAACTATGGTTCCTTAGGTCATATTTGATGGCCCGGAAAATTTTAGGCGATCGGGGTCCACGGCTCCCGGGACCACTCAGAAGGCGTAAGCTATAGCACTCTAAAATATGCAAATCGCGCGGAGTTCTAGTTTTTTGGCCGAAAATGCAAAGCGTTTGGAACGATCATGGTGGGACGGTGACTATAGTACCTTAGGTCGTATTTGATAGTCCGGAAAAATTTTAGGCGATCGGGGTCCGCGGCTCCCCGGACCACTTGGAAGGCGTGGGTATAGCATACGAAAATATCGGAATCGAGCATAATTCTAGTTTTTTGGCCGAAAAATGAGAAACGATGAGGGCGGGGTAGTTACTATGGTTCCTTAGGTCGTATTTGATGGCCTGGAAAAATTTTAGGCGATCGGGGTCCGGGGGTCCCGGAACCACTTGGAAGGGTGGGCAATAGCACACAAAAATATTGTAATCGGGCGGAATTCTAGTTTTTTGGCCGAAAAACGCAACAAATGAGGAATGATCATGGCTGGGCGGTGACTATGGTTCCTTAGGTCGTATTTGATAGTCCGGAAAAATTTTAGGCGGTAGGGGTCCGGAGTTCCCGGGTTCACTTGGAAGGCGTGGGCTATAGGACACGAAAATATGGGAATCGCGCGGAATTCTAGTTTTTTGGCCGAAAAATGTAAAAAATAAGGAACGATCATGGCGGGGCAGATACTATGGTTCCTTAGGTCGTATTTGATAGTCCGAAAAAATTTTAGGCGATAGGGGTCAGGAGGTCCCGGGACCACTCGGAAGGCGTGGGCTATAACACACAAAAATATGGGAATCGCGCGGAATTCTATTTGTTTGGCCGAAAAATGCAAAAAATGAGGAACAATCATGGCGGGGTGGTTACTATGGTTCCTTAGGTTGTATTTGATGGCCCGGAAACGTTTTAGGCGATCGGGGTTCGGGGTTCCCGGGACCCCTTGGAAGGCGTGGGCTAAAGCACACGAAAATATGGAAATCGCGCGGAATTCTAGTTTTTTGGCTGAAAAAGGCAAAAGACTAGGAACGATCATGGCGGGGCGGTGACTATGGTTCCTTAGGTCGTATTTGATAGTCCGGAAAATTATTAGGTGATCCGGCTCCGGGGGCCCGACCCACTCGGAAGGCGTGGGCGATAGCACACAAAAATATGGGAATCGGGCGGAATTCTAGTGTTTTGGCCAAAAAATGCAAAAAATAAGGAATGATCATGGAGAGGCGGTGACTATGGTTCCTTAGGTCCTAATTGATGGCCCGAAAATTTTTTAGGCGATCCGAGTCCGGCGGCCCGGCCCACTCGGAAGGCGTGGGCAATAGCACACAAAAATATGGTAATCGAGCGGAATTCTAGTTTTTTGGCCGAAAAAGGCAATAAATGAGGAACGATCATGGCGGGGCGGTGACTATGGTTCCTTAGGTCGTATTTGATGGCCCAGAAAATTTTAGGCGATCGGGGTCCACGGCTCCTGGGACCACTCGGAAGGCGTAAGCTATAGCACACTAAAATATGCAAATCCTGCGGAGTTCTAGTTTTTTGGCCGAAAAATGCAAAGCATTTGGAACGATCATGGTGGGGCGGTGACTATGGTACCTTAGGTTGTATTTGATAGTCCGAAAAATTTTTAGGCGATCGGGGTCAGCGGCTCCCCGGACCACTTGGAAGGCGTGGGTATAGCACACGAAAATATGGGAATCGTGCGTAATTCTAGTTTTTTGGCCGAAAAATGCAAAAAATGAGAAACGATGATGGCGGGGCGGTTACTATGGTTCCTTAGGTCGTATTTGATGGCCCGGAAAAATTTTAGGCGATCAGGGTCCGGGGGTCCCGGAACCACTTAGAAGGGTGGGCAATAGCACACAAAAATATTGTAATCGGGCGGAATTCTAGTTTTTTGGCCGAAAAACGCAACAAATGAGGAATGATCATGGCTGGGCGGTGACTATGGTTCCTTAGGTCGTATTTGATAGTCCGGAAAATTATTAGGTGATCCGGCTCCGGTGGCCCGACCCACTCGGAAGGCGTGGGCGATAGCACACAAAAATATGGGAATCGGGCGGAATTCTAGTGTTTTGGCCAAAAAATGCAAAAAATAAGGAACGATCATGGAGAGGCGGTGACTATGGTTCCTTAGGTCCTAATTGATGGCCCGAAAATTTTTTAGGCGATCCGAGTCCGGCGGCCCAGCCCACTCGGAAGGCGTGGGCAATAGCACACAAAAATATGGTAATCGAGCGGAATTCTAGTTTTTTGGCCGAAAAAGGCAATAAATGAGGAACGATCATGGCGGGGCGGTGACTATGATTCCTTAGGTCGTATTTGATGGCCCGGAAAATTTTAGGCGATCGGGGTCCACGGCTCCTGGGACCACTCGGAAGGCGTAAGCTATAGCACACTAAAATATGCAAATCTTGCGGAGTTCTAGTTTTTTGGCCGAAAAATGCAAAGCATTTGGAACGATCATGGTGGGGCGGTGACTATGGTACCTTAGGTCGTATTTGATAGTCCGGAAAAATTTTAGGCGATCGGGGTCCGCGGCTCCCCGGACCACTTGGAAGGCGTGGATATAGCACACGAAAATATGGGAAT
The DNA here is from genome assembly GCF_000715075.1 of Nicotiana tabacum. Classification (NCBI taxonomy): domain Eukaryota; kingdom Viridiplantae; phylum Streptophyta; class Magnoliopsida; order Solanales; family Solanaceae; genus Nicotiana; species Nicotiana tabacum. The sequence goes on from NW_027438256.1 coordinate 539,775, forward strand.
CGTGCGTAATTCTAGTTTTTTGGCCGAAAAATGCAAAAAATGAGAAACGATGATGGCGGGGCGGTTACTATGGTTCCTTAGGTCGTATTTGATGGCCCGGAAAAATTTTAGGCGATCAGGGTCCGGGGGTCCCGGAACCACTTAGAAGGGTGGGCAATAGCACACAAAAATATTGTAATCGGGCGGAATTCTAGTTTTTTGGCCGAAAAACGCAACAAATGAGGAATGATCATGGCTGGGCGGTGACTATGGTTCCTTAGGTCGTATTTGATAGTCCGGAAAATTCTTAGGCGATAGGGGCCGGAGTTCCCGGGTTCACTTGGAAGGCGTGGGCTATAGGACACAAAAATATGGGAATCGCGCGGAATTCTAGTTTTTTGGCCGAAAAACAGAAAAAACTAGGAACGATCATGGCTGGGCGGTGACTATGGTTCCTTAGGTCGTATTTGATAGTCCGGAAAAATTTTAGGCGATAGGGGTCCGGAGACCCGTGTTTGGCCGAAAAACGCAAAAAATGAGGAACGATCATGGCGGGGCGGATACTATGGTTCCTTAGGTCGTATTTGATAGTCCAGAAAAATTTTAGGCGATAGGGGTCCGGAGGTCCCGGGACCACTCGGAAGGTGTGGGCTATAACACACAAAAATATGGGAATCGCGCGGAATTCTAGTTGTTTGGCCGAAAAACGCAAAAAATAAGGAACGATCATGGCGGGGCGGATACTATGGTTCCTTAGGTCGTATTTGATAGTCCGAAAAATTTTTAGGCGATAGGGGTCAGGAGGTCCCGGGACCACTCGGAAGGCGTGGGCTATAACACACAAAAATATGGGAATCGCGCGGAATTCTAGTTGTTTGGCCGAAAAACGCAAAAAATGAGGAACGATCATGGCGGGGTTGTAACTATGGTTCCTTAGGTCGTATTTGATAGCCCGGAAAATTTTTAGGCGATCGGGGTTCGGGGTTCCCGGGACCCCTTGGAAGGCGTGGGCTAAAGCACACGAAAATATGGAAATCGCGCGGAATTCTAGTTTTTTGGCTGAAAAACACAAAAGACTAGGAACGATCATGGCGGGGCGGTGACTATGGTTCCTTAGGTCGTATTTGATTGTCCGGAAAATTTTTAGGCGATCCGGCTCCGGGGGGCCCGACCCACTCGGAAGGCGTGGGTGATAGCACACAAAAATATGGGAATCGGGCGGAATACTATTTTTTTGTCCAAAAAATGCAAAAAATAAGGAACGATCATGGTGAGGCGGTGACTATGGTTCCTTAGGTCCCAATTGATGGCCCAAAAATTTTTTAAGCGATCCGAGTCCGGCGCCCCATCCCACTCGGAAGGCGTGGGCAATAGCACACAAAAATAAGGTAATCGAGCGGAATTCTAGTTTTTTGGCCGAAAAAGGCAATAAATGAGGAACGATCATGGCTGGGCGGTGACTATGGTTCCTTAGGTCGTATTTGATGGCCCGGAAAGTTTTAGGCTATCGGGGTCCACGGCTCCCGGGACCACTCGGAAGGCGTAAGCTATAGCACACTAAAATATGCAAATCGCGCGGAGTTCTACTTTTTTGGCCGAAAAATACAAAGCATTTGGAACGATCATGGTGGGGCGGTGACTATGGTACCTTAGGTCGTATTTGATAGTCCGGAAAACTTTTAGGCGATTGGGGTCCGCGGCTCCCCGGACCACTTGGAAGGCGTGGGTATAGCACACGAAATATGGGAATCGGGCGTAATTCTAGTTTTTTGGCCAAAAAATGAGAAACGATGATGGCGGGGCAGTTACTATGGTTCCTTAGGTCGTATTTGACGTCCCGGAAAAATTTTAGGCGATCGGGGTCCGGGGGTCCCGGAACCACTTGGAAGGGTGGGCAATAGCACACAAAAATATTGTAATCGGGCGAAATTCTAGTTTTTTGGCCGAAAAACGCAACAAATGAGGAATGATCATGGCTGGGCGGTGACTATGGTTCCTTAGGTCGTATTTGATAGTCCGAAAAAATTTTAGGCGATAGGGGTCCGGAGGTCCCGGGACCACTCGGTAGGCATGGGCTATAACACACAAAAATATGGGAATCGCGCGGAATTCTAGTTGTTTGGCCGAAAAACGCAAAAAATGAGGAACGATCATGGCGGGGTGGTTACTATGGTTCCTTAGGTCGTATTTGATGGCCCGGAAAATTTTTAGGCGATCGGGGTTCGGGGTTCCCGGGACCCCTTGGAAGGCATGGGCTAAAGCACACGAAAATATGGAAATCGCACGGAATTCTAGTTTTTTGGCTGAAAAACGCAAAAGACTAGGAACGATGATGGCGGGGCGGTGACTATGGTTCCTTAGGTCGTATTTGGTAGTCCAGAAAATTTTAGGCGATCCGGCTCCGGGGGGCCCGACCCACTCGGAAGGCTTGGGCGATAGCATACAAAAATATTGGAATCGGGCGGAATTCTAGTTTTTTGGCCGAAAAACGCAACAAATGAGGAATGATCATGGCTGGGTAGTGACTATGGTTCCTTAGGTCGTATTTGATAGTCCGGAAAATTTTTAGGCGATAGAGGTCCGGAGTTCCCGGGTTCACTTGGAAGGCGTGGGCTATAGGACACGAAAATATGGGAATCGCGCGGAATTCTAGTTTTTTGGCCGAAAAACAGAAAAAACTAGGAACGATCATGGCGGGGAGGTGACTATGGTTCCTTAGGTCGTATTTGATAGTCCGAAAAATTTATAGGCGATCCGGCTCCGGGGGGCCCGACCCACTCGGAAGGCGTGGGTGATAGCACACAAAAATATGGGAATCGGGCGGAATACTTTCTTTTTGACCAAAAAATGCAAAAAATAAGGAACGATCATGGTGAGGCGGTGACTATGGTTCCTTAGGTCCCAATTGATGGCCCAAATAATTTTTAAGAGATCCGAGTCCGGCGCCCCATCCCACTCGGAAGGCGTGGGCAATAGCACACAAAAATAAGGTAATCGAGCGGAATTCTAGTTTTTTGGCCGAAAATGGCAATAAATGAGGAACGATCATGGCTGGGCGGTGACTATGGTTCCTTAGGTCGTATTTGATGGCCCGGAAAATTTTAGGCTATCGGGGTCCAAGGCTCCCGGGACCACTCGGAAGGCGTAAGCTATAGCACACTAAAATATGCAAATCGCGCGGAGTTCTACTTTTTTGGCCGAAAAATACAAAGCATTTGGAACGATCATGGTGGGGCGGTGACTATGGTACCTTAGGTCGTATTTGATAGTCCGGAAAACTTTTAGGCGATCGGGGTCCGCGGCTCCCCGGACCACTTGGAAGGCGTGGGTATAGCACACGAAAATATGAGAATCGGGCGTAATTCTAGTTTTTTGGCCAAAAAATGAGAAACGATGATGGCGGGGCAGTTACTATGGTTCCTTAGGTCGTATTTGATGTCCCGGAAAAATTTTAGGCGATCGGGGTCCGGGGGTCCCGGAACCACTTGGAAGGGTGGGCAATAGCACACAAAAATATTGTAATCGGGCGAAAATTTAGTTTTTTGGCCGAAAAACGCAACAAATGAGGAATGATCATGGCTGGGCGGTGACTATGGTTCCTTAGGTCGTATTTGATAGTACGAAAAAATTTTAGGTGATAGGGGTCCGGAGGTCCCGGGACCACTCGGTAGGCATGGGCTATAACACACAAAAATATGGGAATCGCGCGGAATTGTAGTTGTTTGGCCGAAAAACGCAAAAAATGAGGAACGATCATGGCGGGGTGGTTACTATGGTTCCTTAGGTCGTATTTGATGGCCCGGAAAATTTTTAGGCGATCGGGGTTCGGGGTTCCCGGGACCCCTTGGAAGGCGTGGGCTAAAGCACACGAAAATATGGAAATCGCGCGGAATTCTAGTTTTTTGGCTGAAAAACGCAAAAGACTAGGAACGATCATGGCGGGGCGGTGACTATGGTTCCTTAGGTCGTATTTGATAGTCCAGAAAATTTTAGGCGATCCGGCTCCGGGGGGCCCGACCCACTCGGAAGGCTTGGGCGATAGCATACAAAAATATTGGAATCGGGCGGAATTCTAGTTTTTTGGCCGAAAAACGCAACAAATGAGGAATGATCATGGCTGGGCGGTGACTATGGTTCCTTAGGTCGTATTTGATAGTCCGGAAAATTTTTAGGCGATAGGGGTCCGGAGTTCCCGGGTTCACTTGGAAGGCGTGGGCTATAGGACACGAAAATATGGGAATCGTGCGGAATTCTAGTTTTTTGGCCGAAAAATAGAAAAAACTAGGAACGATCATGGCGGGGAGGTGACTATGGTTCCTTAGGTCGTATTTGATAGTCCGGAAAATTTATAGGCGATCCGGCTCCGGGGGGCCCGACCCACTCGGAAGGGGTGGGCGATAGCACACAAAAATATGGGAATCGGGCGGAATTCTAGTTTTTTGGCCAAAAAATGCAAAACATGAGGAACGATCATGGCGGGGCGGATACTATGGTTCCTTAGGTCGTATTTGATAGTCCGGAAAAATTTTAGGCGATAGGGGTCCGGAGGTCCCGGGACCACTCGGAAGGTGTGGGCTATAACACACAAAAATATGGGAATCGCGCGGAATTCTAGTTGTTTGGCCAAAAAACGCAAAAAATAAGGAACGATCATCGCGGGGCGGATACTATGGTTCCTTAGGTCTTATTTGATAGTCCGAAAAAATTTTAGGTGATAGGGGCCAGGAGGTCCCGGGACCACTCGGAAGGCGTGGGCTATAACACACAAAAATATGGGAATCGCGCGGAATTCTAGTTGTTTGGCCGAAAAACGCAAAAAATGAGGAACGATCATGGCGGGGTGGTTACTATGGTTCCTTAGGTCGTCTTTGATGGCCCGTAAAATTTTTAGGCGATCGGGGTTTGGGGTTCCCGGGACCCCTTGGAAGGCGTGGGCTAAAGCACACGAAAATATGGAAATCGCGCGGAATTCTAGTTTTTTGGCTGAAAAATGCAAAAGACTAGGAACGATCATGGCGGGGCGGTGACTATGGTTCCTTAGGTCGTATTTGATAGTCCGGAAAATTTTTAGGCGATCCGGCTCCGGGGGGCCCGACCCACTCGGAAGGCGTGGGCGATAGCACACAAAAATATGGGAATCGGGCGGAATTCTAGTTTTTTGGCCAAAAAATGCAAAAAATAAGGAACGATCATGGTGAGGCGGTGACTATGGTTCCTTAAGTCCTAATGGATGGCCCGAAAAATTTTTAAGCGATCCGAGTCTGGCGCCCCAGCCCACTCGGAAGGCGTGGGCAATAGCACACAAAAATATGGTAATCGAGCGGAATTCTAGTTTTTTGGCCGAAAAAGGCAATAAATGAGGAACGATCATGGCTGGGCGGTGACTATGGTTCCTTAGGTCGTATTTGATGGCCCGGAAAATTTTAGGCGATCGGGGTCCACGGCTCACGGGACCACTCGGAAGGCGTAAGCTATAGCACACTAAAATATGCAAATCGCGCGGAGTTCTACTTTTTTGGCCGAAAAATGCAAAGCATTTGGAACGATCATGGTGGGGCGGTGACTATGGTACCTTAGGTCGTATTTGATAGTCCGAAAAAATTTTAGGCGATCGGGGTCCGCGGCTACCCGGACCACTTGGAAGGCGTGGGTATAGCACACGAAAATATGGGAATCGGGCGTAATTCTAGTTTTTTGGCCGAAAAATGAGAAACGATGATGGAGGGGCGGTTACTATGGTTCCTTAGGTCGTATTTGACGGCCCGGAAAAATTTTAGGCGATCGGGGTCTGGTGGTCCCGGAACCACTTGGAAGGGTGGGCAATAGCACACAAAAATATTGTAATCGAGCGGAATTTTAGTTTTTTGGCCGAAAAATGCAACAAATGAGGAATGATCATGGCTGGGCGGTGACTATGGTTCCTTAGGTCGTGTTTGATAGTCTGAAAAAATTTTAGGCGATAGGGGACCGGAGGTCCCGGGACCACTCGGAAGGCATGGGCTATAACACACAAAAATATGGGAATCGCGCGGAATTCTAGTTGTTTGGCCGAAAAACGCAAAAAATGAGGAACGATCATGGAGGGGTGGTTACTATGGTTCCTTAGGTCGTATTTGATGGCCCGGAAAAATTTTAGGCGATCGGGGTTCGGGGTTCCCGGGACCCCTTGGAAGGCGTGGGCTAAAGCACATGAAAATATAGAAATCGCGCGAAATTCTAGGTTTTTGGCAGAAAAATGCAAAAGACTAGGAACGATCATGGCGGGGCGGTGACTATGGTTCCTTAGGTCGTATTTGATAGTCCGGAAAAATTTTAGGCGATCCGGCTCCGGGGGGCCCGACCCACTCGGAAGGCGTGGGCGATAGCACACAAAACATATGAGAATCGTGCGGAATTGTAGTTTTTAGGCCAAAAAATGCAAAAAATGATGAACGATCATGGCGAGGCGGTGACTATGGTTCCTTAGGTCGTATTTGGTGGCCCGAAAAATTTTAGGCGATCGGGGTCCACGGCTCCCGGGACCACTCGGAAGGCGTAAGCTATAGCACACTAAAATATGCAAATCGCGCGGAGTTCTACTTTTTTGGCCGAAAAATGCAAAGCATTTGGAACAATCATGGTGGGGCGGTGACTATGGTACCTTAGGTCGTATTTGATAGTCCGAAAAAATTTTAGGCGATCGGGGTCCGCGGCTCCCCGGACCACTTGGAAGCCGTGGGTATAGCACACGAAAATATGGGAATCGGGCGTAATTCTAGTTTTTTGGCCGAAAAATGAGAAACGATGATGGCGGGGCGGTTACTATGGTTCCTCAGGTCGTATTTGACGACCCGAAAAATTTTTAGGCGATCGGGGTCCGGGGGTCCCGGAACCACTTGGAAGGGTGGGCAATAGCAAACAAAAAAATTGTAATCGGGCGGAATTCTAGATTTTTGGCCGAAAAACGCAACAAATGGGGAATTATCATGGCTGGGCGGTGACTATGGTTCCTTAGGTCATATTTGATAGTTCGAAAAAATTTTAGGCGATAGGGGTCCGGAGGTCCCGGGACCACTCGGAAGGCATGGCCTATAACACATAAAAATATGGGAATCACGCGGAATTCTAGTTGTTTGGCCGAAAAACGCAAAAAATGAGGAACGATCATGGCGGGGCGGATACTATGGTTCCTTAGGTCGTATTTGATTGTCCGAAAAATTTTTAGGCGATAGGGGTCAGGAGGTCTCGGGACCACTCGGAAGGCGTGGGCTATAACACACAAAAATATGGGAATCGCGCGGAATTCTAGTTGTTTGGCCCAAAAATGCAAAAAATGAGGAACGATCATGGCGGGGTGGTTACTATGGTTCCTTAGGTCGTATTTTGATGGCCCGGAAAAATTTTAGGCGATCGGGGTTCGGGGTTCCTGGGACCCCTTAGAAGGCGTGGGCTAAAGAACACGAAAATATCGAAATCGCGCGGAGTTCTAGTTTTTAGGCCGAAAAATGCAAAGCATTTGGAACGATCATGGTGGGACAGTGACTATGGTACCTTAGGTCGTATTTGATAGTCCGGAAAATTTTTAGGCGATCGGGGTCCGCGGCTCCCCTGACCACTTGGAAGGCGTGGGTATATAGCACCCGAAAATATGGGAATCGGGCGTAATTCTAGTTTTTTGGCCGAAAAATGCAGAAAATGAGAAACGATGATTGCGGGGCGGTTACTATGGTTCCTTAGGTCGTATTTGATGGACCGAAAAATTTTTAGGCGATCGGGGTCAGGGGGTCCCGGGACCACTCGGAAGGCGTGGGCTATAACACACAAAAATATGGGAAGCGCGCGGAATTCTAGTTGTTTGGCTGAAAAATGCAAAAAATAAGGAACGATCATGGCGGGGTGGTTACTATGGTTCCTTAGGTTGTATTTGATGGCCCGAAAAAATTTTAGGCGATCGGGGTTCGGGGTTCCCGGGACCCCTTGGAAGGCGTGGGCTTTTAGCACACGAAAATATGGAAATCGCGCGAAATTCTAGTTTTTTGGCTGAAAAACGCAAAAGACTAGGAACGATCATGGCGGGGCGGTGACTATGGTTCCTTAGGTCATATTTGATAGTCCGGAAAATTTTTAGGCGATCCGGCTCCGGGGTGCCCGACCCACTCGGAAGGCGTGGGCGATAGCACACAAAAATATGGGAATCGGGCGGATTCTAGTTTTTTGGCTGAAAAATGCAAAATATGAGGAACGATCATGGCGAGGCGGTGACTATGGTTCCTTAGGTCGTATTTGGTTGCCCGAAAATTTTTAGGCGATCGGGGTCCACGGCTCCCGGGACCACTCGGAAGGCGTAATCTATAGCACACTAAAATATGCAAATCGCGCGGAGTTCTACTTTTTTGGCCAAAAAATGCAAAGCATTTGGAACGATCATGGTGGGGCGGTGACTATGGTACCTTAGGTCGTATTTGATAGTCCGGAAAAATTTTAGGCGATCGGGGTCCGCGGCTCCCCGGACCACTTGGAAGGCGTGGGTATAGCACACGAAAATATGGGAATCGGGCGTAATTCTAGTTTTTTGGCCGAAAAATGAGAAACGATGATGGCGAGGCGGTTACTATGGTTCCTTAGGTCGTATTTGACGGCCCGAAAAAATTTTAGGCGATCAGGGTCCGGGGGTCCCGGATCCACTTGGAAGGGTGGGCAATAGCACACAAAAATATTGTAATCGGGCGGAATTCTAGTTTTTTGGCCGAAAAACGCAACAAATGAGGAATGATCATGGCTGGGCGGTGACTATGGTTCCTTAGGTTGTATTTGATAGTCCGGAAGAATTTTAGGCGATAGGGGTCCGGAGGTCCCGGGACCACTCAGAAGGTGTGGGCTATAGGACAAGAAAATATGGGAATCGCACGGAATTCTAGTTTTTTGGCCGAAAAACGAAAAAAACTAGGAACGATCATGGCTGGGCGGTGACTATGGTTCCTTAGGTCGTATTTGATGGCCCGGAAAAATTTTAGGCGATCGGGGTTCGGGGGTCCCGGAACCACTTGGAAGGGTGGGCAATAACACATAAAAATATTGTAATCGGGCGGAATTCTAGTTTTTTGGCCGAAAAATGCAACAAATGAGGAATGATCATGGCTGGGCGGTGACTATGGTTCCTTAAGTCTTATTTGATAGTCCGGAAAACTTTTAGGTGATAGGGGTCTGGAGTTCCCGGGTTCACTTCGAAGGCATGGGTTATTGGACACGAAAATATGGGAATCGCGCGGAATTCTTGTTTTTTGGCCGAAAAACCTAAAAAACTAGGAACGATCATGGCTGGGCGGTGACTTTGGTTCCTTAGGTCGTATTTGATGGCCCGGAAAAATTTTAGGCGATCGGGGTCCGGGGGTCCCCGAACCACTTGGAAGGGTGGGCAATAGCACACAAAAATATTGTAATCGGGCGGAATTCTAGTTTTTTGGCCGAAAAATGCAACAAATGAGGAATGATCATAGCGGGGCGGATACTATGGTTCCTTAGGTCGTATTTGATAGTCTTGAAAAATTTTAGGCGATAGGGGTCGGGAGGTCCCGGGACCACTCGGAAGGTGTGGGCTATAACACACAAAAATATGGGAATCGCACGGAATTCTAGTTGTTTGGCCGAAAAACACAAAAAATAAGGAACGATCATTGCGGGGCAGATACTGTGGTTCCTTAGGTCGTATTTGATTGCCCGGAAAAATTTTAGGCGATCGGGGTCTTCGGCTCTTGGGACCACTCGGAATGCGTGGGTATAGCACACGAAAATATGGGAATCGGGCGAAATTCTAGGTCTTTTTCAGTAACATGCAAAAAATGTGGAAAGATCTTGGCACGGCGGTGACTATGGTTCCTTTGGTCTTATTTGATAGTCCGGAAAAATATTAGGCGATAGGGGTCCGGAGGTCCCGGGACCACTCGGAAGGTATGGGCTATAACACATAAAAATATGGGAATCGCGCGGAATTCTAGTTGTTTTGCCGAAAAACGCAAAAAATGAGGAACGATCATGGCGGGGCGGATACTATGGTTCCTTAGGTCGTATTTGATAGTCTGGAAACATTTTAGGCGATAGGGGTTAGGAGGTCCCGGGACCACTCGGAAGGCGTGGGCTATGGTTCCTTAAGTCGTATTTGATGGCCCGGAAAATTTTTAGGCGATCGGGGTTCAGGATTCCCGGGACCCCTTGGAAGGCGTGGGCTAAAGCACAAGAAAATATGGAAATCGCGCGGAATTCTAGTTTTTTGGCTGAAAAACGCAAAAGACTAGGAACGATTATGGCGGGGCGGTGACTATGGTTCCTTAGGTCGTATTTGATAGTCCAGAAAATGTTTAGGCGATCCGGCTCCGGGGGGCCTGACCCACTCGGAAGGCATGGGCGATAGCACACAAAAATATGGGAATCGGGCGGAATTCTAGTTTTTTGGCCAAAAATGAGGAACGATCATGGCGAGGTGGTGACTATGGTTCCTTAGGTCCTAATTGATGGCCCGAAAATTTTTTAGGCGATCCGAGTCCGGCGGCTCGGCCCACTCGGAAGGCGTGGGCAATAGCACACAAAAATATGGTAATCGAGCGGAATTCTAGTTTTTTGGCTGAAAAACGCAATAAATGAGGAACGATCATGGCGGGGCGGTGACTATGGTTCCTTAGGTCGTATTTGATGGCCCGGAAAATTTTAGGCGATCGGGGTCCACGGCTCCCGGGACCACTCGGAAGGCGTAAGCTATAGCACACTAAAATATTCAAATCGCGTGGAGTTATAGTTTTTTGGCCGAAAAATGCAAAGCATTTGGAACGATCATGGTGGGGCGGTGACTATGGTACCTTAGGACGTATTTGATAGTCCGGAAAAATTTTAGGCGATCGGGGTCCGCGGCTCCCCGGACCACTTGGAAGGCGTGGGTATAGCACAGGAAAAAATGGGAATCAGGCGTAATTCTAGTTTTTTGGCCAAAAAATGCAAAAAATGAGAAACGATGATGGCGGGGCGGTTACTATGGTTCGTTAGGTCGTATTTGACGGCCCGGAAAAATTTTAGGCGATCGGGGTCCGGGGTTCCCGGAACCACTTGGAAGGGTGGGCAATAACACACAAAAATATTGTAATCGGGCGGAATTCTAGTTTTTTGGCCGAAAAACACAACAAATGAGGAATGATCATGGCTGGGCGGTGACTATGGTTCCTTAGGTCGTATTTGATAGTCCGGAAAAATTTTAGGCGATAGGGGTTCGGAGTTCCCGGGTTCACTTGGAAGGCGTGGGCTATAGGACAGGAAAATATGGGAATCGCGCGGAATTCTAGTTTTTTGGCCGAAAAACGGAAAAAACTAGGAACGATCATGGCTGGGCGATGACTATGGTTCCTTAGGTCTTATTTGATGGTCCGAAAAATTTTTAGGCGATAGGGGTCTGGAGGTCCCGGGACCACTCGGAAGGTGTGGGCTATAACACACAAAAATATGGGAATCGCGCGGAATTCTAGTTGTTTGGCCGAAAAATGCAAAAAATAGGGAACGATCATGGAGGGGTGGTTAATATTGTTCCTTAGGTCGTATTTGATGGCCCGAAAAATTTTTAGGCGATCGGGGTTCGGGGTTCCCGGTACCCCTTGGAAGGCGTGGGCTAAGGCACACAAAAATATGGAAATCGCGCGGAATTCTAGTTTTTTGGCTGAAAAACGCAAAAGACTAAGAACGATCATGGCGGGGCGGTGACTATGGTTCCTTAGGTCATCTTTGATAGTCCGGAAAAATTTTAGGTGATCGGGGTCCGGGGGTCCCGGAACCACTTGGAAGGGTGGGCAATAGCACACAAAAATATTGTAATCGGGTGGAATTCTAGTTTTTTGGCCGAAAAATGCAACAAATGAGGAATGATCATGGCTGGGCGGTGACTATGGTTCCTTAGGTCGTATTTGATAGTCCGGAAAAATTTTAGGTGATAGGGGTCCGGAGGTCCCGGGACCACTCGGAAGGTGTGGGCTATAACACACAAAAATATGGGAATCGAGCGGAATTCTAGTTGTTTGGCCGAAAAACGCAAAACATAAGGAACGATCATGGTGGGGTGGTTACTATGGTTCCTTAGGTCGTATTTGATGGCCCGAAAAATTTTTAGGCGATCGGGGTTCGGGGTTCCCGGGACCCCTTGGAAGGCGTGGGCTAAAGCACACGAAAATATGGAAATCGCGCGGAATTCCAGTTGTTTGGCTGAAAAAATGCAAAAGACTAGGAACGATCATGGCGGGGCGGTGACTATGGTTCCTTAGGTCATATTTGATAGTCCAGAAAAATTTTAGGCCATCCGGCTCCGGGGGCCCCGACCCACTCGGAAGGCGTGGGCGATAGCACACAAAAATATGGGAATCGGGCGGAATTCTAGTTTTTTAGCCAAAAAATGCCAAAAATGAGGAACGATCATGGCGAGGCGGTGACTATGGCTCCTTAGGTCCTAATTGATGGCCCGAAAATTTTTTAGGCGATCCAAGTCCGGCGGCCCGGCCCACTCGGAAGGCGTGGGCAATAGCACACAAAAATATGGTAATCGAGCGGAATTTTTGTTTTTTGGCCGAAAAACATAATAAATGAGGAACGATCATGGCGGGGCGGTGACTATGGTTCCTTAGATCGTATTTGATGGCCCGGAAAATTTTAGGCAATCGGGGTCCGCGGCTCCCCCGACCACTTGGAAGGCGTGGGTATATAGCACCCGAAAATATGGGAATCGGGCGTAATTCTAGTTTTTTGGCCGAAAAATGCAGAAAATGAGAAACGATGATGGCGGGGCGGTTACTACGGTTCCTTAGGTCGTATTTGATGGCCCGGAAAAATTTTAGGCGATCGGGGTTAGGGGGTCCCGGGACCACTCGGAAGGCGTGGGCTATAACACACAATAATATGGGAAGCGCGCGGAATTCTAGTTGTTTGGCCGAAAAACGCAAAAAATAAGGAACGATCTTGGCGGGGTGGATACTATAGTTCCTTAGGTCGTATTTGATTGCCCGGACAAATTTTAGGCGATCGGGGTCCGCGACTCTTGGGACCACTCGGAATGCGTTGGTATAGCACACGAAAATATGGGAATCGGGCGAAATTCTAGGTCTTTTTCAGTAACATGCAAAAAATGTGGAAAGATCTTGGCAGGGCGGTGACTATGGTTCCTTTGGTCTTATTTTATAGTCCGGAAAAATATTAGGCGATAGGGGTCCGGAGGTCCCGGGACCACTTGGAAGGCGTGGGCTATAACACACAAAAATATGGGAACCGCGCGGAATTCTAGTTGTTTGGCCGAAAAACGCAAAAAATGAGGAACGATCATGGCGGGGCGGATACTATGGTTCCTTAGGTTGTATTTGATAGTCCGGAAAAATTTTAGGCGATAGGGGTCAGGAGGTCCCGGGACCACTAGGAAGGTGTGGGCTATAACACACAAAAATATAGTAATCACGCGGAATTCTAGTTGTTTGGCCGAAAAACATAAAAAATGAGGAACGATCATGGCGGGGTGGTTACTATGGTTCCTTAGGTCGTATTTGATGGCTCGAAAAATTTTTAGGCGATCGGAGTTCGGGGTTCCCGGGACCCCTGGGAAGGCGTGGGCGTTAGAACACGAAAATATGGAAATCGCGTGGAATTCTAGTTTTTTGGCCAAAAAATGCAAAAAAATAAGGAACGATCATGGTGAGGCAGTGACTATGGTTCCTTAGGTCCTAATTGATGGCCCGAAAACTTTTTAGGCGATCCGAGTCCGGCGGCCCGGCCCACTCGGAAGGCGTGGGCAATAGCACACAAAAATATGGTAATCGAGCGAAATTCTAGTTTTTTGGCCGAAAAAGGCAATAAATGAGGAACGATCATGGCTGGGCGGTGACTATGGTTCCTTAGGTCGTATTTGATGGCCCAGAAAATTTTAGGCGATAGGAGTCCACGGCTCACGGGACCACTCGGAAGGCGTAAGCTATAGCACACTAAAATATGCAAATCGCGCGGAGTTCTAGTTTTTTAGCCGAAAAATGCAAATCATTTGGAACGATCATGGTGGGGCGGTGACTATAGTACCTTAGGTCGTATTTGATAGTCCGGAAAAACTTTAGGCGATCGGGGTCCGCGGCTCCCCGGACCACTTGGAAGGCGTGGGTATAGCACACGCAAATATGGGAATCGAGCGTAATTCTAGTTTTTTGGCTGAAAAATGAGAAACGATGATGGCGGGGCGGTTACTATGGTTCCTTAGGTCGTATTTGACGGCCCGGAAAAATTTTAGGCGATCGGGGTCCGGGGGTCCCGGAACCACTTGGAAGGGTGGGCAATAGCACACAAAAATATTGTAATCGGGCGGAATTCTAGTTTTTTGGCCGAAAAACGCAACAAATGAGGAATGATCATGGCTGGGCGGTGACTATGGTTCCTTAGGTCGTATTTGATAGTCCAGAAAAATTTTAGGCGATAGGGGTCCGGAGTTCCCGGGTTCACTTGGAAGGCTTGGGCTATAGGACACGAAAATATGGGAATCGCGCGGAATTCTAGTTTTTTGGCTGAAAAACAGAAAAAAACTAGGAACGATCATGGCGGGGCGGTGATTAAGGTTCCTTAGGTTGTATTTGATAGTCCGAAAAATTTTTAGGTGATTCGGCTCCGGGGGGCCCGACCCACTCGGAAGGCGTGGGCGATAGCACACAAAAATATGGGAATCGGGCAAAATTCTAGTTTTTTGGCCAAAAAATGCAAAAAATAAGGAACGATCATGGCGGGGCGGATACTATGGTTCCTTAGGTAGTATTTGATAGTCCGAAAAATTTTTAGGCGATAGGGTTCCGGAGGTCCCGGGACCACTCGGAAGGTGTGGGCTTATATATAACACACAAAAATATGGGAATCGCGCGGAATTCTAGTTGTTTGGCCGAAAAACGTAAAAAATAAGGAACGATCATGGCGGGGCAGATACTATGGTTCCTTAGGTCGTATTTGATAGTCCGAAAAAATTTTAGGCGATAGGGGTCAGGAGGTCCCAGGGCCCCGCGGAAGGCGTGGGCTATAACACACAAAAATATGGGAATCGCGCGGAATTCTAGTTGTTTGGCCGAAAAACGCAAAAAATGAGGAACGATCATGGCGGGGTGGTTACTATGGTTCCTTAGGTCGTATTTGATGTCCCGGAAAAGTTTTAGGCGATCGGGGTTCGGGGTTCCCGGGACCCCTTGGAAGGCGTGGGCTAAAGCACACGAAAATATGGAAATCGCGCGGAATTCTAGTTTTTTGGCTGAAAAAGGCAAAAGACTAGGAACGATCAAGGCGGGGTGGTGACTATGGTTCCTTAGGTCGTATTTGATAGTCCGGAAAATTATTAGGTGATCCGGCTCCGGGGGCCCGACCCACTCGGAAGGCGTGGGCGATAGCACACAAAAATATGGGAATCGGGCGGAATTCTAGTTTTTTGGCCAAAAAATGCAAAAAATAAGGAACGATCATGGAGAGGCAGTGACTATGGTTCCTTAGGTCCTAATTGACGGCCCGAAAATTTTTTAGGCGATCCGAGTCCGGTGGCCCGGCCCACTCGGAAGGCGTGGGCAATAGCACACAAAAATATGGTAATCGAGCGGAATTCTAGTTTTTTGGCCGAAAAAGGCAATAAATGAGGAACGATCATGGCGGGGTGGTGACTATGGTTCCTTAGGTCGTATTTGATAGTCCGGAAAAATTTTAGGCGATCGGGGTCCGGGGGTCCCGGAACCACTTGGAAGGGTGGGCAATAACACACAAAAATATTGTAATCGGGCGGAATTCTAGTTTTTTGGCCGCAAAACGCAACAAATGAGGAATGATCATGGCTGGGCGGTGACTATGGTTCCTTAGGTCGTATTTGATAGTCCGGAAAAATTTTAGGCGATAGGGGTTCGGAGTTCCCGGGTTCACTTGGAAGGCGTGGGCTATAGGACACGAAAATATGGGAATCGCGCGGAATTCTAGTTTTTTGGCCGAAAAACGAAAAAAACTAGGAACGATCATGGCTGGGCGGTGACTATGGTTCCTTAGGTCTTATTTGACGGTCCGGAAAAATTTTAGGCGATAGGGGTCCGGAGGTCCCGGGACTACTCGGAAGGTGTGGGCTATAACACACAAAAATATGGAAATCGCGCGGAATTCTAGTTGTTTGGCCGAAAAATGCAAAAACTAGGGAACGATCATGGCGGGGTGGTTAATATGGTTCCTTAGGTCGTATTTGATGGCCCGAAAATTTTTTAGGCGATCGGGGTTCGGGGTTCCCGGGACCCCTTGGAAGGCGTGGGCTAAAGCACACAAAAATATGGAAATTGCGCGGAATTCTAGTTGAGGAACGATCATGGCGGGGCGGTGACTATGGTTCCTTAGGTCGTATTTGATGGCCCGGAAAATTTTAGGCGATCGGGGTCCACGGCTCCCGGGACCACTCGGAAGGCGTAAGCTATAGCACACTAAAATATGCAAATCGCGCGGAGTTCTAGTTTTTTGGCCGAAAAATGCAAAGCATTTGGAACGATCATGGTGGGGCGGTGACTATGGTACCTTAGGTTGTATTTGATAGTCCGGAAAAAATTTAGGCGATCGGGGTCCGCGGCTCCCCGGACCACTTGGAAGGCGTGGGTATAGCACATGAAAATATGGGAATCGGGCGTAATTCTAGTTTTTTGGCCGAAAAATGCAACAAATGAGAAACGATGATGGCGGGGCAGTTACTATGGTTCCTTAGGTCATATTTAACGGCCCGGAAAAATTTTAGGTAATAGGGGTCAGGAGGTCCCGGGACCACTCGGAAGGCGTGGGCTATAACACACAAAAATATGGGAATCGCGCGGAATTCTAGTTGTTTGCCGAAAAACGCAAACAATAAGGAACGATCATGGTGGGGTGGTTACTATGGTTCCTTAGGTCGTATTTGATGGCCTGGAAAATTTTTAGGCGATCGGGGTTCGGGGTTCCCGGGACCCCTTGGAATGCGTGGGCTAAAGCACACGAAAATATGAAAATCGCACGAAATTCTAGTTTTTTGGCTAAAAAACGCAAAAGACTAGGAACGATCATGGCGGGGCGGTGACTATGGTTCCTTAGGTCGTATTTGATAGTCCAGAAATTTTTTAGGCGATCCGGCTCTGGGGGGCCCGACCCACTCGGAAGGCGTGGGCGATAGCACACAAAAATATGGGAATCGGGCGGAATTCTAGTTTTTTGGCCAAAAAATGCAAAAAATGAGGAACGATCATGGCGAGGTGGTGACTATGGTTCTTAGGTCTTAATTGATGGCCCAAATTTTTTTTAGGCGATCCGAGACCGGCGGCCCGGCCCACTCGGAAGGCGTGGGCAATAGCACACAAAAATATGGGAATCGCGCGGAATTCTAGTTGTTTGGCCGAAAAACGCAAAAAATGAGGAACGATCATGGTGGGGTGGTTACTATGGTTCCTTAGGTCGTATTTGATGGCCCAGAAATATTTTAGGCGATCGGGGTTCGGGGTTCCCGGGACCCCTTGGAAGGCGTGGGCTAAAGCATACCAAAATATGGAAATCGCACGAAACTCTAGTTTTTTGGCTGAAAAACGCAAAAGACTAGGAATGATCATGGCTGGGCGGTGACTATGGTTCCTTAGGTCGTATTTGATAGTACGGAAAATTTTTAGGCGATCGGGGTTCGGGGTACCCGGGACCCCTTGGAATGCGTGGGCTAAAGCACACGAAAATATGGAAATCGCGCGAAATTCTAGTTTTTTGGCTGAAAAACGCAAAAGACTAGGAACGATCATGGCGGGGCGGTGACTATGGTTCCTTAGGTTGTATTTGATAGTACGGAAAATTTTTAGGCGATCCAGCTCCGGGGGCCCGACCCACTCGGAAGGCGTGGGCGATAGCATACAAAAATATGAGAATCGGGCGGAATTCTAGTTTTTTGGCCAAAAAATGCAAAAAATGAGGAACGATCATGGCGAGGTGGTGACTATGGTTCCTTAGGTCTTAATTGATGGCCCAAAATTTTTTTAGGCGATCCGAGACCGGCGGCCCGGCCCACTCGGAAGGCGTGGGCAATAGCACACAAAAATATGGTAATCGAGCGGAATTCTAGTTTTTTGGCCGAAAAATGCAATAAATGAGGAACAATCATGGCGGGGCGGTGACTATGGTTCCATAGGTCTTATTTGATGGCCCGGAAAACTTTAGGCGATCGGGGTCCACTGCTCCCGGGACCACTCGGAAGGAGTAAGCTATAGCACACTAAAATATGCAAATCGCGCGGAGTTCTAGTTTTTTGGCCGAAAAATGCAAAGCATTTGGAACGATCATGGTGGGGTGGTGACTATGGTACCTTAGGTCGTATTTGATAGTCTGGAAAAATTTTAGGCGATCGGGGTCTGCGGCTCCCCGGACCACTTGGAAGGCGTGGGTATAGCACACGAAAATATGGGAATCGGGCGTAATTCTAGTTTTTTGGCCGAAAAATGCAAAAAATGAGGAACGATCATGGCTAGGCGGTGACTATGGTTCCTTAGGTCTTATTTGATAGTTCGAAAAAATTTTAGGCGATAGGGGTCCGGAGACCCGGGACCACTCGGAAGGTGTGGGCTATAACACACAAAAATATGGGAATCGCGCGGAATTCTAGTTGTTTGGCCGAAAAATGCAAAAAATGAGGAACGATCATGGTGGGGTGGTTACTATGGTTCCTTAGGTCGTATTTGATGGCCCAGAAATATTTTAGGCGATCGGGGTTCGGGGTTCCCGGGACCCCTTGGAAGGCGTGGGCTAAAGCACACCAAAATATGGAAATCGCGCGAAATTCTAGTTTTTTGGCTGAAAAACGCAAAAGACTAGGAATGATCATTGCTGGGCGGTGACTATGGTTCCTTAGGTCGTATTTGATAGTACGGAAAATTTTTAGGCGATCCGGCTCCGGGGGGCCGACCCACTCGGAAGGAGTGGGCGATAGCACACAAAAATATGGGAATCGGCGGAATTCTAGTTTTTTGGCCAAAAAATGCAAAAACTGAGGAACGATCATGGCGAGGTGGTGACTATGGTTCCTTAGGTCTTAATTGATGGCCCGAAAATCTTTTAGGCGATCCGAGACCGGCGGCCCGGCCCACTCGGAAGGCATGGGCAATAGCACACAAAAATATGGTAATCGAGCGGAATTCTAGTTTTTTGGCCAAAAAACGCAATAAATGAGGAACGATCATGGCGGGGCGGTGATTATGGTTCCTTAGGTCATATTAGATGGCCCGAAAAATTTTAGGCGATCGGGGTCCACGGCTCCCGGGACCACTCGGAAGGCGTAAGCTATAGCACACTAAAATATGCGAATCGCGCGGAGTTCTAGTTTTTTGGCCGAAAAATGCAAAGCATTTGGAACTATCATGGTGGGGCGGTGACTATGGAACCTTAGGTTGTATTTGATAGTCCGGAAAAATTTTAGGCGATCGGGGTTCGCGGCTCTCCGGACCACTTGGAAGGCGTGGGTATAGCACACGAAAATATGGGAATCGGGCGTAATTCTAGTTTTTTGGCCGAAAAATGCAAAAAATGAGGAACGAACATGGCGGGGCGGATACAATGGTTCCTTAGGTCATATTTGATAGTCTGGAAAAATTTTAGGCGATAGGGGTTCGGAGTTCCCGGGTTCACTTGGAAGGCGTGGGCTATAGGACACGAAAATATGGGAATCGCGTGGAATTCTAGTTTTTTGGCCGAAAAACGGAAAAAACTAGGAACGATCATGGCTGGGCGGTGACTATGGTTCCTTAGGTCTTATTTGACGGTCCGGAAAAATTTTAGGCGATAGGGGTCCGGAGGTCCCGGGACCACTCGGAAGGTGTGGGCTATAACACACAAAAATATGGGAATCACGCGGAATTCTAGTTGTTTGGCCGAAAAATGCAAAAAATAGGGAACGATCATGGCGGGGTGGTTAATATTGTTCCTTAGGTCGTATTTGATGGCCCGGCAAATTTTTAGGCGATCGGGGTTCGGGGTTCCCGGGACCCTTTGGAAGGCGTGGGCTAAAGCACATAAAAATATGGAAATCGCGCGGAATTCTAGTTGAGGAACGATCATGGCGGGGCGGTGACTATGGTTCCTTAGGTCGTATTTGATGGCCCGGAAAATTTTAGGCGATCGGGGTCCACGGCTCCCGGGACCACTCGGAAGGCGTAAGCTATAGCACACTAAAATATGCAAATCGCGCGGAGTTCTAGTTTTTTGGCCGAAAAATGCAAAGCATTTGGAACGATCATGGTGGGGCGGTGACTATGGTACCTTAGGTCGTATTTTATAGTCCGGAAAAATTTTAGGCGATTCGGGGTCCGCGGCTCCCCGGACCACTTGGAAGGCGTGGGTATAGCACACGAAAATATGGGAATCGGGCGTAATTCTAGTTTTTTGGCCGAAAAATGCAACAAATGAGAAACGATGATGGCGGGGCAGTTACTATGGTTCCTTAGGTCGTATTTAACGGCCCGGAAAAATTTTAGGTGATAGGGGTCAGGAGGTCCCGGGACCACTCGGAAGGCGTGGGCTATAACACACAAAAATATGGGAATCGCGCGGAATTCTAGTTGTTTGCCGAAAAACGCAAACAATAAGGAACGATCATGGTGGGGTGGTTACTATGGTTCCTTAGGTCGTATTTGATGGCCTGGAAAATTTTTAGGCGATCGGGGTTCGGGGTTCCCGGGACCCCTTGGAAGGCGTGGGCTAAAGCACACGAAAATATGGAAATCGCACGAAATTCTAGTTTTTTGGCTGAAAAATGCAAAATAGCTTACGCCTTATGAGTGGTCCCGGGAGCCGTGGACCCTGATCGCCTAAAATTTTCCGGGCCATCAAATACGACCTAAGGAACCATAGTCACCGCCCCGCCATGATCGTTCCTCATTTATTGCGTTTTTCGGCCAAAAAACTAGAATTCTGCTCGATTACCATATTTTCGTGTGCTATTGCCCACGCCTTCCGAGTGGGCCGGGCCGCCTAACTCGGATCGCCTAAAAACTTTTCGAGCCATCAATTAGGACCTAAGGAACCATAGTAACCACCTCGCCATGATCGTTCCTCATTTTTTGTGTTTTTCGGCCAAACAACTAGAATTCCGCGCGATTCCCATATTTTTGTGTGTTACGCCTTCCGAGTGGTCCCGGGACCTCCTGACCCCTATCGCCTAAAATTTTTCCAGACTATCAAATACGACCTAAGGAACCATAGTATCCGCCCCGCCATGATCGTTTCTCATTTTTTGCATTTTTCGGCCAAACAACTAGAATTCCGCCCGATTCCCATATTTTCGTGTGCTATACCCACGCCTTACAAGTGGTCCCGGGTCTCCAGACCCCTATCGCCTAAAACTTTTCCGGACTATCAAATACGACCAAAGGAACCATAGTCACCGCCCAGCCATGATCATTCTTCATTTGTTGCGTTTTTCGGCCAAAAAACTAGAATTCCGCCCGATTACAATATTTTTGTGTGCTATTTATTGACCCCCGGACCCCGATCGCCTAAAAATTTTCCGGGCCGTCAAATACGACCTAAGGAACCATAGTAACCGCCCCGCTATCATCGTTTCTCATTTTATGCATTTTCGGCCAAAAAACTAGCATTACGCCCGATTCCCATATTTTCGTGTGTTATACCCACGCCTTCCAAGTGGTCCGGGGAGCCGCGGACCTCGATCGCCTAAAACTTTTCCGGACTATCAAATACGACCTAAGGTACCATAGTCACCGCCCCACCATGATCGTTCCAAATGATTTGCATTTTTCGGCCAAAAAACTAGAACTCCGCGCGATTTGCATATTTTCGTGTGCTATAACTTACGCCTTCCGAGTGGTCCCAGGAGCCGTGGACCCCGATCGCCTAAAATTTTGGCTGAAAAACGCAGAAGACTAGGAACGATCATGGCGGGGCGGTGACTATGGTTCCTTAGGTAGTATTTGATAGTACGGAAAATATTTAGGCGATCCGGCTCCGGGGGGCCGACCCACTCGGAAGGAGTGGGCGATAGAACACAAAAATATGGGAATCGGCGGAATTCTAGTTTTTTGGCCAAAAAATGCAAAAACTGAGGAACGATCATGGCGAGGTGGTGACTATGGTTCCTTAGGTCTTAATTGATGGCCCGAAAATCTTTTAGGCAATCCGAGACCGGCGGCCCGGCCCACTCGGAAGGCATGGGCAATAGCACACAAAAATATGGTAATCGAGCGGAATTCTAGTTTTTTGGCCAAAAAACGCAATGAATGAGGAACGATCATGGACTATGGTTCCTTAGGTCATATTTGATGGCCCGGAAAATTTTAGGCGATCGGGGTCCACGGCTCCTGGGACCACTCGGAAGGCGTAAGCTATAGCACACTAAAATATGCAAATCGCGCGGAGTTCTAGTTTTTTGGCCGAAAAATGCAAAGCATTTGGAACGATCATGGTGGGGCGGTGACTATGGTACCTTAGGTCATATTTGATAGTCCGGAAAAATTTTAGGCGATCGGGGTTCGCGGCTCCCCGGACCACTTGGAAGGCGTGGGTATAGCACACGAAAATATGGGAATCGGGCGTAATTCTAGTTTTTTGGCCAAAAAATGCAAAAAATAAGGAACGAACATGGCTAGGCGGTGACTATGGTTCCGCCTTATTTGATAGTTCGAAAAAATTTTAGGCGATAGGGGTCAGGAGGTCCCGGGACCACTTAGAAGGCGTGGGCTATAACACACAAAAATATGGGAACCGCGCGGAATTCTAGTTGTTTGGCTGAAAAATGCAAAAAATAAGGAACGATCATGGTGGGGTGGTTACTATGGTTCCTTAGGTCGTATTTGATGGACCGGAAACATTTTAGGCAATCGGGGTTCGGGGTTCCCGGGACCCCTTGGAAGGCGTGGGCTAAAGCACACGAAAATATGGAAATCGCGCGAAATTCTAGTTTTTTGGCTGAAAAACGCAAAAGACTAGGAACGATCATGGCGGGGCGGTGACTATGGTTCCTTAGGTAGTATTTGATAGTCCGGAAATTTTTTAGGCGATCCGGCTCTGGGGGGCCCGACCCACTCGGAAGGCGTGGGCGATAGCACACAAAAATATGGGAATCGGGCGGAATTCTAGTTTTTTGGCCAAAAAATGCAAAAAATGAGGAACAATCATGGCGAGGTGGTGACTATGGTTCCTTAGGTCTTAATTGATGGCCCAAAATTTTTTTAGGCGATCCGAGACCGGCGGCCCGGCCCACTCGGAAGGCGTGGGCAATAGCACACAAAAATATGGTAATCGAGTGGAATTCTAGTTTTTTGGCCGAAAAACGCAATAAATGAGGAACAATCATGGCGGGGCGGTGACTATGGTTCCTTAGGTCTTATTTGATGGCCCGGAAAACTTTATGCGATCGGGGTCCACGGCTCCCGGGACAACTCGGAAGGAGTAAGCTATAGCACACTAAAATATGCAAATCGCGCGGAGTTCTAGTTTTTTGGCCGAAAAATGCAAAGCATTTGGAACGATCATGGTGGGGCGGTGACTATGGTACCTTAGGTCATATTTGATAGTCCTAAAAAATTTTAGGCGATCGGGGTCTGCGGCTCCCCGGACCACTTGGAAGGCGTGGGTATAGCACACGAAAATATGGGAATCGGGCGTAATTCTAGTTTTTTGGCCAAAAAATGCAAAAAATAAGGAACGAACATGGCTAGGCGGTGACTATGGTTCCGCCTTATTTGATAGTTCGAAAAAATTTTAGGCGATAGGGGTCCGGAGACCCGGGACCACTCGGAAGGTGTGGGCTATAACACACAAAAATATGGGAATCGCGCGGAATTCTAGTTGTTTGGCCGAAAAACGCAAAAAATGAGGAACGATCATGGTGGGGTGGTTACTATGGTTCCTTAGGTCGTATTGGATGGCCCAGAAATATTTTAGGCGATCGGGGTTCGGGGTTCCCGGGACCCCTTGGAAGGCGTGGGCTAAAGCACACCAAAATATGGAAATCGCGCGAAATTCTAGTTTTTTGGCTTAAAAACGCAAACGACTAGGAATGATCATGGCTGGGCGGTGACTATGGTTCCTTAGGTTGTATTTGATAGTACGGAAAATTTTTAGGCGATCCGGCTCCGGGGGGCCGACCCACTCGGAAGGAGTGGGCGATAGCACACAAAAATATGGGAATCGGCGGAATTCTAGTTTTTTGGCCAAAAAATGCAAAAACTGAGGAACGATCATGGCGAGGTGGTGACTATGGTTCCTTAGGTCTTAATTGATGGCCCGAAAATCTTTTAGGCGATCCGAGACCGGCGGCCCGGCCCACTCGGAAGGCATGGGCAATAGCACACAAAAATATGGTAATCGAGCGGAATTCTAGTTTTTTGGCCAAAAAACGCAATGAATGAGGAACGATCATGGCGGGGCGGTGACTATGGTTCCTTAGGTCATATTTGATGGCCTGGAAAATTTTAGGCGATCGGGGTCCACGGCTCCCGGGACCACTCGGAAGGCGTAAGCTATAGCACACTAAAATATGCAAATCGCGCGGAGTTCTAGTTTTTTGGCCGAAAAATGCAAAGCATTTGGAACGATCATGGTGGGGCGGTGAATATGGTACCTTAGGTCGTATTTGATAGTCCGGAAAATTTTTAGGCGATCGGGGTTCGCGGCTCCCCGGACCACTTGGAAGGCATGGGTATAGCTCACGAAAATATGGGAATCGGGCGTAATTCTAGTTTTTTGGCCGAAAAATGCAAAAAATGAGGAACAAACATAATGGGGCGGATACTATGGTTCCTTAGGTCGTATTTGATAGTCCGGAAAAATTTTAGGCGATAGGGGTCAGGAGGTCCCGGGAGCACTTAGAAGGCGTGGGCTATAACACACAAAAATATGGGAATCGCGCGGAATTCTAGTTGTTTGGCTGAAAAACGCAAAAAATAAGGAACGATCATGGTGGGGTGGTTACTATGGTTCCTTAGGTCGTATTTGATGGCCCGAAAAATTTTTAGGCAATCGGGGTTCGGGGTTCCCGGGAACCCTTGGAAGGCGTGGGCTAAAGCACACGAAAATATGGAAATCGCGCAAAATTCTAGTTTTTTGGCTGAAAAACGCAAAAGACTAGGAACGATCATGGCGGGGCGGTGACTATGGTTCCTTAGGTCGTATTTAATAGTCTGGAAAAATTTTAGGCGATCCGGCTCCCGGTAGCCCGACCCACTTGGAAGGCGTGGGCGATAGCACACAAAAATATGGGAATCGGGCGGAATTCTAGTTTTTTGGCCAAAAAATTCAAAAAATGAGGAACGATCATGGCGAGGCGGTGACTATGGTTCCTTAGGTCCTAATTGATGGCCCAAAAAGTTTTTAGGCGATCCGAGTCCCGGCGGCCCGGCCCACTCGGAAGGCGTGGGCAATAGCACACAAAAATATGGTAATCGAGCGGAATTCTAGTTTTTTGGCCGAAAAATGCCATAAATGAGGTACGATCAAGGCAGGGCGGTGACTATGGTTCCTTAGGTCGTATTTGATGGCCCGGAAAATTTTAGGCGATCGGGGTCCACGGCTCCCGGGACCACTCGGAAGGCGTAAGCTATAGCACACTAAAATATGAAAATCGCGCGGAGTTCTAGTTTTTCTGCCGAAAAATGCAAAGCATTTGGATCGATAATGGTGTGGCGGTTACTATGGTTCCTTAGGTCGTATTTGATGGCCCGGAAAAATTTTAGGCGATAGGGGTCCGGAGTTTCCGGGTTCACTTGGAAGGCGTGGGCTATAGGACACGAAAATATGGGAATAGCGCGGAATTCTAGGTTTTTGGCCGAAAAATGGAAAAAACTAGGAACGATCATGGCTGGGAGGTGACTATGGTTCCTTAGGTCTTATTTGATAGTCCGAAAAATTTTTAGGCGATAGGGGTCCGGAGACCCCGGACCAGTCGGAAGGCGTGAGCTATAACACACAAAAATATGGGATCGCGCGGAATTCTAGTTCTTTGGCCGAAAAACACAAAAAATGAGGAACGATCATGGCGGGGCGGATACTATGGTTCCTTAGGTCGTATTTGATAGTCCGGAAAATTTTTAGGCGATAGGGGTCCGGAGGTCCCGGGACCACTCGGACGGTGTGGGCTATAACACACAAAAATATGGGAATCGTGCAGAATTCTAGTTGTTTGGCCGAAAAACGCAAAAAATAAGGAACGATCATGTCGGGGAGGATACTATGGTTCCTTAGGTCGTATTTGATTGCCCGGAAAAATTTTAGGCGATCGGGGTCCGCGGCTCTTGGGACCACTCAGAATGCGTGGGTATAGCACACGAAAATATGGGAATCGGGCGTAATTCTAGTGTTTTTGCCGAAAAATGAAAAACATGAGAAACGATGATGGCAGGGCGGTTACTATGGTTCCTTTGGTCGTATTTGATGGCCCGGAAAAAATTTAGGCGATCGGGGTCCGGGGGTCCCGGAACCACTCGGAAGGCGTGGGCTATAACACACAAAAATACGGGAATCGCGCGGAATTCTAGTTGTTTGGCCGAAAAATGCAAAAAATGAGGAATGATCATGGCTGGGCGGTGACTATGGTTCCTTAGGTCGTATTTGATAGTCCGGAAAAATATTAGGCGATAGGGGTCCGGAGATCCCGGGACCACTCGGAAGGCGTGGGCTATAACACACAAAAATATGGGAATCGCGCGGAATTCTAGTTGTTTGGCCGAAAAACGCAAAAAATGAGGAACGATCATGGCGGGGCGGATACTATGGTTCCTTAGGTCATATTTGATAGTTCGGAAAAATTTTAGGCGATAGGGGTCAGGAGGTCCCGGGACCACTCGGAAGGCGTGGGCTATAACACACAAAAATATGGGAATCGGGCGGAATTCTAGTTGTTTGGCCGAAAAACGCAAAAAATGAGGAACGATCATGGCGGGGTGGTTACTATGGTACCTTAGGTCGTATTTGATGGCCCGGAAAAGTTTTAGGCGATCGGGGTTCGGGGTTCCCGGGACCCCTTGGAAGGCGTGGGCTAAAGCACACGAAAATATGGGAATCGGGCGGAATTCTAGTTGTTTGGCCGAAAAACGCAAAAAATGAGGAACGCTCATGGCGGGGTGGTTACTATGGTTCCTTAGGTCGTATTTGATGGCCCGGAAAAGTTTTAGGCGATCGGGGTTCGGGGTTCCCGGGACCCCTTGGAAGGCGTGGGCTAAAGCACACGAAAATATGGAAATCGCGCTAAATTCTAGTTTTTTGGCTGAAAAACACAAAAGACTAGGAACGATCATGGCGGGGCAGTGACTATGGTTCCATAGGTCGTATTTGATAGTCCGGAAAAATTTTAGGCGATCCGGCTCCCGGGGGCCCGACCCACTCGGAAGGCGTGGGCGATAGCACACAAAAATATGGGAATCAGGCGGAATTCTAGTTTTTTGGCCAAAAAATGAAAAAAATGAGGAACGATCATGGCGAGGCGGTAACTATGGTTCCTTAGGTCCTAATTGATGGCCCGAAAATTTTTTAGGCGATCCGAGTCCGGCGGCCCGGCCCACTCGGAAGGCGTGGGCAATAGCACACAAAAATATGGTAATCGAGCGGAATTCTAGTTTTTTGGCCGAAAAATGCCATAAATGAGGTACGATCAAGGCGGGGCGGTGACTATGGTTCCTTAGGTCGTATTTGATGGCCCGGAAAATTTTAGGCAATCGGGGTCCACGGCTCCCGGGACCACTTGGAAGGCGTAAGCTATAGCACACTAAAATATGAAAATCGCGCGGAGTTCTAGTTTTTTGGCCGAAAAATGCAAAGCATTTGGAACGATAATGGTGTGGCGGTGACTATGGTACCTTAGGTCGTATTTGATAGTCCGGAAAAATTTTAGGCGATCGGGGTCCGCGGCCCCCCGGACCACTTGGAAGGCGTGGGTATAGCACACGAAAATATGGGAATCGGGCGTAATTCTAGATTTTTGGCAGAAAAATGCAAAAAATGAGAAACGATGATGGCGGGGCGGTTACTATGGTTCCTTAGGTCGTATTTGACGGCCCGGAAAAATTTTAGGCGATAGGGTTCCGGAGTTCCCGGGTTCACTTGGAAGGCGTGGGCTATAGGACACGAAAATATGGGAATAGCGCGGAATTCTAGTTTTTTGGCCGAAAAACGGAAAAAACTAGGAACGATCATGGCTGGGAGGTGACTATGGTTCCTTAGGTCTTATTTTATAGTCCGAAAAATTTTTAGGCGATAGGTGTCCGGAGACCCGGGACCAGTCGGAAGGTGTGGGCTATAACACACAAAAATATGGGATCGCGCGGAATTCTAGTTCTTTGGCCGAAAAACACAAAAAATAAGGAACGATCATGGCAGGGAGGATACTATGGTTCCTTAGGTCGTATTTGATTGCCCGGAAAAATTTTAGGCGATCGGGGTCCTCGGCTCTTGGGACCACTCAGAATGCGAGGGTATAGCACACGAAAATATGGGAATCGGGCGTAATTCTAGTGTTTTTGCCGAAAAATGAAAAAAATGAGAAACGATGATGGCAGGGCAGTTACTATGGTTCATTTGGTCGTATTTCATGGCCCGGAAAAAATTTAGGCGATCGGGGTCCGGGGGTCCCGGAACCACTCGGAAGGCGTGGGCTATAACACACAAAAATATGGGAATCGCGCGGAATTCTAGTTGTTTGGCTGAAAAATGCAAAAAATGAGGAATGATCATGGCTGGGCGGTGACTATGGTTCCTTAGGTCGTATTTGATAGTCCGGAAAAATATTAGGCGATAGGGGTCCGGAGATCCCGGGACCACTCGGAAGGCGTGGGCTATAACACACAAAAATATGGGAATCGCGCGGAATTCTAGTTGTTTGGCCGAAAAACGCAAAAAATGAGGAACGATCATGGCGGGGCGGATACTATGGTTCCTTAGGTCGTATTTGATAGTTCGGAAAAATATTAGGCGATAGGGGTCCGGAGATCCCGCGACCACTCGGAAGGCGTGGGCTATAACACACAAAAATATGGGAATCGCGCGGAATTCTAGTTTTTTGGCCGAAAAACGCAAAAAATGAGGAACGATCATGGCGGGGCGGATACTATGGTTCCTTAGGTCATATTTGATAGTTCGGAAAAATTTTAGGCGATAGGGGTCAGGAGGTCCCGGGACCACTCGGAAGGCGTGGGCTATAACACACAAAAATATGGGAATCGGGCGGAATTCTAGTTGTTTGGCCGAAAAACGCAAAAAATGAGGAACGATCATGGCGGGGTGGTTACTATGGTACCTTAGGTCGTATTTGATGGCCCGGAAAAGTTTTAGGCGATCGGGGTTCGGGGTTCCCGGGACCCCTTGGAAGGCGTGGGCTAAAGCACACGAAAATATGGGAATCGGGCGGAATTCTAGTTGTTTGGCCGAAAAACGCAAAAAATGAGGAACGCTCATGGCGGGGTGGTTACTATGGTTCCTTAGGTCGTATTTGATGGCCCGGAAAAGTTTTAGGCGATCGGGGTTCGGGGTTCCCGGGACCCCTTGGAAGGCGTGGGCTAAAGCACACGAAAATATGGAAATCGCGCTAAATTCTAGTTTTTTGGCTGAAAAACACAAAAGACTAGGAACGATCATGGCGGGGCAGTGACTATGGTTCCATAGGTCGTATTTGATAGTCCGGAAAAATTTTAGGCGATCCGGCTCCCGGGGGCCCGACCCACTCGGAAGGCGTGGGCGATAGCACACAAAAATATGGGAATCAGGCGGAATTCTAGTTTTTTGGCCAAAAAATGAAAAAAATGAGGAACGATCATGGCGAGGCGGTAACTATGGTTCCTTAGGTCCTAATTGATGGCCCGAAAATTTTTTAGGCGATCCGAGTCCGGCGGCCCGGCCCACTCGGAAGGCGTGGGCAATAGCACACAAAAATATGGTAATCGAGCGGAATTCTAGTTTTTTGGCCGAAAAATGCCATAAATGAGGTACGATCAAGGCGGGGCGGTGACTATGGTTCCTTAGGTCGTATTTGATGGCCCGGAAAATTTTAGGCAATCGGGGTCCACGGCTCCCGGGACCACTTGGAAGGCGTAAGCTATAGCACACTAAAATATGAAAATCGCGCGGAGTTCTAGTTTTTTGGCCGAAAAATGCAAAGCATTTGGAACGATAATGGTGTGGCGGTGACTATGGTACCTTAGGTCGTATTTGATAGTCCGGAAAAATTTTAGGCGATCGGGGTCCGCGGCCCCCCGGACCACTTGGAAGGCGTGGGTATAGCACACGAAAATATGGGAATCGGGCGTAATTCTAGTTTTTTGGCCGAAAAATGCAAAAAATGAGAAACGATGATGGCGGGGCGGTTACTATGGTTCCTTAGGTCGTATTTGACGGCCCGGAAAAATTTTAGGCGATAGGGTTCCGGAGTTCCCGGGTTCACTTGGAAGGCGTGGGCTATAGGACACGAAAATATGGGAATAGCGCGGAATTCTAGTTTTTTGGCCGAAAAACGGAAAAAACTAGGAACGATCATGGCTGGGAGGTGACTATGGTTCCTTAGGTCTTATTTGATAGTCCGAAAAATTTTTAGGCGATAGGTGTCCGGAGACCCGGGACCAGTCGGAAGGTGTGGGCTATAACACACAAAAATATGGGATCGCGCGGAATTCTAGTTCTTTGGCCGAAAAACACAAAAAATAAGGAACGATCATGGCAGGGAGGATACTATGGTTCCTTAGGTCGTATTTGATTGCCCGGAAAAATGTTAGGCGATCGGGGTCCTCGGCTCTTGGGACCACTCAGAATGCGAGGGTATAGCACACGAAAATATGGGAATCGGGCGTAATTCTAGTGTTTTTGCCGAAAAATGAAAAAAATGAGAAACGATGATGGCAGGGCGGTTACTATGGTTCCTTTGGTCGTATTTAATGGCCCGGAAAAAATTTAGGCGATCGGGGTCCGGGGGTCCCGGAACCACTCGGAAGGCGTGGGCTATAACACACAAAAATATGGGAATCGCGCGGAATTCTAGTTGTTTGGCCGAAAAATGCAAAAAATGAGGAATGATCATGGCTGGGCGGTGACTATGGTTCCTTAGGTCGTATTTGATAGTCCGGAAAAATATTAGGCGATAGGGGTCCGGAGATCCCGGGACCACTCGGAAGGCGTGGGCTATAACACACAAAAATATGGGAATCGCGCGGAATTCTAGTTGTTTGGCCGAAAAACGCAAAAAATGAGGAACGATCATGGCGGGGTGGTTACTATGGTACCTTAGGTCGTATTTGATGGCCCGGAAAAGTTTTAGGCGATCGGGGTTCGGGGTTCCCGGGACCCCTTGGAAGGCGTGGGCTAAAGCACACGAAAATATGGGAATCGGGCGGAATTCTAGTTGTTTGGCCGAAAAACGCAAAAAATGAGGAACGCTCATGGCGGGGTGGTTACTATGGTTCCTTAGGTCGTATTTGATGGCCCGGAAAAGTTTTAGGCGATCGGGGTTCGGGGGTTCCCGGGACCCCTTGGAAGGCGTGGGCTAAAGCACACGAAAATATGGAAATCGCGCTAAATTCTAGTTTTTTGGCTGAAAAACGCAAAAGACTAGGAACGATCATGGCGGGGCAGTGACTATGGTTCCTTAGGTCGTATTTGATAGGCCGGAAAATTTTTAGGCGATCCAACTCCGGGGGGCCAGACCCACTCGGAAGGCGTGGGCGATAGCACACAAAAATATGGGAATCGGGCGGAACTCTAGTTTTTTGGCCAAAAAACGCAAAAAATGAGAAACGATCATGGCGGGGCGGATACTATGGTTCCTTAGGTCGTATTGGATAGTCCGAAAAAATTTTAGGCGATAGGGGTCAGGAGGTCCCGGGACCACTCAGAAGGCGTGGGCTATAGCACACAAAAATATGGGAATCGCGCGGAATTCTAGGTTTTTGGCCGAAAACGCAATAAATGAGGAACGATCATGGCGGGGTGGTGACTATGGTTCCTTAGGTTGTATTTTATGGCCCGGAAAATTTTAGGCGATCGGGGTCCACGGCTCCTAGGACCACTCGGAAGGCGTAAGCTATAGCACACTAAAATATGCAAATCGCGCGGAGTTCTAGTTTTTTTGCCGAAAAATGCAAAGCATTTGGAACGATCATGGTGGGGCATTGACTATGGTACCTTAGGTCGTATTTGATAGTCCGGAAAAATCTTAGGCGATCGGGGTCCGCGGCTCCCCGGACCACTTGGAAGGCGTGGGTATAGCACACGAAAATATGGGAATCGGGCGTAATTCTAGTTTTTTGGCCGAAAAATGCAAAAAATGAGGAACGATCATGGCGGGGCGGATACTATGGTTCCTTAGGTCGTATTTGATAGTCCGGAAAAATTTTAGGCGATAGGGGTCAGGAGGTCCCGGGACCACTCGGAAGGCGTGGGCTATAACACA
The DNA here is from genome assembly GCF_000715075.1 of Nicotiana tabacum. Lineage (NCBI taxonomy): Eukaryota > Viridiplantae > Streptophyta > Magnoliopsida > Solanales > Solanaceae > Nicotiana > Nicotiana tabacum. The sequence goes on from NW_027438256.1 coordinate 572,158, forward strand.
CAAAAATATGGGAATCGGGCGGAATTCTAGTTTTTTGGCCAAAAAATGCAAAAAATGAGGAACGATCATGGAGAGGCGGTGACTATGGTTCCTTAGGTCTTAATTGATGGCCCGGAATATTTTTAGGCGATCCGAGACCGGCGGCCTGGCCCACTCGGAAGGCGTGGGCAATAGCACACAAAAATATGGTAATCGAGCAGAATTCTAGTTCTTTGGCCGAAAAACGCAATAAATGAGGAACGATCATGGCGGGGCGGTGACTATGGTTCCTTAGGTCGTATTTTGTGGCCCGGAAAATTTTAGGCGATTGGGGTCCACGGCTCCCGGGACCACTCGGAAGGCGTAAGCTATAGCACACTAAAATATGCATATCGCGCGGAGTTCTAGTTTTTTGGCCAAAAAATGCAAAGCATTTGGAAAGATCATGGTGTGGCGGTGACTATGGTACCTTAGGTCGTATTTGATAGTCCGGAAAAATTTTAGGCGATCGGGGTCCGCGGCTCCCCGGACCACTTGGAAGGCGTGGGTATAGCACACGAAAATATGGGAATCGGGCGTAATTCTAGTTTTTTTGCCGAAAAATGAAAAAAATGAGAAACGATGATGGCAGGGCGGTTACTATGGTTCCTTAGGTCGTATTTGACGGCCCGTAAATATTTTAGGCGATCGGGGTCCGGGGGTCCCGGAACCACTTGGAAGGGTGGGCAATAGCACACAAAAATATTGTAATCTGGCGGAATTCTAGTTTTTTGGCCGAAAAACGCAACAAATGTGGAATGATCATGGCTGGGCGTTGACTATGGTTCCTTAGGTCGTATTTGATAGTCCGGAAAAATATTAGGCGATAGGGGTCCGGAGGTCCCGGGACCACTCGGAAGGCGTGGGCTATAACACACAAAAATATGGGAATCGCACGTAATTCTAGTTGTTTGGCCGAAAAACCCAAAAAATGAGGAACAATCATGGCGGGGCGGATACTATGGTTCCTTAGGTCGTATTTGATAGTCCGGAAAAATTTTAGGCGATAGGGGTCAGGAGGTCCCGGGACCACTCGGAAGGCGTGGGAACACACAAAAATATGGGAATCAGGCAGAATTCTAGTTGTTTGGACGAAACACGCAAAAAATGAGGAACGATCATGGCGGGGTGGTTACTATGGTTCCTTAGGTCGTATTTGATAGCCCGGAAAAGTTTTAGGCGATCGGGGTTCGGGGTTCCCGGGACCCCTAGGAAGGTGTGGGCTAAAGCACACGAAAATATGGAAATCGCGCAAAATTCTTGTTTTTTGGCTGAAAAACGCAAAAGACTAGGAACGATCATGGCGGGGCGGTGACTATGGTTCCTTAGGTCGTATTTGATAGTCCGGAAAATTTTTAGGCGATCCGGCTCCGGGGGCCCGACCCACTCGGAAGGCGTGGGCGATAGCACACAAAAATATGGGAATCGGGCGGAATTCTAGTTTTTTGGCCAAAAATGCAAAAAATGAGGAACGATCATGGCGAGGCGGTGACTATGGTTCCTTAGGTCTTAATTGATGGCCCAAAATTTTTTTAGGCGATCCGAGACCGGCGGTCCGGCCCACTCGGAAGGCGTGGGCAATAGCACACAAAAATATGGTAATCGAGCGGAATTCTAGTTTTTTGGCCGAAAAACGCAATAAATGAGGAACGATCATGGCGGGGCGGTGACTATGGTTCCTTAGGTCGTATTTTATGGCCTGGAAAATTTTAGGCGATTAGGGTCCACGGCTCCAGGGACCACTCAGAAGGCGTAAGCTATAGCACACTAAAATATGCAAATCGCGCGGAGTTCTAGTTTTTTGGGCGAAAAATGCAAAGCATTTGGAACGATCATGGTGGGGCGGTGACTATGGTACCTTAGGTCGTATTTGATAGTCCGGAAAAATTTTTGGCGATCGGGGTCCGCGGCTCCCCGGACCACTTGGAAGGCGTGGGTATAGCACACGAAAATATGGGAATCGGGCGTAATTCTAGTTTTTTTGCCGAAAAATGAAAAAAATGAGAAAAGATGATTGCAGGGCGGTTACTTTGGTTCCTTAGGTCGTATTTGACGGCCCGGAAAAATTTTAGGCGATCTGGGTCCGGGGGTCCCGGAACCACTTGGAAGGGTGGGCAATAGCACACAAAAATATTGTAATCGGGCGAAATTCTAGTTTTTTGGCCAAAAAACGCAACAAATGAGGAATGATCATGGCTGGGCGGTGACTATGGTTCCTTAGGTCGTATTTGATAGTCCGGAAAAATTTTAGGCGATCGGGGTCCGGGGGTCCCGGAACCACATGGAAGGGTGGGCAATAGCACAAAAAAATATTGTAATCGGGCGGAATTCTAGTTTTTTGGCCAAAAAATGCAACAAATGAGGAATGATCATGGCTGGGCGGTGACTATGGTTCCTTAAGTCGTATGTGATAGTCCGGAAAAATTTTAGGCGATAGGGGTCAGGAGGTCCCAGGACCACTCGGAAGGCGTGGGCTATAACACACAAAAATATGGGAATCGCGCAGAATTCTAGTTGTTTGGCCGAAAAACGCAAAAAATGAGGAACGATCATGGCGGGGTGGTTACTATGGTTACTTAGGTCGTATTTGATGGCCCGGAAAATTTTTAGGCGATCGGGGTTCGGGGTTCCCGGGACCCCTTGGAAGGCGTGGGCTAAAGCACACGAAAATATGGAAATCGCGCGAAATTCTATTTTTTTGGCTGAAAAACGCAAAAGACTAGGAACTATCATGGCGGGGCGGTGACTATGGTTCCTTAGGTCGTATTTAATAGTCCGGAAAATTTTTAGGCGATTCGGCTCCGGGGGGCCCGACCCACTCGGAAGGCGTGGGCTATAGAACACAAAAATATGGGAATCGGGCGGAATTCTAGTTTTTTGGCCAAAAAATGCAAAAAATGAGGAACGATCATGGCGAGGCGGTGACTATGGTTCCTTAGGTCTTAATTGATGGCCCGAAAATTTTTAGGCGATCCGAGACCGGCGGCCCGGCCCACTAGGAAGGCGTGGGCAATAGCACACAAAAATATGGTAATCGAGCGGAATTCTAGTTTTTTGGACGAAAAATGCAATAAATGAGGAATGATCATGGCGGGGCGGTGACTATGGTTCCTTAGGTCATATATGATGGCCCGAAAAATTTTAGGCGATCGGGGTCCACGGCTCTCGGGACCACTCGGAAGGCGTAAGCTATAGCACACTAACATATGCAAATCGCGCGGAGTTCTAGTTTTTTTGCCGAAAAATGCAAAGCATTTGGAACGATACTGGTGGGGCGGTGACTATGGTACCTTAGGTCGTATTTGATAGTCTGGAAAAATTTTAGGCGATCGGGGTCCGCGGCTCCCCGGCCCACTTGGAAGGCGTGGGTATAGCACACGAAAATATGGGAATCGGGCGTAATTCTAGTTTTTTGGCCAAAAAATGCAAAAAATAAGAAACGATGATGGCGGGGCGGTTACTATGGTTCCTTAGGTCGTATTAGATGGCCTGGAAAAATTTTAGGCGATTGGGGTCCGGGAGTCCCGGAACCACTTGGAAGGGTGGGCAATAGCACACAAAAATATTGTAATCGGGTGAAATTCTAGTTTTTTGGCCAAAAAACGTAACAAATGAGGAATGATCATGGCTGGGCGGTGACTATGGTTCCTTAGGTCGTATTTGATAGTCCGGAAAAATTTTAGGCGATCGGGGTCCGGGGGTCCCGGAACCACATGGAAGGGTGGGCAATAGCACAAAAAAATATTGTAATCGGGCGGAATTCTAGTTTTTTGGCCAAAAAACGCAACAAATGAGGAATGATCATGGCTGGGCGGTGACTATGGTTCCTTAGGTCGTATTTGATAGTCCGGAAAAATTTTAGGCGATAGGGGTCAGGAGGTCCCAGGACCACTCGGAAGGCGTGGGCTATAACACACAAAAATATGGGAATCGCGCAGAATTCTAGTTGTTTGGCCGAAAAACGCAAAAAATGAGGAACGATCATGGCGGGGTGGTTACTATGGTTCCTTAGGCGATCGGGGTTCGGGGTTCCCGGGACCCCTTGGAAGGCGTGGGCTAAAGAACACGAAAATATGGAAATCGCGCAAAATTCTAGTTTTTTGGCTGAAAAACGCAAAAGACTAGGAACGATCATGGCGGGGCGGTGACTATGGTTTCTTAGGTCGTATTTGATAGTCCGGAAAATTTTTAGGCGATTCGGCTCTGGGGGGCCCGACCCACTCGGAAGGCGTGGGCGATAACACACAAAAATATGGGAATCGGCAAAAATTCTAGTTTTTTGGCCAGAAAATGCAAAAAATGAGGAACGATCATGGAGAGGCGGTGACTATGGTTCCTTAGGTCTTAATTGATAGCCCGGAAATTTTTTAGGCGATCCGAGATCGGCGGCCCGGCCCACTCGGAAGGCGTGGGCAATGGCACACAAAAATATGGTAATCGAGCGGAATTCTAGTTTTTTGGCCGAAAAATGCAATAAATGAGGAACGATCATGGCGGGGCGGTGACTATGGTTCCTTAGGTCATATTTGATGGCCCGAAAAAATATTAGGCGATAGGGGTCCGGAGGTCCCGGGACCACTCGGAAGGCGTGGACTATATAACACACAAAAATATGGGAATCGCGCGGATTTCTAGTTGTTTTGCCGAAAAATGCTAAAAATGAGGAACGATCATTGCGGGGCGGATACTATGGTTCCTTAGGTCATATTTGATAGTCCGGAAAAATTTTAGGCGATAGGGGTCAGGAGTTCCCGGGACCACTCGTAAGGCGTGGGCTATAACACACAAAAATATAGGAATCGCGCGGAATTCTAGTTGTTTGGCCGAAAAACGCAAAAAATGAGGAACGATCATGGCAGGGTGGTTACTATGGTTCCTTAGGTCGTATTTGATGGCCCGGACAATTTTTAGGCAATCGGGGTTCGGGGTTCCCGGGACCCCTTGGAAGGCGTGGGCTAAAGCACACGAAAATATGGAAATCGCGCGAAATTCTAGTTTTTTGGCTGAAAAACGCAAAAGACTAGGAATGATCATGGCGGGGTGGTCACTATGGTTCCTTAGGTCGTATTTGATAGTCCGGAAAATTTTTAGGCGATCCGGCTCCGGGGGGCCCGACCCACTCGGAAGGCGTGGCGATAGCACACAAAATTTGGGAATCGGGCGGAATTCTAGTTTTTTGGCCAAAAAATGCAAAAAATGAGGAACGATCATGGCGAGGCGGTGACTATGGTTCCTTTGGTCTTAATTGATGGCCCAAAAAATTTTTAGGCGATCCGAGTCCGGCGGCCTGGCCCACTCAGAATGCGTGGGCAATAACACACAAAAATATGGTAATCGAGCGGAATTCTAGTTTTATGGCCGAAAAACGCAATCAATGAGGAACGATCATGGCAGGGCGGAGACTATGGTTCCTTAGGTCGTATTTGATGGCCCGGAAAATTTTAGGCGATCGGGGTCCACGGCTCCCGGGACCACTCGGAATGCGTAAGCTATAGCACACGAAAATATGCAAATCGCGCGGAGTTCTAGTTTTTTGGCCAAAAAATGCAAAGCATTTGGAACGATCATGGTGGGGCGGTGACTATGGTATCTTAGGTCGTATTTGATAGTCCGGAAAAATTTTAGGCGATCGGGGTCCGCGGCTCCCCGGACCACTTGGAAGGCGTGGGTATAGCACACGAAAATATGGGAATCGGGCGTAATTCTAGTTTTTTGGCCGAAAAATGCATAAAATGAGAAACGATGATGGCGGGGCGGTTACTATAATTCCTTAGGTCGTATTTGACGGCCCGGAAAAATTTTGAGCGATCGGGGTCCGGGGGTCCCGAAACCACATGGAAGGGTGGGCAATAGCACACAAAAGAGAAACAATCTTGGCGGGGTGGATACTATGGTTCCTTAGGTCGTATTTGATGGCCCGGAAAAGTTTTAGGCGATCGGGGTTCGGGGTACCCGAGACCCCTTGGAAGGAGTGGGCTAAAGCACACGAAAATATGGAAATCGCGCAGAATTCTAGTTTTTTGGCTGAAAAATGCAAAAGACTAGGAACGATCATGGTGGGGCGGTGACTATGGTTCCTTAGGTCCTAATTGATGGCCCGAAAATTTTGTAGGCGATCCAAGTCCGGCGGCCTGGCCCACTCGGAAGGCATGGGCAATAGCAAACAAAAATATGGTAATCGAGCGGAATTCTAGTTTTTTGGCCGAAAAACGCAATAAATGAGGAACGATCATGGCAGGGCGGTGACTATGGTTCCTTAGATCGTATTTAATGGACCAGAAAATTTTAGGCGATCGGGGTCCACGGCTCCCGGGACCACTCGGAAGGCGTAAGCTATAGCACACGAAAATATGCAAATCGCGCGGAGTTCTAGTTTTTTGGCCAAAAAATGCAAAGCTTTTGGAACGATCATGGTGGGGCGGTGACTATGGTACCTTAGGTCGTATTTGATAGTCCGGAAAAATTTTAGGCGATCGGGGTCCGCGGCTCCCCGGACCACATGGAAGGCGTGATACGAAAATATGGGAATCGGGCGTAATTCTAGTTTTTTGGCCGAAAAATGCAAAAAATGAGAAACGATGATGGCGGGGAGGTTACTATGGTTCCTTAGGTCGTATTTGACGGCCCGAAAAAATTTTAGGCGATCGGGGTCCGGGGGTCCCCGAACCACTGGGAAGGGTGGGCAATAACACACAAAAATATTGTAATCGGGCGGAATTCTAGTTTTTTAGCCGAAAAACGCAACAAATGAGGAATGATAATGGCTGGGCGGTGACTATGGTTCCTTAGGTCGTATTTGATAGTCCGGAAAAATTTTAGGCGATAGAGGTCAGGAGGTCCCGGGACCACTCAGAAGGCGTGGGCTATAACACACAAAAATATGGGAATCGCGTAGAATTCTAGTTGTTTGGCCGAAAAACGCAAAAAATGAGGAACGATCATGGCAGGGAGGTTACTATGGTTTCTTAGGTCGTATTTGATGGCCCGGAAAATTTTTAGACGATCGGGGTTCGGGGTTCCCGGGACCCATTGGAAAAGCACACGAAAATATGGAAATCGCGCGAAATTCTAGTTTTTTGGCTGAAAAACGCAAAAGACTAGGAACGATCATGGCGGGGCGGTGACTATGGTTCCTTAGGTCGTATTTGATAGTCCGAAAATTTTTTAGGCGATCCAGCTCCGGGGGGCCTGACCCACTTGGAAGGCGTGGGCGATAGCACACAAAAATATGGGAATCGGGCGGAATTCTAATATTTTGGCCAGAAAATGCAAACAATGAGGAATGATCATGGAGAGGCGGTGACTATGGTTCCTTAGGTCTTAATTAATGGCCCGTAATTTTTTTAGGCGATCCGAGACCGGCGGCCCGGCCCACTCGGAAGGCGTGGGCTAAAGCACAAGAAAATATGGAAATCGCGCGGAATTCTAGTTTTTTGGCTGAAAAACGCAAAAGACTAGGAACGATCATGGCGGGGCGGTGACTATGGTTCCTTAGGTCGTATTTGATAGTCCGGAAAATTTTTAGGCGATCCGGCTCCGGGGGGCCCGACCCACTCGGAAGGCGTGGGCGATAGCACACAAAAATATGAGAATCGGGCAGAATTCTAGTTTATTGGCCAAAAAATGCAAAAAATGAGGAACGATCGTGGTGAGGCGGTGACTATGGTTCCTTAGGTCCTAATTGATGGCCCGAAAATTTTTTAGGCGATCCGAGTCCGGCGGTCCGGCCCACTCGGAAGGCGTGGGCAATACCACACAAAAATATGGTAATCGAGCGGAATTCTAGTTTTTTGGCCGAAAATGCAATAAATGAGGAATGATCATGGCGGGGCGGTGACTATGTTTCCTTAGGTCATATTTGATGGCCCGAAAAATTTTAGGCGATCGGGGTCCACGGCTCCCGGGACCACTCGGAAGGCGTAAGCTATAGCACACGAAAATATACAAATCGCGCGGAGTTCTAGTTTTTTGGCCGAAAAATGCAAAGCATTTGGAACGATCATGGTGGGGCGGTGACTATGGTACCTTAGGTCGTATTTGATAGTCCGGAGAAATTTTAGGCGATCGGGGTCCGTGGCTCCCCGGACCACTTGGAAGGAGTGGGTATAGCACACGAAAATATGGGAATCGGGCGTAATTCTAGTTTTTTGGCCGAAAAATGCAAAAAATGAGAAACGATGATGGCGGGGCGGTTACTATGGTTCCTTAGGTCGTATTTGACAGCCCGGAAAAATTTTAGGCGATCGGGGTCCGGGGGTCCCGGAACCACTGGGAAGGGTGGGCAATAGCACACAAAAATATTGTAATCGGGCGGAATTCTAGTTTTTTGGCCGAAAAACGCAACAAATGAGGAATGATCATGGCTGGGCGGTGACTATGGTTCCTTAGGTCGTATTTGATAGTCCGAAAAAATTTTAGGCGATAGGGGTCCTGAGGTCCCGGGACCACTCGAAAGGTGTGGGCTACAACACACAAAAATATGGGAATCGCGCGGAATTCTAGTTGTTTGGCCAAAAAACGCAAAACATTAGGAGCGATCATGGCTGGGCGGTGACTATGGTTCCTTAGGTCTTATTTGATAGTCCGGAAAAGTTTTAGGCGATAGGGGTCCGGAGACCCGGGACCACTTGTAAGGCGTGGGTATAGCACACGAAAATATGGGAATCGGGCGAAATTCTAGTTGTTTGGCCGAAAAATGCAAAAAATGAGAAACAATCATGGCGGGGCGAATACTATGGTTCCTTAGGTCGTATTTGATAGTCCGGAAATATTTTAGGCAATAGGGGTCAGGAGGTCCCGGGACCACTCGGAAGGTGTGGGCTATAACACACAAAAATATGGGAATCGCGCGTAATTCTAGTTGTTTGGCCGAAAAACGCAAAAAATGAGGAGCGACCATGGCGGGGTGGATACTATGGTTCCTTAGATCGTATTTGATAGTCCGGAAAAATTTTAGGCGATAGGGGTCAGGAGGTCCAGGGACCACTCGGAAGGCGTGGGCTATAACACACAAAAATATGGGAATCGCGCAGAATTCTAGTTGTTTGGCCGAAAAATGCAAAAATTGAGGAACGATCATGGCGGGGTGGTTACTATGGTTCCTTAGGTCGTATTTGATAGCCCGGAAAATTTTTAGGCGATTGGGGTTCAGGGTTCCCGGGACCCCTTGGAAAAGCACACGAAAATATGGAAATCGCGCGAAATTCTAGTTTTTTGGCTGAAAAACGCAAAAGACTAGGAACGATCATGGAGGGGCAGTGACTATGGTTCCTTAGGTCGTATTTGATACTCCGAAAAATGTTTAGGCGATCCAGCTTCGGGGGGCCTGACCCACTCGGAAGGCGTGGGCGATAGCACACAAAAATATGGGAATCGGGCGGAATTCTAGTTTTTTGGCCAGAAAATGCAAAAAATGAGGAACGATCATGGAGAGGTGGTGACTATGGTTCCTTAGGTCTTAATTGATGGCCCGTAATTTTTTTAGGCGATCCGAGACCGGCGGCCCGGCCCACTCGGAAGGCGTGGGCTAAAGCACAAGAAAATATGAAAATCGCGTGGAATTCTAGTTTTTTGGCTGAAAAACGCAAAAGACTAGGAACGATCATGGCGGGGCGGTGACTATGGTTGCTTAGGTCGTATTTGATAGTTCGGAAAATTTTTAGGCGATCCGGCTCAGGGGGGCCCGACCCACTCGGAAAGCGTGGGCGACAGCACAAAAAAATATGAGAATCGGGCAGAATTCTAGTTTATTGGCCAAAAAATGCAAAAAATGAGGAACGATCGTGGCGAGGCGGTGACTATGGTTCCTTAGGTCCTAAGCGATGGCCCAAAAAATTTTTAGGTGATCGGAGTCCGGCGGTCCGGCCCACTCGGAAGGCGTGGGCAATACCACACAAAAATGTGGTAATCGAGCGAAATTCTAGTTTTTTGGCCGAAAATGCAATAAATGAGGAACGATCATGGCGGGGCGGTGACTATGGTTCCTTAGGTCATATTTGATGGCCCGGAAAATTTTAGGCGATCGGGGTCCATGGCTCCCGGGACCACTCGGAAGGCGTAAGCTATAGTACACGAAAATATACAAATCGCGCGGAGTTCTAGTTTTTTGGCCGAAAAATGCAAAGCATTTGGAACGATCATGGTGGGGCGGTGACTATGGTACCTTAGGTCGTATTTGATAGTCCAGAAAAATTTTAGGCGATTGGGGTCCGCGTCTCCCCGGACCACTTGGAAGGCGTGGGTATAGCACACGAAAATATGGGAATCGGGCGTAATTCTAGTTTTTTGGCCGAAAAATGCAAAAAATGAGAAACGATGATTGCGGGGTGGTTACTATGGTTCCTTAGGTCGTATTTGGCGGCCCGGAAAAATTTTAGGCGATCGGGGTCCGGGGGTCCCGGAACCACTGGGAAGGGTGGGCAATAGCACACAAAAATATTGTAATCGGGCGGAATTCTAGTTTTTTGGCCAAAAAATGCAACAAATGAGGAATGATCATGGCTGGGCGGTGACTATGGTTCCTTAGGTCATATTTGATAGTCCGGAAAAATTTTAGGCGATAGGGGTCCTGAGGTCCCGGGACCACTCGGAAGGTGTGGGCTATAACACACAAAAATATGGGAATCGCGCGGAATTCTAGATTTTTGGCCGAATAACGCAAAAAATAAGGAACGATCATGGCTGGGCGGTGACTATGGTTCCTTAGGTCATATTTGATAGTCCGGAAAAGTTTTAGGCGATAGGGGTCCGGAGACCCGGGACCACTTGTAAGGCGTGGGTATAGCACACGAAAATATGGGAATCGGGCGAAATTCTAGTTGTTTGGCCGAAAAATGCAAAAAATGAGAAACAATCATGGCGGGGCGAATACTATGGTTCCTTAGGTCGTATTTGATAGTCTGGAAAAATTTTAGGCAATAGGGGTCAGGAGGTCCCGGGACCACTCGGAAGGTGTGGGCTATAACACACAAAAATATGGGAATCGCGCGCAATTCTAGTTGTTTGGCCAAAAAACGCAAAAAATGAGGAGCGATCATGGCGGGGCGGATACTATGGTTCCTTAGGTTGTATTTGATAGTCCGAAAAAATTTTAGGCGATAGGGGTCAGGAGGTCCCGGGACCACTCGGAAGGCGTGGGCTATAACACACAAAAATTTGGGAATCGCGTAGAATTCTAGTTGTTTGGCCGAATTACGCAAAAAATGAGGAACGATCAGGGCGGGGTGGTTACTATGGTTCCTTAGGTCGTATTTGATGGCCCAGAAAATTTTTAGGCGATCGGGGTTCGGGGTTCCCGGGACCCCTTGGAAAAGCACACGAAAATATGGATATCGCGCGAAATTCTAGTTTTTTGGCTGAAAAACGCAAAAGACTAGGAACAATCATGGAGGGGTGGTGACTATGGTTCCTTAGGTCGTATTTGATAGTCTGAAAATTTTTTAGACGATCCAGCTCCGGGGGGCCTGACCCACTCGGAAGGCCTGGGCGATAGCACACAAAAATATGGGAATCGGGCGGAATTCTAGATTTTTGGCCAGAAAATGCAAAAAATGATGAACGATCATGGAGAGGCGGTGACTATGGTTCCTTAGGTCTTAATTGATGGCCCGTAATATTTTTAGGCGATCCGAGACCGGCGGCCCGGCCCACTCGGAAGGCGTGGGCTAAAGCATAAGAAAATATGGAAATCGCGCGGAATTCTAGTTTTTTGGCTGAAAAACGCAAAAGACTAGGAACGATCATGGTGGGGGGGTGACTACGGTTCCTTAGGTCGTATTTGATAGTCCGGAAAATTTTTAGGCGATCCGGCTCCGGGGGGCCCGACCCACTCGGAAGGCGTGGGCGATAGCACACAAAAATATGAGAATCGGGCGGAAGTCTAGTTTATTGGCCAAAAAATGCAAAAAATGAGGAACGATCATGGCGAGGCGGTGACTATGGTTCCTTAGGTCCTAATTGATGGCCCGAAAATTTTTTAGGCGATCCGAGTCCGGCGGTCCGGCCCACTCGGAAGGCATGGGCAATAGCACACAAAAATATGGTAATTGAGCGGAATTCTAGTTTTTTGGCCGAAAAACGCAATAAATGAGGAAAGATCATGGCAGGGCGGTGACTATGGTTCCATAGGTCATATTTGATGGCCCAAAAAATTTTAGGCGACCGGGGTCCACGGCTCCCGGGACCACTCGGAAAGCGTAAGCTAATCGCGCAGAGTTCTAGTTTTTTGGCCGAAAAATGCAAAGCATTTGGAACGATCATGGTGGGGGCGATGACTATGGTACCTTAGGTCGTATTTGATAGTCCAGAAAAATTTTAGGCGATCGGGGTTCGCGGCTCCCCGGACCACTTGGAAGGCGTGGGTATAGCACACGAAAATATGGGAATCGGGCGTAATTCTAGTTTTTTGGCCGAAAAATGCAAAAAATGAGAAACGATGATGGTGGGGCGGTTTCTATGGTTCCTTAGGTCGTATTTGACGGCCCGGAAAAATTTTAGGCGATCGGGGTCCGGGGGTCCCGGAACCACTGGGAAGGGTGGGCAATAGCACACAAAAATATTGTAATTGGGCGGAATTCTAGTTTTTTTGCGAAAAACCGCAACAAATGAGGAATGATCATGGCTGGGCGGTGACTATAGTTCCTTAGGTCGTATTTGATAGTCCGGAAAAATTTTAGGCGATAGGGGTCCTGAGGTCCCGGGACCACTCGAAAGGTGTGGGCTATAACACACAAAAATATGGGAATCGCGCGGAATTCTAGTTGTTTGGCCGAAAAATGCAAAAAATAAGGAACGATCATGGCTGGGCGGTGACTATGGTTCCTTAGGTCTTATTTGATAGTCCGGAAAAGTTTTAGGCAATAGGGGTCAGGAGGTCCCGGGACCACTCGGAAGCCGTGGGCTATAACACACAAAAATATGGGAATCGCGCGTAATTCTAGTTGTTTGGCCAAAAAATGCAAAAAATGAGGAGCGATCATGGCGGGGCGGATACTATGGTTCCTTAGGTTGTATTTGATAGTCCGAAAAAATTTTAGGCGATAGGGGTCAGGAGGTCCCGGGACCACTCGGAAGGCGTGGGCTATAATACACAAAAATATGGGAATCGCGCGGAATTCTAGTTGTTTGGCCGAAAAACGCAAAAAATGAGGAACGATCATGGCGGGGTGGTTACTATGGTTCCTTAGGTCATATTTGATGGCTCGAAAAAGTTTTAGGCGATCGGGGTTCGGGGTTCCCGGGACCCCTTAGAAGGCGTGGGCTAAAGCACACGAAAATATGGAAATCGCGCAGAATTCTAGTTTTTTGGCTGAAAAAGCAAAAGACTAGGAACGATCATGGCGGGGCGGTGACTATGGTTCCTTAGGTCGTATTTGATAGTCCGGAAAAATTTTAGGCTATCCGGCTCCCGGGGGCCCGACCCACTCGGAAGGCGTGGGCGATAGCACACAAAAATATGGGAATCGGGCGGAATTCTAATTTTTTGGCCAAAAAATGCAAAAAATGAGGAACGATCATGGCGTGGCGGTGACTATGGTTCCTTAGGTCCTAATTGATTGCCCGAAAAGTTTTTAGGCGATCCGAGTCCGGCGGCCCGGCCCACTCGGAAGGCGTGGGCAATAGCACACAAAAATATGGTAATCGAGCGGAATTCTAGTTTTTTGGCCGAAAAATGCCATAAATGAGGTACAATCAAGGCGGGGCGGTGACTATGGTTCCTTAGGTCGTATTTGATGGCCCGAAAAATTTTAGGCGATCGGGGTCCATGGCTCCCGGGACCACTCGGAAGGCGTAAGCTATAGCACACTAAAATATGAAAATCGCGCGGAGTTCTAGTATTTTGGCCGAAAAATGCAAAGCATTTGGAACGATAATGGTGTGGCAGTGACTATGGTACCTTAGGTCGTATTTGATAGTCCGGAAATATTTTAGGCGATCGGGGTCCGTGGCTCCCCGGACCACTTGGAAGGCGTGGGCATAGCACACGAAAATATGGGAATCGGGCGTAATTCTAGTTTTTTGACCGAAAAATGCAAAAAATGAGAAACGATGATGGCGGGGCGGTTACTATGGTTCCTTAGGTCGTATTTGATGGCCCGGAAAAATTTTAGGCGATCGGGGTCCGGGGATCCCGGAACCACTTGGAAGGGTGGGCAATAGCACACAAAAATATTGAAATCGGGCGGAATTCCAGTGTTTTGGCCGAAAAACGCAACAAATGAGGAATGATCATGGCTGGGCGGTGACTATGGTTCCTTAGGTCATATTTGATAGTCCGGAAAAATTTTAGGCGATAGGGGTCCGGAGTTCCCGGGTTCACTTGGAAGGCGTGGGCTATAGGACACGAAAATATGGGAATCGCGCGGAATTCTTGTTTTTGGGCGAAAAACGGAAAAAAACTAGGAAAGATCATGGCTGGGCGGTGACTATGGTTCCTTAGGTCTTATTTGATAGTCCAGAAAAATATTAGGCTATACGGGTCCGGAGGTCCCGGGACCACTCGGAAGGCGTGGGCTATAACACACAAAAATATGGGAATCGCGCGGAATTCTAGTTGTTTGGCCCAAAAACGCAAAAAATGAGGAACGATCATGGCGGGGTGGATACTATGGTTCCTTAGGTCGTATTTGATAGTCCAGAAAGATTTTAGGCGATAGGGGTCCGGAGGTCCCGGGACCACTCGGAAGGCGTGGGCTATAACACACAAATATATGGGAATCACGCGAAATTCTAGTTGTTTGGCCGAAAAACGCAAAAAATGAGGAACGATCATGGCGGGGTGGTTACTATGGTTCCTTAGGTCGTATTTGATGGCCCAGAAAAGTTTTAGGCGATTGGGGTTCGGGGTTCCCGGGATCCCTTGGAAGGCATGGGCTAAAGCACACGAAAATATGGAAATCGCGCGAAATTCTAGTTTTTTGGCTGAAAAACGCAAAAAATGAGGAACGCTCATGGCGGGGCGGTGACTATGGTTCCTTAGGTCGCATTTGATAGTACGGAAAGTTTTTAGGCGATCCGGCTCCGGGGGGCCCGATCCACTCGGAAGGCGTGGGCGATAGCACTCACAAATATAGGAATCAGGCGGAATTCTAGTTTTTTTGCCAAAAAATGCAAAAAATGAGGAACGATCATGGCGAGGCGGTGACTATGGTTCCTTAGGTCTTAATTGATGGCCCGAAAATTTTTAGGCGATTCGAGACCGGCGGCCTGGCGCACTCGGAAGGCGTGGGCAATAGCACACAAAAATATGGTAATCGAGCGGAATTCTAGTTTTTTGGCCGAAAAACGCAATAAATGAGGAACTATCATGGCGGGGCGGTGACTATGGTTCCTTAGGTCATATTTGATGGCCTGGAAAATTTTAGGCGATCGAGGTCCACGGCTCCCAGGACCACTCGGAAGGCATAAGCTATAGCACACTAAAATATGCAAATCGCGCGAATTTCTAGTTTTTTGGCCGAAAAATGCAAAGCATTTGGAACGATCATGGTGGGGCGGTGACTATGGTACCTTAGGTCGTATTTGATAGTCTGGAAAAATTTTAGGCGATAGGGGTCCTGAGGTCCCGGGACCACTCGGAAGGTGTGGGCTATAACACACAAAAATATGGGAATCGCGCGGAATTCTAGTTGTTTGGCCGAAAAATGCAAAAAATAAGGAACGATCATGGCTGGGCGGTGACTATGGTTCCTTAGGTTTTATTTGATAGTCCGGAAAAATTTTAGGCGATAGGGGTCCGGAGACCCGGGACCACTTGTAAGGCGTGCACACAAAAATATGGGAATCGGGCGAAATTCTAGTTGTTTCGCCGAAAAATGCAAAAATTGAGAAACGATCATGGCGGGAAGGTGACTATGGTTCCTTAGGTCTTATTTGATAGTCCGGAAATTTTTTTAGGTGATCCGAGTGCGGGGGGCACGGCCCATTCGAAAGGCGTGGGCTATAGCACACGAAAATATCGAATCGCTCGGAATTCTAGTTGTTTGGCCGCAAAACGCAAAAAATAAGGAACGATCATGGCGGGGCGGATTCTATGGTTCCTTAGGTTGTATTTGATTGCCTGGAAAAATTTTAGGCGATCGGGGTCCGCGGCTCTTGGGACCACTCGGAATGCGTCGGTATAGCACACGAAAATATGGTAATCGGGCGAAATTCTAGGTCTTTTTCACTAACATGCAAAAAATGTGGAAAGATCTTGGCAGGGCGGTGACTATGGTTCCTTTGGTCTTATTTGATAGTCCGGAAAATATTAGGCGATAGGGGTCCGGAGGTCCCGGGACCACTCGGAAAGCGTAGGCTATAACACACAAAAATATGGGAATCGCGCGGAATTCTAGTTGTTTCGCCGAAAAACGCAAACAATGAGGAACGATCATGGCGGGGCGGATACTATGGTTCCTTAGGTCGTATTTGATAGTCCGGAAAAATATTAGGCGATAGGGGTCCGGAGGTCCCGGGACCACTCGGAAGGTGTGGGCTATAACACACAAAATATGGGAATCGCGCGGAATTCTAGTTGTTTGGCCGAAAAATGCAAAAAATAAGGAACGATCATGGCGGGGCGGATACTATGGTTCCTTAGGTCGTATTTGATTGCCCGGACAAATTTTAGGCGATCGGGGTCTGCGGCTCTTGGGACCACTCGGAATGCGTGGGTATAGCACACGAAAATATGGGAATCGGGCGAAATTCTAGGTCTTTTTCAGTAACATGCAAAAAATGTGGAAAGATCTTGGCAGGGCGGTGACTATGGTTCCTTTGGTCTTATTTGATAGTCCGGAAAAATATTAGGCGATAGGGGTCTGGAGGTCCCGGGACCACTCGGAAGGCGTGGGCTATAACACACAAAAATATGGGAATCGCGCGGAATTCTAGTTGTTTGGCCGAGAAATGCAAAAAATGAGGAACGATCATGGCGGGGCGGATACTATGGTTCCTTAGGTCGTATTTGATAGTCCGGAAAAATTTTAGGCGATAGGGGTCAGGAGGTCCCTGGGACCACTCGGAAGGCGTGGGCTATAACACACAAAAATATGGGAATCGCGCGGAATTTTAGTTGTTTGGACGAAAAATGCAAAACATGAGGAACAATAATGGTGGGGTGGTTACTATGGTTCCTTAGGTCGTATTTGATGGCCCGAAAAAATTTTAGGCGATCGGGGTTTGGGGTTCCCGGGACCCCTTGGAAGGAGTGGGCTAAAGCACAAGAAAATATGGAAATCGCGCGGAATTCTATTTTTTTGGCTGAAAAATGCAAAAGACTAGGAACGATCATGGCGGGGCGGTGACTATGGTTCCTTAGGTCGTATTTGATAGTCCAGAAATTTTTTAGGCGATCCGGCTCCGGGGGGCCCGACCCACTCGGAAGGCGTGGGCGACAGCACACAAAAATATGAGAATCGGGCGGAATTCTAGTTTTTTGGCCAAGAAATGCAAAAAATGAGAAACGATCATGGCGAGGCGGTGACTATGGTTCCTTAGGTCCTAATTGATGACCCGAAAAATTTTAGGCGATTCGAGTGCGGCGGCCCGGCCCACTCGGAAGGCGTGGGCAATAGTACACAAAAATATGGTAATCGAGCGGAATTCTAGTTTTTTGGCCGAAAAACGCAATAAATGAGGAACGATCATGGCGGGGCGGTGACTATGGTTCCTTAGGTCGTATTTTATGGCCCGAAAAATTTTAGGCGATCGGGGTCCACGGTTCTTGGGACCCCTCGGAAGGCGTAAGCTATGGCACACGAAAATATGCAAATCGCGCGGAGTTCTAGTTTTTTGGCCGAAAAATGCAAAGCATTTGGAACGATCATGGTGGGGCGGTGACTATGGTACCTTAGGTCGTATTTGATAGTCTGGAAAAATTTTAGGCGATCGGGGTCCGCGGCTCCCCTTACCACTTGGAAGGCGTGGGTATAGCACACGAAAATATGGGAATCGGGCGTAATTCTAGTTTTCTGGCCGAAAAATGCAAAAAATGAGAAACTATGGGGCAGGGTGGTTACTATGGTTCCTTAGGTCGTATTTGACGGCCCGGAAACATTTTAGGCGATCGGGGTCCGGGGGTCCCGGAACCACTTGGAAGGGTGGGCAATAGCACACAAAAATATTGTAATCGGGCGGAATTCTAGTTTTTTGGCCAAAAAACGCAACAAATGAGGAATGATCATGGCTGGGCGGTGACTATGGTTCCTTAGGTCGTATTTGATAGTCCGGAAAATTTTTAGGCGATAGGGGTCCGGAGTTCCCGGGTTCACTTGGAAGGCGTGGGTTATAGGACACGAAAATATGGAAATCGCGCGGAATTCTAGTTTTTTGGCCCAAAAACGGAAAAAAACTAGGAACGATCATGGCTGGGCGGTGACTATGGTTCCTTAGGTCTTATTTGATAGTCCGGAAAAATTTTAGGCGATAGGGGTCCGGAGACCCGGGACCACTCGGAAGGCGTGGGCTATAACACACAAAAATATGGGATCTCGCGGAATTCTAGTTGTTTGGCCGAAAACGCAAAAAATGAGGAACGATCATGGAGGGGCGGATACTATGGTTCCTTAGGTCGTATTTGATAGTCCGGAAAAATTTTAGGCGATAGGGGTCCGGAGGTCCCGGGACCACTCGGAAGGTGTGGGCTATAACACAGAAATATGGGAATCGCATGTAATTCTAGTTGTTTGGCCGAAAAACGCAAAAAATAAGGAACGATCATGGCGGGGTGGATACTATGGTTCCTTAGGTCGTATTTGATTGCCCGAAAAAATTTTAGGCGATCGGGGTCCGCGGCTCTTGGGACCACTAGGAAGGCGTGGGCAATAGCACACAAAAATATGGTAATCGAGCGGAATTCTAGTTTTTTGGCCGAAAAACGCAAAAAATGAGGAACGATCAGGGCGGGGCGGATACTATGGTTCCTTAGGTCGTATTTGATAGTCCGGAAAAATTTTAGGCGATAGGGGTCCGGAGGTCCCGGGACCACTCGGAAGGTGTGGGCTATAACACAAAATATGGGAATCGCGTGTAATTCTAGTTGTTTGGCCGAAAAACGCAAAAAATAAGGAATGATTATGGCGTGGCGGATACTATGGTTCCTTAGGTCGTATTTGATTGCCCGGAAATATTTTAGGCGATCGGGGTCCGCGGCTCTTGGGACCACTCGGAAGGCGTGGGCAATATGCACACAAAAATATGGTAATCGAGCGAAATTCTAGTTTTTTGGCGGAAAAACGCAAAAAATGAGGAACAATCATGGCGGGGCGGATACTATGGTTCCTTTGGTCTTATTTGATAGTCCGGAAAAATATTAGGCGATAGGGGTCCGGAGGTCCCGGGACCACTCGGAAGGCGTGGGCTTTAACACACAAAAATATGGGAATCGAACGGAATTCTAGTTGTTTCGCCGAAAAACGCAAAAATGAGGAACGATCATGGCGGGGCGGTTACTATGGTTCCTTAGGTCGTATTTGATAGTCCGGAAAAATTTTAGGCGATAGGGGTCAGGAGGTCCCGGGAACACTCGGTAGGCGTGGGTTATAACACACAAAAATATGGGAATCGCGCGGAATTCTAGTTGTTTGGCCGAAAAACGCAAAAATGAGGAACGATCATGGCGGGGTGGTTACTATGGTTCCTTAGGTCATATTTTATGGCCCGAAAAAATTTTAGGCGATCGGGGTTCGGGGTTCCCGGGACCCCTTGGAAGGCGTGGGCTAAAGCACACGAAAATATGGAAATGGCGCGAAATTCTAGTTTTTTGGCTGAAAAACGCAAAAGACTAGGAACGATCATGGCAAGGCGGTGACTATGGTTCCTTAGGTCGTATTTGATAGTCCGAAAAATTTTTAGGCGATCCAGCTCCGGGGGGCCCGACCCACTCGGAAGGCGTGGGCGATAGCACACACAAATATGAGAATCGGGCAGAATTCTAGTTTATTGGCCAAAAAATGCAAAAAATGAGGAACGATCATGGCGAGGCGGTGACTATGGTTCCTTAGGTCCTAATTGATGGCCCGAAAATTTTTTAGGCGATCCGAGTCCGGCGGTCCGTCCCACTCGGAAGGCGTGGGCAATAGCACACAAAAATATGGTAATCGAGCGGAATTCTAGTTTTTTGGCCGAAAAACGCAATAAATGAGGAATGATCATGGCAGGGCGGTGACTATGGTTCCTTAGGTCATATTTGATGGCCCGGAAAATTTTAGGCGATCGTGGTCCTCGGCTCCCGGGACCACTCGGAAGGCGTAAGCTATAGCACACGAAAATATGCAAATCGCGCGGAGTTTTAGTTTTTTGGCCGAAAAATGCAAAGAATTTGGAACGATCATGGTGGGGCGGTGACTATGGTACCTTAGGTCGTATTTGATAGTCCAGAAAAATTTTAGGCGATCGGGGTCCGCGGCTCCCCGGACCACTTGGAAGGCGTGGGTATAGCACACGAAAATATCGGAATCGGGCGTAATTCTAGGTTTTTGGCCGAAAAATGCAAAAAATGAGAAACGATGATGGCGGGGCGGTTACTATGGTGCCTTAGGTCGTATTTGACGGCCTGGAAAAATTTTAGGCGATCGGGGTCCGGGGGTCTCGGAACCACTGGGAAGGGTGGGCAATAGTACACAAAAATATTGTAATCGGGCGGAATTCTAGTTTTTTGGCCGAAAAATGCAACAAATGAGGAATGATCATGGCTTGGCGGTGACTATGGTTCCTTAGGCTGTATTTGATAGTCCGGAAGATTTTTAGGCGATAGGGGTCCTGAGGTCCCGGGACCACTCGGAAGGTGTGGGCTGTAACACACAAAAATATGGGAATCGCGCGGAATTCTAGTTGTTTGGCCGAAAAATGCAAAAAATAAGGAACGATCATGGCTGGGTGGTGACTATGGTTCCTTAGGTCTTATTTGAAAGTCCAGAAAAATTTTAGGTGATCGGGGTCCGCGGCTCCCCGGACCACTTGGAAGGCGTGGGTATAGCACACAAAAATATGGGAATCGGGCGTAATTCAAGTTTTTTGGCCGAAAAATGCAAAAAATGAGAAACGATGATGGCGGGGCGGTTACTATGGTTCCTTAGGTCGTATTTCACGGCCCGGAAAAATTTTAGGCGATCGGGGTCCGGGGGTCCCGGAATCACTTGGAAGGGTGGGCAATAGCACACGAAAATATTGTAATCGGGCAGAATTCTAGTTTTTTGGCCGAAAAATGCAACAAATGAGGAATGATCATGGCTGGGCAGTGACTATGGTTCCTTAGGTCGTATTTGATAGTCCGGAAAAATTTTAGGCGATAGGGGTCCTGAGGTCCCGGGACCACTCGGAAGGTGTGGGCTATAACACACAACAATATGGGAATCGCGTGGAATTCTATTTGTTTGGCCGAAAAATGCAAAAAATAAGGAACGATCATGGCTGGGCGGTGACTATGGTTCCTTAGGTCTTATTTGATAGTCCGGAAAAGTTTTAGGCGATAGGGGTCCGGAGACCCGGGACCACTTGTATGGCGTGGGTATAGCACACGAAAATATGGGAATCGGGCGTAATTCTAGTTTTTTGGCCGAAAAATGCAAAAAATGAGAAACAATCATGGCGGGGCGGATACTATGGTTCCGTAGGTCGCATTTGATAGTCCGGAAAAATTTTAGGCAATAGGGGTCAGGAGGTCCAGGGACCACTCGGAAGGCGTGGGCTATAACACACAAACATATGGGAATCGCGCGGAATTCTAGTTGTTTGGCCGAAAAACGCAAAAAATGAGGAATGATCATGGCGGGGTGGTTACTATGGTTCCTTAGGTCGTATTTGATTGCCCAGAAAATTTTTAGGCGATCGGGGTTCGGGGTTCCCGGGACCCCTTGGAAGGCGTGGGCTAAAGCACACGAAAATATGGAAATCGCGCGGAATTCTAGTTTTTTGGCTGAAAAATGCAAAATACTAGGAACGATCATGGAGGGGCGGTGACTATGGTTCCTTAGGTCTTATTTGATAGTCCGAAAAATTTTTAGGCGATCCGGCTCCCGAGGGCCCGACCCACTCGGAAGGCATGGGCGATAGCACGCAAAAATATGGGAATCGGGCAGAATTCTAGTTTTTTGGCCAATAAATGCAAAAAATGAGGAACGATCATGGCGAGGCGGTGACTATGGTTCCTTAGGTCCTAATTGATGGCCCGAAATTTTTTAGGTGATCCGAGTCCGGCGGCCCGGCCCACTCGGAAGGCGTGGGCAATAGCACACAAAAATATGGTAATCGAGCGGAATTCTAGTTTTTTGGCCGAAAAACCCCATAAATGAGGAACGATCAAGGCGGGGCGGTGACTATGGTTCCTTAGGTCGTATTTGATGGCCCGGAAATTTTTAGGCGATCGGGGTCCCCGGCTCCCGGGATCACTCGGAAGGCGTAAGCTATAGCACACTAAAATATGAAAATCGCGCAGAGTTCTAGTTTTTTGGCCGAAAAATGCAACGCATGTGGAACGATCATGGTGTGGCGGTGACTATGGTACCTTAGGTCGTATTTGACGGCCCAGAAAAATTTTAGGCGATCGGGGTCCCGGAACCACTTGGAAGGTTGGGCAATAGCACACAAAAATATTGTAATCGGGCGGAATTCCAGTGTTTTGGCCGAAAAACGGAACAAATGAGGAATGATCATGGCTGGACGGTGACTATGGTTCCTTAGGTCTTATTTGATAGTCCGGAAAAATATTAGGCGATAGGGGTCCGGAGGTCCCGGGACCACTCGGAAGGGATGGGCTATAACACACAAAAATATGGAAATCGCGCGAAATTCTAGTTGTTTGGCCGAAAAACGCAAAAAATGAGGAACGATCATGGAGGGGCGGATACTATGGTTCCTTAGGTCGTATTTGATAGTCCAGAAAGATTTTAGGCGATAGGGGTCCAGAGGTCCCGGGACCACTCGGAAGGCGTGGGCTATAACACACAAAAATATGGGATCGCGTGGAATTCTAGTTGTTTGGCCGAAAAACGCAAAAAATGAGGAACGATAATGGCGGGGCGGATACTATGGTTCCTTAGGTCGTATTTGATAGTCCGGAAAAATTTTAGGCGATAGGGGTCCGGAGGTCCCGGGACCACTCGGAAGGTGTGGGCTATAACACACAAAAATATGGGAATCGCGCGTAATTCTAGTCGTTTTGCCGAAAAACGCAAAAAATAAGGAACGATCATGGCGTGGAGGATACTATGGTTCCTTAGGTCGTATTCGATAGTCCGGAAAACTTTTAGGTGATAGGGGTCCGGAGTTCCCGGGTTCACTTGGAAGGCGTGGGCTATAGGACATGAAAATATGGGAATCGCGCGGAATTCTAGTTTTTTGGCCGAAAAATGGAAAAAAACTAGGAACGATCATGGCTGGACGGTGACTATGGTTCCTTAGGTCTTATTTGATAGTCCGGAAAAATATTAGGCGATAGGGGTCCGGAGGTCCCGGGACCACTCGGAAGGGGTGGGCTATAACACACAAAAATATGGAAATCGCGCGAAATTCTAGTTGTTTGGCCGAAAAACGCAAAAAATGAGGAACGATCATGGAGGGGCGGATACTATGGTTCCTTAGGTCGTATTTGATAGTCCGGAAAGATTTTAGGCGATAGGGGTCCGGAGGTCCCGGGACCACTCGGAAGGCGTGGGCTATAACACACAAAAATATGGGAATCACGCGGAATTCTAGTTGCTTGGCCGAAAAACGCTAAAAATGAGGAACGATCATGGCGGGGTGGTTACTATGGTTCCTTAGGTCATATTTGATGGCCCGAAAATTTTTTAAGCGATTGGGGTTCGGGGTTCCCGGGACCCCTTGGAAGGCGTGGGCTAAAGCACGCGAAAATATGGAAATCGCGCGAAATTCTAGGTTTTTGGCTGAAAAATGCAAAAAATGAGGAACGATCATGGCGGGGCGGTGACTATGGTTCCTTAGGTCGCATTTGATAGTACGGAAAATTTTTAGGCGATCCGGCTCCGGGGGGCCCAACCCATTCGGAAGGCGTGGGCGATAGCACACAAAAATATGGGAATCGGGCGGAATTCTAGTTTTTGGCCAAAAAATGCAAAAAATGAGGAACGATCATGACGAGGCGGTGACTATGGTTCCTTAGGTCTTAATTGATGGCCCAAAAATTTTTTAGGCGATCCGAGACCGGCGGCCCGGCCCACTCAGAAGGCGTGGGCAATAGCACACAAAAATATGGTAATCGAGCGGAATTCTAGTTTTTTGGCTGAAAAACGCAATAAATGAGGAACGATCATGGAGGGGCGGTGACTATGGTTCCTTAGGTCCTAATTGATGGCCCGAAATTTTTTAGGCGATCCGAGTCCGGCGGCCCGGCCCACTCGGAAGGCGTGGGCAATAGCACACAAAAATATGGTAATCAAGCGGAATTCTAGTTTTTTGGCCGAAAAATGCCATAAATGAGGAACGATCAAGGCGGGGCGGTGACTATGGTTCCTTAGGTCGTATTTGATGGCCTGGAAAATTTTAGGCGATCAGGGTCCACGGCTCCCGGGACCACTCGGAAGGCGTAAGCTATAGCACACCAAAATATGAAAATCGCGCGGAGTTATAGTTTTTTGGCCGAAAAATGCAAAGCATTTGGAACGATCATGGTGTGGCGGTGACTATGGTACCTTAGGTCGTATTTGATAGTCTGGAAAACTTTTAGGTGATCGGGGTCCGCGGCTCCCCGGACCACTTGGAAGGCGTGGGTATAGCACACGAAAATATGGGAATCGGGGGTAATTCTAGATTTTTGGCCGAAAAATGCAAAAAATGAGAAACGATGATGGCGGGGCGGTTACTATGGTTCCTTAGGTCGTATTTGACGGCCCGAAAAAATTTTAGGCGATCGGGGTCCGGGGGTCCCGGAACCACTTGGAAGGGTGGGCAATAACACACAAAAATATTGTAATCGGGCGGAATTCCAGTGTTTTGGCCGAAAAAAGCAACAAATGAGGAATGATCATGGCTGGGCGGTGACTATGGTTCCTTAGGTCGTATTTGATAGACCGGAAAAATTTTAGGCGATAGGGGTCTGGAGTTCCCGGGTTCACTTGGAAGGCGTGGGCTATAAGACACGAAAATATGGGAATCGCGCGGAATTCTAGTTTTTTGGCCGAAAAACGGAAAAACCTAGGAACGATCATGGCTGGGCAGTGACTATGGTTCCTTAGGTCTTATTTGATAGTCCGGAAAAATTTTAGGCGATATGGGTTCGGAGACCCGGGACCACTCGGAAGGCGTGGGCTTTAACACACAAAAATATGGGATCACGCGGAATTCTAGTTGTTTGGCCGAAAAACGCAAAAAATGAGGAATGATAATGGCGGGGCGGATACTATAGTTCCTTAGGTCGTATTTGATAGTCCGGAAAAATTTTAGGCGATAGGGGTCCGGAGGTCCCGGGACCACTCGGAAGGTGTGGGCTATAACACACAAATATATGGGAATCGCGCGTAATTCTAGTCGTTTTGCCGAAAAATGCAAAAAATAAGGAACGATCATGGCGTGGCGTATACTATGGTTCCTTAGGTCGTATTTGATAGTCCGGAAAAATTTTAGGCGATAGGGGTCCGGAGTTCCCGGGTTCACTTGGAAGGCGTGGGCTATAGGACATGAAAATATGGGAATCGCGCGGAATTCTAGTTGTTTGGCCGAAAAACGCAAAAAATGAGGAACGATCATGGCGGGGCGGATACTATGGTTCCTTAGGTCGTAATTGATAGTCCGGAAAGATTTTAGGCGATAGGGGTCCGGAGGTCCCGGGACCACTCGGAAGGCATGGGCTATAACACACAAAAATATGGGAATCACGCGGAATTCTAGTTGTTTGGCCGAAAAACGCAAAACATGAGGAACGATCATGGCGGGGTGGTTACTATGGTTACTTAGGTCGTATTTGATGGCCCGAAAATTTTTTAGGCGATCGAGGTTCGGGGTTCCCGGGACCCCTTGGAAGGCGTGGGCTAAAGCACACGAAAATATGGAAATCGCGCGAAATTCTAGTTTTTTGGCTGAAAAACGCAAAAAATGAGGAACGATCATGGCGGGGCGGTGACTATGGTTCCTTCGGTCGCATTTGATAGTACGGAAATGTTTTAGGCGATCTGGCTCCGGGGGGCCCGACCCACTCGGAAGGCGTGGGCGATAGCACACAAAAATATGGGAATCGGGCAGAATTCTAGTTTTTAGGCCAAAAAATGCAAAAAATGAGGAACGATCATGGAAAGGCGGTGACTATGGTTCCTTAGGTCTTAATTGATGGCCCGAAAATTTTTAGGCGGCCCGGCCCACTCGGAAGGCGTGCGCAATAGCACACAAAAATATGGTAATCGAGCGGAATTCTAGTTTTTTGGCCGAAAAATGCAATAAATGAGGAACGATCATGGCGGGGCGGTGACTATGGTTCCTTAGGTCATATTTGATGGCCCGGAAAATTTTAGGCTATCGGGGTCCACGGCTCCCAGGACCACTCGGAAGGCGTAAGCTATAGCACACTAAAATATGCAAATCGCGCGGATTTCTAGTTTTTTGGCAAAAAAATGCAAAGCATTTGGAACAATCATGGTGGGGCGGTGACTATGGTACCTTAGGTCGTATTTGATAGTCCGGAAATATTTTAGGCGATAGGGGTCCTGAGGTCCCGGGACCACTCGGAAGGTGTGGGCTATAACACACAAAAATATGGGAATCGCGCGGAATTCTAGTTGTTTGGCCGAAAAATGCAAAAAATAAGGAACGATCATGGCTGGGAGGTGACTATGGTTCCTTAGGTTTTATTTGATAGTCCGGAAAAATTTTAGGCGATAGGGGTCCGGAGACCCGGGACCACTTGTAAGGCGTGGGTATAGCACACAAAAATATGGGAATCGGGCGGAATTCTAGTTGTTTCGCCAAAAAATGCAAAAAATGAGAAACGATCATGGCGGGAAGGTGACTATGGTTCCTTAGGTCTTATTTGATAGTCCGAAAATTTTTTTAGGTGATCCGAGTGCGGGGGGCACGGCCCACTCGGAAGGCGTGGGCTATAGCACACGAAAATATGGGAATCGCTCGGAATTCTAGTTGTTTGGCCGAAAAACGCAAAAAATAAGGAACGATCATGGCGGGGCGGATACTATGGTTCCTTAGGTTGTATTTGATTGCCCGGAAAAATTTTAGGCGATCGGGGTCCGCGGCTCTTGGGACCACTCGGAATGCGGGGGTATAGCACACGAAAATATGGTAATCGGGCGAAATTCTAGGTCTTTTTCAGTAACATGCAAAAAATGTGGAAAGATCTTGGCAGGGCGGTGACTATGGTTCCTTTGGTCTTATTTGATAGTCTGGAAAAATATTAGGCGATAGGGGTCCGGAGGTCCCGGGACCACTCGGAAGGCGTGGGCTATAACACACAAATATATGGGAATCGCGCGGAATTCTAGTTGTTTGGCCGAAAAACGCAAAAAATGAGGAACGATCATGGTGGGGCGCATACTATGGTTCCTTAGGTCGTATTTGATAGTCCGGAAAAATTTTAGGCGATAGGGGTCAGGAGGTCCCGGGACCACTCGGAAGGCGTGGGCTATAACACACAAAAATATGGGAATCGCACGGAATTCTAGTTGTTTGGACGAAAAATGCAAAAAATGAGGAACGATAATGGTGGGGTGGTTACTATGGTTCCTTAGGTCGTATTTGATGGCCCGGAAAATTTTTAGGCGATCGGGGTTCGGGGTTCCCGGGACCCCTTGGAAGGCGTGGGCTAAAGCACAAGAAAATATGGAAATCGCGCGGAATTCTAGTTTTTTGGCTGAAAAACGCAAAAGACTAGGAACGATCATGGTGGGG